>NC_073361.2:18190000-18503750 GCF_027580225.2 Misgurnus anguillicaudatus | reverse complement strand
TTAAGTTAAATTAACCAAGAAAATTTTTATATTTGACCCAACCAATGATTTTGTGTTGAAACAACCCAGCATCCAGGTAGGGTAAAAGTACGCAATTGGGTCCTTTTTTACCGAGCCCCTAAGGTGACATTTGAGTAAAAAAAATCTAAAATTTAGTTTAATGTGCTCACACGAAACCTTCATGTGCAGAATTTTTTTAAGTTTAGTTTCGCCTGCTCACGTGAAAGTTTCTCGTGAGCGTGTGATTGTTTCACGTGCGCACACGAAACTAAACTTAATTAAATTTTTGCTCCATGTCCCCTTAGGGGCTCCATACTTCTTTGACCCACGCTGGGTTGAAAATAACCCAGCATTTTATTTCATAGTGTTTCTATGTCTAAATCAAGGCTTTTGGATCCCACTGTATATGTTTTGACTATAAAAGTGTGGCATGTGTTATAATAAACCTGAAGGCAAAAGGCAATTTATATTGTAATGAAGAGTTTATCTGTTTATCCGACAATCATTGCCCCGCAGTCAGTATAACTTATTTAAATCTCCACAGGTCTCTGTCTCCTGTTATCTGTTTGTTTGTTTATACAGTACATATCGATTCATAGAAAGGGGCTTTTGTATTCCCTGTTAAGTCTTTTTGGAATCACTTCTGAGAGCTGTGATGGTTCACATTTGATGGTTCAGTACAGTGCAGAGAGAAACTTTTTGTGACCCCTGAAGTTAAAGAATTCTAGAAAGTAGAAAGATACACAGCGATCCGTTTACACATACGTCAATATACAATAGAAGTACAAACAATAGAAGAATCATAGGGTAAAAAACAAACTATATTTATTTTGAGCTCCATGTATTTGTATTTTAAATGGAGAAAAGTGCAAGTTCAACCACTCATCTTTTTTTACATAAGGAGGATTATCTCATGTTTTTCATCAAAAGTGAAATAATCCAAGTTTTATAATCTAATTAGGAGATTAGGAGCATCAAAGTTTGATTCCACATTATTATTAAATATATCAAGGTTATATTTTCACAGAATATCCTTTTCATTATGTAGGATTGTATGTACAATCACAAAAATGACTTAAGCTTGGTTTGGGTCAGATTTGGTAATTTAGGATATACTTCCTTTATAGCTCAGTGGTAAAGCTTTGCATTAACAGCACAAAAGGTCATACGTTCGAACCCAGAGGGGCACACGTACTGCACTGTAAGTCATTATAAATAATGTTTTCTTTATTTTTTTACATCTGTTTATGAGCAGTCATGCGAGGCCTACAAGCACTTGGGCAGATCATCAGATGCCTACTGGATTGACCCAGATGGAAGCGGACCTTTAGGTCCCTTCAAAGTCATCTGCAACATGACGGGTAAAGTGTGATTTTTATGCATTTGTGGTGTACCCCAGCACTATCAGAGAGTGCTTTAAAAGAAAGGGCCCATGCACCTAATTAATAAAACAAAGACTTTACTCTGGATTACATGCTTTAGACAACCTTCAATTTCCAAAATGCACCATGGCTTCCACAGAACCAATTGACCTATGGCTAAGCCACGCCCCCAAACACGATGAGCCAATCACAGTGCGCATAGCTAACACAATACACTCTGACATTAAATGCATTGCAATTAGTCAGTTTTCATTTGTTTTATATGCTTTTTATTTTCATTTTAAGTTTAAAATGGTAAAACGGTGTGCATGGGGTACATGCAACTCCGACACTAGGTATCCTGAGAGGCTGGGCGAAGTTGTGTATTTTTTACTCTTTACCAAGCCACATTTCAAAGGAAATGTGGATAAAACGTGGATAAATTAAACACGGATGTTTACATCTGTTCTAAGCTAAGTCAACACATATTTGAACGTTTTCTTTAACATCTCTAACTTAATGTTAGCCTAACATTAGAAAACGTTAACGTAAGCTTCTAGCTGCGTTGTACATCATGTCACTTAGCCTCATTAATGTATCTGTAAAAATAACCGAGATAACACATTTTATTTGTTATTTTTAATAGCAATGTTGTGCTGAATGATTCATGTAAATACTGTAGCACCAAACTAATGGAGAGGTAGGACCCTTGGTAAAGATGATAAAAAGGCTTGTCCTGGAAATGTATGCAACTTAGACCTGTACATATTTAATTTAATCATGATTTGATACATTTTTTCCTGGAGCTGAAGCTTTTAATTCACCTACTTAACAATAAAATTATTAATATAACCCTCCAATACATTGTTAACGCCCTTTAGGTGACTTTCTGTCTCCAAAAATCATCAATTGCCTCATGTGAAATGTCACCTACTGTGACAGCTGCCATAGCGCCTATCACCAAACCTTGATTGTTTGTCTGAGTGAATGGAGGGGGCGTGGCTTAGCCATAGGTCAATAACTTAAATTAATCTCAAACCATTTGTTCCCAAGGTAACCAAGCAACAACCAATCTAAGCTTTTTGGAAGCAAAAATTATATATATACAAAAGATAAACTGTATGTACGTTATGTTATCATTTCATGACAGCGACTCTAGTCATCGCTGACATGGTTAAGAGCTAAAATCCATCTGAAAGGGAAGTGTCTGTCAAAATAAAGAAATGTTTGTTCGACAGCAACGGGTACATTTTGTGATTAAGGTGGGAAGAGAGGATTATGGTTGGAGCATGCAGAGGATTTTGATTACTGAATATAAAACTGAATTAAGTAAAATCTAGCAATGAAAAGATCTTTACATATACACAGTTTAAAATAAAGGTGCTACATGATGCCAAGAAGCATATTTGGCTAAATCGTTCCATAAGAGCCAAAGAGGAACCTTTCTGTTTTAATTAAGGTCCTTATTAGTAAAAATGGTTCTTTAGATTATGAAAATGATTATTTTAAATGTGCAGTGTGTAATTTTTAGAAGGATCTCTTGACAGAAATGCAAAATTATATACAAAACTATATTATCAGGGGTGTGTAAAGACCTTTCATAATGAACCGTTATGTTTTTATTACCTTAGAATGAGACGTTTTTATCTATATACCCCAAGGGTCCCCATACGTGGAAGTTGCCATTTTGTGCCGCCATGTTTCTACAGAAGCCCTTAACGGACAACTTTTTTTACTAATTTGTCTCAGACGATGACATGTTTGCACTAAATGGCAGTGCCGTGGTTGGATAGTGCAGATTAAGGGGTGGTATAATCCCCTTCTGACATCACAAGGGGAGCCAAACTTCAGTGACCTATTTTTCACATGCTTGCAAAGAGTGGTTAGCGGTCACCTTAGCGGTGACTACCGTAGCTTCTCTATGCGTTTCTAAGCGAGGGGTGAGCAGTGGACTGAGCCGTTGGTTGCAATTTGCAATATCACCACTAGATGCCGCTAAATTTCACACACTGCACCTTTAAGAACTTTTGACTGACTGCTTCTTTGAGGAACCAAAAATGGTAAACAGTATCTGTGAACTTTTTACCATAATAAGTCACTTCAACTTTTTAATGACGGTATCTGTGTTTCAGAGGACAAAGTGTGGACAACTGTGGTGAATAACCTGCCGGCACAGACGCCAGTAACAGGCTCCAGTCGGGAGAGAAGGACTGTACTGCAGCTCAACTACAGTGCCTCTATGGAGCAGGTCACAGCTATAACCAACAGTGCCGAACACTGCGAACAGCACATAGCTTACGCATGCCGAATGTCACGACTGCTCAACACACCAGGTATGGAGCGATGGGTGTGAGTGTGTGTTCTGAGTTTGGATGCTAGTATTTTACGGGTGTTAAAAGGTTATCTGAAACTGAAAGTTTCAAAATAATGTAATTTTATCCAGTAGTTGCACTAGTTCCCACCAGCACAATTGAAGGTCAAGTGTCTTGGTTACGGGGTAAACTGATTGTGAAACAGGATTGCAACCTTAATACCCTCCCAGTCTTTGACACACTCCCACTTTGCTCTGGGTGTAAATCCTGCTTTTCTTTTTGGCTCATCGCCCAGCTCTGAAAGAATACTTCCAGAACAGACTTCAAACTACTATATAATGACTCCGTTTTAAGGCTCTGCATACTGTATGTGTGTGCCAACAGCTGCGCTTAAGAAGTAATTATTGCTAAATGTAGGCGAATGTTGAAAATGCTGAAGTGTTGTGAATCTGGTTAAATAACCCTTCTTAGAGACTGAGTATAACTACTTTTACAAAATCTTTCTCCTGGATAAGAGGGTGGGCGTTGGTTTCACTTGTTGATGGTTCATTGTATGCTGTAAATTTTAATTAACAATCTACGAAAGTGCCAAGTTGTTTTTGGAAACTATAACCTTTAGGAAGTTTAGGAAGCACAAATGAAAATTAGTAGAATATAAACAGCATGCATTTTCATTCATATACATTAGCCAGATTACTTTTTAATCTCTTCTTTTATCAAAGTGTGCAGCGGTGGTCACTTACCTTGCGCTTCAATGCTCTTTGCCACTATCCCCTGGCACTCCAGTGACCCATTTACAGTCAGCAATAACAATGTGCAGCACTGGGTGCTGATGTTAATCTATTAATGAGCATGCAGCACAGTGCGAGCCGTTGTGCATGTTCACATTCCTAATCTGACTTTGCTAATCGCCTCTATTCTTATTGTGAAGTCTTTCCTACTGGGGCTCTCATGATCGTCCCTTTTAACTCTGTCTTTTTTTGCTTACTTTACATAGTTCCAATATCATCTGTGTTTAATTAGGCCTAAGTAAAATCCTTCTCTGTCTGTAAGGGTGTCAGTTAAAGGGACACTCCACTTTTTTTGAAAATAGGCTCATTTTCCAGCTCCCCTGGAGTTAAACATTTGATTTTTACCGTTTTGGAATCCATTCAACTGATCTCCGGGTCTGGGGCTACCACTTTTAGCATAGCTTAGCATAAACCATTTAATCTGATTAGAGCATTAGCATCGCACTCAAAAATAACCAAAAAGTGTTTGGATATTTTTTCTATTTAAAACTTGACTCTTTTTGTAGTTACATTGTGTACTAAGGCCGACGGAAAATGAAAATTTGTGATTTTCTAGGCAGATATGGCTAGGAACTATACTCTCATTCTGGCGTAATAATCAAGGACTTTGCTGATGTACCATGGCTGCAGGAGGCGGAATGATATTACGCAGTGCCAGAAAATAGTCCCCTGCTATTCAAAGTTAACAAGGGGACTACTTTTAGGTGCTGTGTAATATCATTGCGCCTGCTGCAGCCATGGTACGGCAGCAAAGTCCTTACCCAAAATGGGTAAATATTGGACAGAACACACCGCTGGGTTAAAAATGACCCAATGCTGGGTTGTTTTAACCCAACTGATTTTGTTTTTTTAACCAAACCGATGAGTTATTATACCCAGTGTTGGGGAAAGTTATTTTTAAAAGTAATGCATTACAATATTAAGTTACTCCCCAAAAACGTAACTAAAATATGTTACTTAGTTACTTTTCATGGAAAGTAGTACATGCTAGGGATGCACCGATAGGATTTTTTGGGCCGATACCAATACCGATTTAAACAGACATTTTCTGGCCCATACCGATATTAAACACTTCTATACAATACTATACAGTTGGTCTATTAGCTAGTTTATTTCTGCATCAAATTATTTTTACTGAACATGGATTGGATCTAATTAACATTTAACTGACCAACATAATAAGAGAGGCACAAATTAAGCTGAAACAAATATAATAAAACAGCATGATAACCTTCAAAGGTGTTTTTTGCTATTCAGCATTTATTTTATTAACAACATTAACTCATATTTTACATATAATGGATTTCTTTATGCAGTTAATTAATAAACAATCGGTATCGGCCTTTCTCGTGCTATTGCCGATATGCCGATGTTTTCAAATTCATTAAAATTGGCCGATAAATATCGGCGGCCGATACATTGGTGCATCAAATTTACTTTTGCGTTACTTTTTGTTACTTGGCACATTTTTTTAAATCTCTCTGTCAGGCCTTGCAGGTGTTTTTTATGACTGAGAAGTTCTGCATTCAGAAATTGCATATTTGCCTATTGCATGCGTTTTTGACTCAAACTGTTCCCGCTCAGGCGCAGATGCACAGAGTGCGTAATTCTACGTTCAGTTTAATTCAGTAAATATTTTTTTTAATCAAATTAATTAAAATGAAAAGTAACTCGGATTACTTTTTTAAAAAAGTTACTTAATATTAATTTTACATAGTAATGCGTTACTTTACTCGTTACTTCGGAAAAGTAATATTATTACGTAATGCACGTTACTTGTAATGGGTTACCCCCCAACACTGATCATACCCCATAGTTGCATAACATCAACCCAACATTGGGTCATTTTTAACCCAACACGGGGTCATTTTTAATCCAGCATGTGTTCTGTCCAATATTAAGCCATTATGGGTAAAAATAACCCAGTTGTTTTTAGAGTGTATATCTAAGAAATTCCTTTATATGGAAAAAAAAATTATCTTGGATTAATGTTTTTTTTACTTCCCTTTAAGTATGGTAATTATTCATAAGTCACATGCATGAGCTGTGGATAGTGAATGGTAGCTGATGATATGCAGCGGCCCATTAGGTTGTCTCTCCACAGCTCTGTCCTCTGTTCTTCATTAATCCTCAGTGAAGGACAATCAGAGCAGATGTCATAGTTATGTGCTGTGTTGTCAAACAAGAGCGTTAGCTTGCAGAATGGACGCTGCCTTCTGAAGTGTCTGTGTTCTCCCTTGTGTGTGTTCATGCGTGACAGAATTATTTTTAGTTTTGAATGATTTAACTGTTCATTTGACATTTTTATGTTTTTATTGGCCGGACGCTCTTTCACTGTAAGCGTTCGGTAATCGCAGTTAAATAGAAAAGTGTTTGGCCAGTCACTGCATTCGGCCCAGACTGACAGAGCATATGCTCAGTAGAAAAGCTTTGGTTATTCATATCTTTGCTTTTAACATGCTTGTCACTTGTGGTTAGGGTCAATAATAAATATTTGGCAAATAGCTAATGCAAGTATAAGATAAACCACCGCCTTGGCAAATAATTTTGTTAGGAAATGCATAATGCATGAGTGAAATAAAATACAAATGTAAAAAGTTTAATCTGACCCTCACTGATGTAAGTGATGTGCAGAATTCACATGATAAATAATAAAATGTTTGCCGTTTAATGAGAAATCAGCGTTATACACTCACCTAAAGGATTATTAGGAACACCATACTAATACTGTCTTTGACCCCTTTCGCCTTCAGAACTGCCTTAATACTACGTGGCATTGATTCAACAAGGTGCTGAAAGAGTTCTTTAGAAATGTTAGCCCATATTAATAGGATAGCATTTTGCAGATGATGGATATTTGTGGGATGCACACCTAGGGCACGAAGCTCCCGTTCCACCACATCCCAAAGATGCTCTATTGGGTTGAGATCGGGTGACTGTGGGGTCCATTTTAGTACAGTGAACTCATTGTCATGTTCAAGAAACCAATTTGATATGATTCGAGCTTTGTGACATGGTGCATTATCCTGCTGGAAATAGCCATTGGAGGATGGGTGCATGGTGGTCATAAAGGGATGGACATGGTCAGAAACAATGCTCAGGTAGGCCGTGGCATTTAAACGATGCCCTATTGGCACTAAGGGGCCTAAAGTGTAAACATCCCCCACACCATTACACCACCACCACCACACAGTGGTAACAAGGCATGATGGATCCATGTTCTCATTCTGTTTATGCCAAATTCTGACTCTACCATCTGAATGTCTCAACAGAAATCGAGACTCATCAGACCAGGCAACATTTTTTCCAGTCTTCAACTGTCCAATTTTGGTGAGCTTGTCCAAATTGTAGCCTCCTTTTCCTATTTGTACTGGAGATGAGTGGTACCCGGTGGGGTCTTCTGCTGTTGTAGCCCATCTGCCTCAAGGTTGTGTGTGTTGTGGCTTGACAAATGCTTTGCTGCATACCTCGGTTGTAACGATTGGTTATTTCAGTCAAAGTTGCTCTTCTATCAGCTTGAATCAGTCGGCCCATTCTCATTTGACCTCTAGCATCAACGAGGCATTTTCGCCCACATCACTGCCGCATACTGGATGTTTTTCCCTTTTCACACCATTCTTTGTAAACCCTAGAAATGGTTGTGCGTGAAAATCCCAATAACTGAGCAACTTGTGAAATACTCAGACCGGCCCGTCTGGCACCAACAACCATGCCACTCTCATAATTGCTTAAATCACCTTTCTTTCCCATTTTGACATTCAGTTTGGAGTTCAGGAGATTGTCTTGACCAGAACCACGCCTCTAAATGCATTGAAGCAACTGCCATGTGATTGGTTGATTATAATTGCATTAATGAGAAATTGAACAGGTGTTCCTAATAATCCTTTAGGTGAGTGTATGTGCTCCTGTAGCTTCACTGGTAAAATGTGCAGCTTCAATGCACTGTAAGACATTTTGGGTAGCGTCTGCAAAATGCATAAATGTAAATGTCATTATTTACAGATTGGTGCTGTCAGTTACAGACATTCTGCATAAACCATCCTTTTAAGCATCACAGAAAAATAAAGTTATATTGGTTTGAAAAAAACTTTGGGCGAAGAAAAATAATGAGAATTTTTGTTTATTTTTTTAAGTAAACTATCCCTTAAATGTTTTGTTTAGAAGGTTTATACTCAGCGAACAAATGAAGTCCAAGTACACTTAATTTCAACTTTCTTAAGGAGTTAAAATAACTTGAAAGCAGTCACATACCAAGAGAAAGCAAAATTAAAAAACTACTTCTCAAAATATGCTTCCTAAATTGACTGTCAGGTTTCATTAAATTATGAGGAGGGCTGGCATTCTGCAATCAAATGAAGCGTTAAATCAGAAATGCATCCAGGGTGCATTAAGTTCGGTAATTGGGAAGTTAAACTATAATTGTTGTAATTCCTTGATGCCTTCAGCCCTCACATGGATGAGCCATCAGGTTGTTATATTCCAGTCCCTCGTGTCTCTTATCGTCTCCGCCGTTCCCCAGCGCCTTTTGACCTCCATTAGATGGGCGCGGAGGACAGAGTTGAGAGATTCCCGCTGTACATGTCCATTTGTCATCTTTTTCCATTATACCACAATCAGCAGTGACGTTTTGTTTACTCCGCGTCTCCTTCGGAGGCACCAGGGGTCCATTTGTATTTAAATTGTCCTCCTTACAGCTAAATTAACAAGTTTCCACTATGATTAGACCTCTGCTGTCATACAAAGGAAATTGTATTTGATAGTGATGAATTGAGAAAAGTGTTTTCATTTTTGGCCGGTCAATATAAACAGACAGCGCGCTGTCAGCAGGAAACTGGGGCTGATTATGTAAACAGCCCAGACATTGAGTTGTGGTGGTCTGTGTATGTGTGTGTGTGTTAGTGTGAATATATCCACACCATTAAAATCATTCCTTATCTGAAAGATGACTGATGAAATTCAAACTCGGGTGTTATTCCTCTAACCTAATCTTTTAAAACACATCATAAACACCTGGTACTGCTCCGTGCCTGTGGTGTGACAGTAAATTTTATGTGTCCTAAAGCAAAGCGTTCTCCTTATAAGTAATATTTAGACAAATACAGTCTTATTGGAATTTAATTGTTTTTGTACTGTAATTTTAAGACCTTACCATTTGTATCATACTGACTTCATACTATATATGTTCATATATAGTGTTGCAATGCATGACTACAGCCTCTTTTTCCTATTTGCTATTTCTTTAAATAAGAAAGTTTATCCTGACATAGTGTTAGTGTACTGACATTCCTCTAACAGGCACAGGTCTGTTAGGGACCATGAGCAGATATCATTAAGAGATTAAATTGGGCACACTGATGTATTTTTAGGTTATATATTTGTTTATCCTGATCTTCTGTTGGCTGCTTTGGTGAGCAATAATGAAGATGAGGATCCATAAATGCACAGTCTAAGGCAAATAAATAAGTAATTTCAATCCCAAAATGCACCATTTGCCATTATTTACTTACCCTTTCCTTTCAAACTCATGTGGTGTTGTTTATTTTGTTGAGCAAAGGGAGAATTTTAAATTTGATAATTTCCATATAACAACTGTTCATAGTGACCAGCATCTGTTAGGCTCCCAAAACAACCAACAGTGTACTTTATATGATTTCCATATTACTCTTCTAAAGTGGTGCAGTGGCTTTGTGTTGTAAACAAAGCAACTTATTTTCTGATATGCTGTACTTTAAATGCTGCTTGTGTTGTCCATTTTTGTCTTTTTTGTGTTTTGAAGAAAAAAAATGAATGATGTGAAGAATCCTACATTTTTTTCCAAAACCGTTTCTTTAGTTCGGATTTAAAATAATGTAATGGCTAAAATATGCCGTTGTGGTGCTAATATTTATTTACAGTGAGGAAAATAAGTATTTGAACACCAATACATGGCCCTGGTCATCCTCTCCTTAATACAGTGCAGTCGCACTGTTCCATGTGCAGAAAAACACCCCCAATGCATGATGCTACCACCCCCATGCTTTACAGTAGGGATGGTGTTCTTGGGATGGTACTCATCATCATTCTTCTTCCTCCAAACATGTTTAGTGGAATTATGACCAAAAAGTTCTATTTTGGTCTTATCTGACCACATGACTTTCTCCCATGACTCCTCTGGATCATCCAAATGGTCATTGGCAAACTTAAGACGGGCCTGGACATGTGCTGGTTTAAGTAGGGCAACCTTCCGTGCCATGCATGATTTCAAACCATGACTCTTAGTGTATTACCAACAGTAACCTTGGAAACGGTGGTCCCAGCTCTTTTCAGGTCATTGACCAGCTTCTCCCGTGTAGTTCCGGGCTGATTTCTCACCTTTCTTAGGATCATTAAGACCACACGAGGTGTGATCTTATATTTTAAAGGCAGACTAACAGGTCTTTGAGGGTCAGAATTCTAGCTGAAATCATACAAATAAATAGGTAAAAAATCATATATTGTGATTTCTGGATTTTTTTAGATTATGTCTCTCACAGTAGACATGCACCTACAATAACAATTTCAGACCCCTCCAAGATTTCTAAGTGGGAGAACTTGCAAAATAGCAGGGTGTTCAAATACTTTTTTTCCTCACTGTATTAAAAATTGTTGTATAAAGTGGGTAGGGTGTATCCTGTGTGTTTCAAGGCCAGATATTTTAAATTTTTCATTTTTATTTCTATAGCGATTTTAACATTGTTGAAAAGTAGCTATTCAAAAAATACTTTTGGAGATAGCAATGGAGAAAACACTGTATAGAAATATGGGAAAAGAAATGATAAACACATGGAAGTTATAAAATACATATTCATTGAACATAAACTCAGTAGATCCTAGGCTGTTGCTTATGTATTCTTGTCTTTTTGACTGTAGATCTCTTTTAGGACATAAAGATTTTATAGCCGTATGTAATGTTGGCAACCACAAAGGCCAACCCTCAGTATGATTAACAAGATAGTCTCTGGAGCGAAGGCTGGGAGGATGGGTTGACTGAAGACTTCTACGCTCATCTATTTTTGTCTTTTCCAAAGTCAAATCACTGGTGGTGTAAAGCAAAAGCAGTCACATCTAAATTTACAGCTCAGTCAACTTTTCTCACATCTCAATATTAATATTAACTGTAATAAAGATGAGTGCTCAGCAATAAGGATTATTTTCCTGCCACACAAAATTAAACACAACATTATATATATTTTTAAAATGGATTCTTTGCAAAAATCAGACAGGTTTATATTTTTATCTGCACTATGTAATAGCTGTAAAATTTACAGCAATATTGTAATGCCATTATGGTCATAAAAACGTTTTGCATACAGTGGAAGACACTTCAAAGCACTCTAAGAGACTCACTTACGTACTTAAACTTTATTGTCTTTAAAGGCAATTATTTGTGGAACTGTCCTCCAATTATAATGTACTGTAGAAAACAACTGAAAATCAGTTCCCAGTAAATTTCACCATTGCAAAATTTTACCCCATATAATTGTATACCCCAATATACTGTATAATTTTCCACATGATCTCACGGAAAGTCGTGTTCTAGTCACAAAAAATTTGATTAATTTATTCGTGTCCATGGCACAATTTTTTTTGTGCCTTGAGCACAAATGTCTTTTTCGTGTCTCTCGCACACATAAATACTTTTTCGTGTCCATAGCACGACTTTCTTTTTCATTTTACTTTATGTATTGTTTTCTCGTTGTTTTTACCTATTTTTAAATCATTGTCGCTTGAGATTGGGGTTACATTTGGTATTTGGGTTAGGATGTATAAAAATGTAACAGAAAGTCATTCTAACCCCAACCTCAAGCGACAATGGAAAGAAAATATGAAAAAAAACAATGAGAAAACAATACATAAAATGAAATGTAAAAGAAAGTCGTGCAACGGACACGAAAAAGTATTTATAGAAATTCGTGCGAGTGACACGAAAAAGACATTCGTGCTCAAGACACGAAAAAAAGCTGAATTTCGTGCCATGGACACAAATAAATGTATAAAATTTTTCGTGACTATAACATGACTTTCCATGAGATCAGTTAGAATTTTCTCCTGCTGCAGTAGAGGCAGTAATTTAGTAAACGCATTTGTGGGTCATATTTGGGGGAATGGACCAACAACCTAAATAGTGGGTTCGAGGATAAGTTGCATTCTAACATCACTGAAAAAATTATTCATTCAATTTACTCAAATTTTTTAATGTAAGTGGTTGCAATCAATTTATTTAAGCTACATTTAAACAAAAGTTTTTTGTTTTGTTTTGTATTTCAATTTTTTTTTGTTTTGTTTTGTTTAATTGTAGCTTAAATAAATTGATTGCGACCACTTACCTTAAAAAAATTTAGTAAATTTTTTTTTCAGTGCAATGTTTTCATGTTTAAATAGTACCTTGTTTGAATTGTTTAGTGTCCTTAATATCCTTTCTTAACAGTCATCTAAGTTAAAACAGCTTCTAGTAACTAGAATAATGTTAACTGGCCTTAAAAATGATTTGAGTGCTTATAGTAAACTATTAATAACACAACACTGCATAATTCATTAATAACTGCCTTTATGTTGCTATCAGATTGAATTGTTTCTGTTATTAGTGAATTAATCATGTTTATTTTGCGGTTAACCTTTGGTTTGTGTGCTTGTCTGCATACTTTAACCCTCAATATTGTGCTCTTATGTGCGTGTTGGTCTTTGTATGGAGTATATAAAGATAAATTATTTCTCATAAATGTCCCATTTGAATAATAGGAGCATGTCTATGCTGCACAATTTTTAAAGAGAAATAAACCCACATTAAAATGCAGATGCTTTTTAGTGGTACCGAAATTATTACAGGTCCATTCTTAAACTGAACTTGTCGCCATTTGGTTTACGTCTACATGAACTTAACCATTCGTTCTTTGACTGCCAAATTTTTCATACTGAGATTGATGCAGATGCAGAGAATCAACTAAAATGCATAATGGGATGCAATATAAGGGGTTGATTCAAGAACTTAGTCAAAGTTAGAAGAGATGTGCACAGCTCTATGGCTAAACAACTGCAGTGATCCAAAATGTTTCTCTTGGTCAGAAATGGTTTAGCTGTGGGTATAATTATAGTTTGAACCGCGGGTGAAATTATAATGCTATGAACTTGGATATTTCTAAATGTCAGAGGAAATGTTACATATAAACACTCTCATAAGAGTCTTGCAATGAACACTTATGTTTTTCTGAATGATGTGTCTTATCGTTTATTTCTGTGGAATCACCCACAATGGCTCTTTAAAGTGTTGGACACTAAAGGCAGTCTTAAAAATGTCTGAATATAACTTTTCAAACAAAACATGGAACAAAAAGAAGGTGGTCCCAAGCTGTTACTGGGGCAGTGCCCTTTAAAAAGGTCCTAACATGTACCATTTAGGTACAGATATGTATACATTTGTTACCAGTATGTACGTTTTTGAGGTATTGTTAAGTGTATTTTTGAGGTACTAATCTTAACTCTTTAGGTGCAAATGCATACTTTTTGAAGGGGTACCGCCCCAGTGACAGCTAGGGATCTTTTTTGACAGTGTAGGACACTGAACTGAACTTTACAGGAACTGACAGTTGCTTTAATAAAGTATTTGTGTATATAATGTACTGATAGCTATTCCTTTTAATTGTGGTCTACTGTAAGTGTCCAAAAGTCTATATAAAATAATGTCTGTGAGAATGTAAGTTATTTCTATGCTCCATCACTATTAGACAAATGCTTATCCTTGTTCTTCACAATTCCGGGAAAGTTGTGAATCATCTCAAGATGTGAAATTTTGCTATCGCCATTTACATGACACCAATAATCTGATATTTGCACTTGCAATGACAGAAAGACTCTGATTAAACTTCATTTCCCAAAACAGACCCATGTATTTTCCTTCAGGTCACATTGTTCGGGTGCAACCTTCAGCAAATGTTAACTAGATCTGAGCTGTTTGTTTTGTTGTGCAGCGAACATAAGTAGAGAGGAGTCAACAGTACATGTTCTATTGGATGCACCTTTGCATTGGTACTATGTAAATACATTTAGCATTTCTAAAATGCCCTTTACCCACATGGGACACGATGACAGTCTGTGAAGTTTAATTGGGGAAGGGATCCTCAGGGGCGTGGCAAATGCACCTTTCCTGTCAGTTATGTGAAGGAGAGTCTCGGTGTTGTTTGCTGCTAAGTGTGACAGAACTTCAGATCTAACAAATAATGAAATCAACTTCCTCTTGAATGAAATGAGGTCTTCATAGGTCACGTCTAATTTTTGAAATCCACATTTTCTAGAGTCTTTGCAGAGGGAAATGTAATGCTTTTTCAATGCTTTGGAGATTATGAATTGCCAGTAATGTGAAAGAAATGTCGTCTGTACTGTATATAAACTTTAAATAAACCATGTGTGTCGGAACCATTATATGTGGGTGGGACTAGAACCACCTACTTTTTTGAGACTTTCCATTGATATTGGACCCACTCACTTTTTCTCTAATTTAGCTTATATGTCTCTTTACTTGTCAGAGCGCCGTCAGGCGAATCCATTCCACCAGAGGAATGCCTTAATAAAGTTTTAGCTACAGCCTTGACTTCCACGCTGCTGCTTCCTCAAATCCATTCCACTTGGCTCACCCATATAAATTACCCCATTTTGCCAATTGTACTCCCGTGATACAACAAGGAAAGCAAAGCTTTTAGGCTAAAAAGCAATTGTTTAAGTAAAGGCACCACAATACAAAAAAAGACATCTACTCCAAATGCTTTAAACTCACCCACATTTTTTTTTTGCTTCCGATGCTCATGAAATAAATGTTATATAAACTTTGTCTTGAGTGTCTTCTAACATTTCTTATCAGAAATAGAAAAGTGAAACCATTTGACAAAGTAGTAAAAGTACAGGTTAACAGTGTTGGGGGTAACGCATTACAAGTAACTTGAGTTACGTAATAATATTACTTTTCTGAAGTAACGAGTAAAGTAACGCATTACTTTTTAAATGTACACATTAATATTTGAGTTACTTTTTCAAAAAAGTAACTCAAGTTACTTTTTTAGTTTAATTAATTTGATTAAAAAATATGTACTGAATTAAACTAAACGTATGCACTCTCTGTGCCTGTGAGGAAATAGTTTGAGTCAGAAACTGGGATGGCAAGCCAGAGCTAAACATTTTTGTGATGAAATATGCAATTTCTGAATGCAGAACTTTTCAGTCATAAAAACACCTGCAAGGCCTGAAAGAGATCAAGCTTTAGCCACGAAAAAGTAACGCAAAAGTAACTAAAAGTAACGTAAGCATTACTTTCCATGAAAAGTAACTAAGTAATGCAATTAGTTACTTTTTTGGGGAGTAACTTAATATTGTAATGCATTACTTTTAAAAGTAACTTTCCCCAACACTGCAGGTTAATAAATTTAGCATACCACATAATGATAGCGCATCACAGACCATTTGGTATTTCAAAAAGTATAGATAGATAGATAGGACAGACAGACAGATAGAATGGACAGACAGACAGACGGACATATAGGACAGACAGATAGATAGGACAGATAGGACAGACAGATAGACGGACGGACAGTTAGATAGATAAGACAGATAGGACGGACAACCAGACAGACAGATAGGACAGATGGACGGACAGATAGGACAGATAGACGGATGGACAGACAGATAGATAGATAGGACAGACAGACAGACATATGGATAGATAGGACAGATATGACAGATAAACAGATAGGACGGACAGACAGACAGATAGATAGGACAGACAGACAGATAGGACGGACAGACAGACAGATAGGACGGACAGACAGACAGATAGGACGGACAGACAGACAGATATATAGATAGGACATACAGATAGACAGACAGACGGACAGACAGACAGACAGACAGACGGATAGGACGGACGGACAGACAGAAGGATAGGACGGACAGACAGACAGATAGACAGACAGACAGACAGACAGACAGATAGGGCAGACGGACAGACAGGCAGGACGGACGGACATACAGACAGACAGACAGACAGACAGACAGACAGATAGGACAGATATGACAGACGGACGGACAGACAGACGGACAGACAGACAGATAGGACGGACATGCAGACAGACAGGCAGGACGGACGGACATACAGACAGACAGATAGGACAGACAGACAGACAGACAGACAGACAGACAGATAGGACGGACATGCAGACAGACAGACAGACAGGCAGACAGACAGGCAGACAGACAGACAGACAGACAGGCAGATAGATAGGACAGACAGATAGGACAGACAGGCAGACAGACAGACAGATAGGACAGACAGGCAGACAGACAGATAGATAGGACAGACAGATAGGACAGACAGGCAGACAGACAGACAGATAGGACAGACAGGCAGACAGACAGATAGATAGGACAGACAGACAGACAGGCAGATAGATAGGACAGACAGATAGATAGGACAGACAGGCAGACAGACAGACAGATAGGACAGACAGGCAGACAGACAGATAGATAGGACAGACAGACAGACAGGCAGACAGATAGGACAGACAGACAGACAGACAGGCAGATAGATAGGACAGACAGATAGGACAGACAGGCAGACAGACAGACAGATAGGACAGACAGGCAGACAGACAGATAGATAGGACAGACAGACAGACAGGCAGATAGATAGGACAGACAGATAGGACAGACAGGCAGACAGACAGACAGATAGGACAGACAGGCAGACAGACAGACAGATAGGACAGACAGGCAGACAGACAGACAGATAGGACAGACAGACAGACAGACAGACAGACAGACAGATAGGACAGACAGGCAGACAGACAGGCAGACAGACAGACAGACAGACAGACAGATAGATAGGACAGACAGGCAGACAGACATATAGATAGATAGGACAGATATGACAGATAAACAGATAGGACCGACGGACAGACAGACAGATAGATAGGACATACGGACAGACAGACAGACAGATAGGACGGATGGATGGACGGACGGACGGACAGACAGACAGACAGATAGATAGGACATACGGACAGACAGACAGATAGGACAGACAGACGGATAGGACGGACGGACGGACGGACAGACAGACAGATAGGACAGACAAACGGACGGACGGACAGACAGACAGATAGATAGATTCTATTCTTTGAAACTCTTAAAGCCTCCTTGAACTCATTTGTTCTAAATGTAATCTCAGTGCTGTCTAGAAGAAACAATTGAGATGAACACTATCATATTTGTGATTTTTCTTTGCTTCACAATTTAACCACTGGGAATATTTTGAAGACATATTTTCTATGTTTTGTCAGCAGAAATTCTAGATGCACGATGTATGAAATGAAACTGGGGACTGATCTGCTATCCCTGAACTACAATCCTGTCAAATTAAATATGCCGTCTCCTCTTACTAAAGTCCATGGGTGTATTCTGTGTGATGTTAAACTATGCAAGGTATCACCACATTTTCTTCTGTTAAGTTGATACTAGCTGCATTGATGTTACAATTAAGGCCATGATGTTTGAAGTCTCATTAGCATGCTTGCTGTACAGTATCAGATTTAAGATATATCACTATATGATATGAGCATATTAGATGCCTGAAGGGTTCTGTGGCTCCTTATATGGAGATCTGCGTTTCTTACTGTGAGTTAATGATCAGGCAACAAACTAACATCTTCATCCAATCATTTACTCCGTGAAAAACACATTATCATTTGCATATATTAATGCATCATTAAATTCAATAATGTTGTCGTATGTTTTATTGACAACGTCGTATGTCATTACTCAACCTGCTTTGGTGCACAAGTGGAACGCTTTAAGTCGTCATGCCCGGTTCTAATATTGAAGTAAATGAAAAATTAGTCGGGTGATGGATATTAGACAGTCAAGGTATTACTCAGAGATTTTTCCAAACTCAAATATCAGGCAAAACACCTGAGTATCACGCTGCCCACGGTTAGGTGACGGACGTCTGCACCGTTATGTCTGTGAGCAGAAATTAAAATTTAGTCATGACAATAGGATGGACTTTACTCAGGATGCATTCAGTCTCCCAGTGCAGCAATAGCAGAGTCCAAGAGGAAGGCACAGCTAATTGCGCTGGGCAGTCATGCCACAGTTTGCCTCATGTGCTCCAGATGGTTCAGGACAACACAAGCTGCTTCATTATCAACATGGTCAGTCCTGCTTGTGCCTGCTGGCATGAGGGATTCATGGTTCACTTATGGTTCAAATTAGGAGCGCATTCCGGAAAAACAGCAGCTACCTTTTTCATCTCCGTCTCTGATGAAAGTCCAGTTTTTCATTCATTGTCCGTCTGGATAGCGATTCAATGCATAGCATTCATTTTTCAGATTATGTCATTTGTGCTGTAAAGTTTTGTGGTTGAGTGATTTTTAAACACCAATAGGAATAACTACTACATAGTGCAGGGTGGCCAAAGGTTAATATTGCGGCAGAATTTCAAACTTTTTCTCGTTATTTAGTTTTTTAAAGAAAATCTATCCTTTTCCATGCATTGGCACCTAAAGCACAATATATTCTGATATATATTCATATGGTGGCTGTTTCTCCCATCAGTATTGAGAAGAATCAAAGGCGCTTTAGCAAGACTCTGCTTTCTCTTCTTTGAAAACAACATTTCCATCCTGTCCAGTGAGGCGATAAAAACTGAATTTTGCCAGTTTTTTCACGTTCTTGAAAAATGTAGGTTGACATGCTAGCATTTTTTGTGCATCTGTAGACACTTTTCACATCCTGTCGGCATCCCATCATGATCCAGAGTTCCTGAGAGATGCAAAATGCTCTACAACTGTGTGATCTTAGAAAGCCTGTTCTGTTTTTAGCTTTCACATCCACGCTTTTCGCATACTTTAAAATATTTAAATGAAATACTGCATTAGGGTTTTTTTTGTAGCCCTGAACAGCAGGTCAAATGCCCGTTTTATTTTTAAAAGAGATATTTGGGGCTGTTGCAGATTTTAACGTTTCCTTGTTCTGTTTCATCATTTCAACATGTAGATGTTGCAATAGACCACTCTTTTAATGCAATGTATTCTTCAGTGATAAAGGTCTTATTACCAGCTAGCTCACTTAGGATATTTAAGATTACTTAAGATGAATGATAAAACATATAATGGTGGGATTTAACAGCACAACAGGATTAATACATTACAATGGGGAATTCTAACAACCAGGAAATGGTGTACATGTATTGCTTCCTAATAAACTTTGTCTGGCAGGGGTTTATCATCATCTGACCTCTTACATTCCTCCACGACTGAGTGATTTTTAATATGGTGGCTGGCAATAAAGTTAAGTATACAGTAACTCTGAAAGATACTCAGAGAATCACACAAATGTTTGAATGATCTGTAAGGTCGCTCATTTGCTTAACACTCAGCCCATGACTTAGAGTAATGCATTCTCAGCTTTGACAAAACCTTCCCATATATGCATCCCACATCTATCAATCTTACTAAAGGCAACGTCAGAACAGAGTTTCTGTAGCTCTCTTTGAGCAGTCTTGTGTATCCACGATTTATCTTTCTGACAATAATACTGTCTACAAAACGAGGAAATGATAAATGATGACCCTTAACCCAACACAATTCAGACTATTTGATAAGGTAATAGGTCTACTTTTTGCTCTTCCAAAAAGAAAAAAAAAATCTTATCAAGAGAAACACTTACTTTAATGCACAGGCTTTAAGGAGTCTTGCGACGTGACATGATGATTGTATCTAATAACAGAACCCAAAGCATCAGTTTCTTGAAGACTAAGGTTATCAGGTGAAAAGGGTAAGATGTTCAGAAAATACATCATATTATCTATCTTATTTTATCTTAATTGATTATGTATTGATGGCAGTTCTAAATCAGCCTAATTTTTAACAATGTTTAATATGTTACAGAAAATCAATACTTAAAGGTGCAGTGTGTTATTTTTTAGAAGGATCTCTTGACAGAAATGCAAAATCATATACAAAACTATATTATCAGGGTTGTATAAAGACCTTTCATAATGAACCGTTATGTGTTTATTACCTTAGAATGAGGCATTTTATCTACACACATCGAGGGTCTCCTTACATGGAGTTTGTCCTGTGGCGGCTACCGTAGCTTCTCTATGCGTTTCAAAAGTGAGGGGTGAGCAGGACTGAGCTGTTGGTTGCAATTCGCAACCTCACCACTAGATGCAGCTAAAATTTACACACTGCACCTTTAAGTTGGCATGTCATATAAACACTATCAAGAAAAGTTAGATTTAGTACTAATTAAATTTCAAAAAAGTGTAATTACATTGCTCATTACTATATTCTACTTCCATACTGTTTTTCAATCTTAACATGTCTTAAATTTATCAAGATTAACTTATATGGGGCAGATTCCCAGACATAATTTAGATTATCTCATTCCCCGCCAGCCATTTTTTGAAAGGTTGCCCGCTAGCATTTATTTTGTGATTTACACAAAATCCCTTCCAGGAAAATTTTCTTCTGAAAATATATAAACACAAATATATCAAATAAAACAACAGACCCTCTGCTTTCAAACAAACAAACGATCAAAACGGGGAAATAATTTCATCCTATCTATATTTTTTCACTGCTTATAAACTCTTAAATATGTTTTTGGGTTTTTTTGCAAAAAGCTGAAATAATAGCATTTTTGTGAAGGAATTTTGTTAGAGGTCAGATTTAGAACGATTATCAAAACATACACAAAGTTTAAAATGAGTTAATAACGTTTTGGCTTCAGTTTTTTCAGAAATTGGGTATCTAATGTATAATCGTGGTATTGCAGATGAACATAAAAATTCATCAGGAACACGTTTTATCTATATTTTTTCTCTGCTTATAAACTCTTTACTTTGGGTATTTTACAAATATTTTTTAGCAAAAAGCTGAAATAATTGCATTTTTGTGAAATGAATTTTTCAGAAATCAGATTCAGAATGATTATCAAAACATACACAGAGTTTAAAACTAGTAAATAATGTTTTGTTTTCAGTTTTTTCATAAATTGGGTATCTAGTGGATAATCACGGTATTGCAGATTAACATAAAAATTCATCAGAACACTTTTTTATGCAAATGTTTTCTCTTAATTGACCGGATAACTCGTCAATGGCGGGGAAAGAGTTAAGCCAGAACTAGGCCTTAGTTATATTAGGTCATTAAAGTTTTTTTCCAAACATACCTTACCAAAAAAACTTACTGGTGCATCATGTGACAAAATAATGTCACTGATATATTTAGACATGTCAGTGCAAGTTGCTTTCAGTTAAAGGATTAGTCCATTTTCTTCCAATCCAGATAATTTACTCACCACCATGTCATCCAAAATGTTAATGTCTTTCTTTGTTCAGTCGAGAAAAAATTATGTTTTTTGAGGAAAACATTGCAGGATTTTTCTCATTTTAATGGACTTTAATAGAGCCCAACATTTAATACTTAACTCAACACTTATCAGTTTTTTTCAACTGAGTTTCAAAGGACTATAAAGGATCCCAAACGAGGCATAAGGGTCTTATCTAGCAAAACGATTGTCATTTTTGACAATAAAAGTAACAAATATACACTTTTAAAACACAACTTCTCGTCATGTAGATCCGGCCGTGATGCGCCAGCTGACCCCACGCAATACGTCATGTCGTCAAGAGGTCACAGAGGACGAATGCGAAACTCCGCCCCAGTGTTTACAAGTGTGGAGAAAGAGGACCGTTCCTACATTGTTGTATGTCAACTGATACTATTTAATGTCTTTGTGGCAGTTTATTGTTTAAAATGGTCCGCAAATGTGCGTTTTATATATGTAACACGTGACCTCCCTACGTCACTACGCATTTACGTTAGGTCGCGCTGGACCGGACCTAGACGAAAAGTTGTGGTTTAAAAGTACACATTTCTCATTCTTCCTGTCAAAAATGACAATCGTTTTGCTAGATAAGACCCTTATGCATCGTTTGGGATTGTTTATAGTCCTTTGAAACTCCGTTGAAAAAAACTGTTATGTGTTGAGTTAAGTATTAAATGTTGGGCTCTATTAAACTCCATTAAAATAAGAAAAATCCTGCAATGTTTTCCTCAAAAAACATAATTTCTTCTCGACTGAACAAAGAAAGACATCAACATTTTGGATGACATGGTGGTGAGTAAACGGACAAACAGTTTATTATTTTTGGGCTATTCAATTTTTACCGACAGCCCAAATTTTGCCTGAGGATGGCTATTAGATGTCTTTTAAACCAAAGTTGCTTGCTGGGTATACGCAGTATGTAATACAAGTACATAATAAGTAGTTATAATTATATTTCTTAAAAATAAAAAGCAATCACTTTACTTTTAAAGTATTTTAGTAATGCATTACACCCAACACTGCCTGTTATTCACGGCATTTTTTACGAAACAAAACTCAAATAAAATGTTCTCTTGTAACACTGACAGTATGAAAGTAAAAGCGTGAAACAGCACATATCTGCACCGAACAAATGTCTATCCGGCTCCCTGCGTGTTTCAAACAGGTCTGTGTGCCTCCACACTAACACCAGGATATAAAGTGCTGAGAGAAAAGAAACGTTCGGTTTGATGGGAAGAAATTGCTCCAGCAATCTTATGTTTTACTGAAGATTGTGTGTTGAAGTACAGTTTTTGCTTATTAACTTACCAAACTACTCCAGTTTATGTGCAAATTTCAGGGTGTATGCCTGTTTGATTTCCACTGCAAACATTTTGGTATGTGACGGGAATAGATGTACTGCACTTTGTGAGATCTGTTTGTGCAACACATTGTAAGTCAAAGTAAATTCACTTTCCTGGACAATTTGTACAGTGGGCTGCTTTCATATTTCTTCAATATGCATGTTTCACAGATGCACACACTTCATCTCACACACACACGTATGTGCAGACACACAATACACACAAATTCAATCTTCATCTCATACACGTGTGTGGACACAAGCGCACACTTATGCCAGGGATCTCATTTGTCAAATCCATCTGTCACCTGTAATGCACATTGTTGCAACTGGATAGCAAAAGTATTTTTGCCAAACACTTCTCAGCTGGAAATCACAGCGGCAACAAAATATAGGACCAGAAAATATATTCAAAAACATGATGCTTGACCAGTAGGGCTTTCTGAATTCCTTACATTTGTGATGCATTTACTGTTCAATTGTCAGGTGTATAGCAGAACACAAACTAACTTGCATTTACCTTTTGAATTCTGCAGACGCTCTTATCCAAAGCAACTTGCGGTGCATCACAAGGTATACATTTTCATCAGCATGTGTGTTCTCTGGGTTTGAACCCATTACCTTTTTTTGCTGCTGACACAATGCTCTGCCTCTGAGCTATACAGGAGCTTTATTCATAAATCCAGAAAAAGAGGTTTTATGATAAATCTGGGTTGCTAAGGTTGTAGGTTTGAATCCCATGACCTGAATATTTTCCCCTTACTGTTCTTTTAAAACAAATTCTGTAATCCTGGATGCCGATTGATGATGAATGCAGAGTTTAAGCTATGACACTGAAAACTTCTGGATGCCAAGTATCACTCATGTACTGCAGCTATTTACCCCTCCCTATTACCTTGCTCAAGCCGCTGATGCATTATGGATGTATATACATTGAGCCTGACCCCTCGCTGTCCTCGAGTGATCATTTTCAATACAGTTCTGCTGTAGCAGCAGCCGGATTGACATTGCAGTCACAGGTCAACAGGTCCTGTGATGTGGAAAACGTTGGATAGTTTATACCTTTTCCCAGAGAGAGAGAGAGAGAGAGAGAGAAAGGCAGCGCTGCGTGAATGGGTGTCTCATTCGTGCCGTGATGGTGAGTGGGCGATGGGATGAGCGGCAGATGGTGGTGATGCTCGGTGTTGTAAGGAGAGCGGCTCTGGTCTCCCTGTGTCACTGATCACACCGCGGTTCTCTGACCTATTCAGTCTGTAATAATGGCTTGCTGGCATTTTGTAGATCGAGTATAACAGACCTGTATGTGGAAGTATTGATTAAAGCCTTTAACCCTGTTTGAAAAGCCAATTTATTTACAGTTCTTTATGATACAAACAAAGGTTTCCCTAACAAGGTCACAGGGCCGTACCCTTTCAAAAAGTAGACATTTGTACATAAAGAGTTCATAGTAGTACCTCAGAAGTATATACAGGTATATACAGTATTGGTATACATATCTGGACCTTTAAAAGCAGGGGTGTCCAAAGTCGGTCCCGTTGGGCCGGTGTCCTGCAGACAACACACTTGCCTCAAAGTATCTACAGTAGTCAGCCTAGTAAGACCTTGATTAGCTGGATCAGTTGTGTTTGATTAGGGTTGGAATAAATCTCTGCAGAGACACCGGCCCTCTAGGAGCAGGATTGGACACCCCTGTTTAAACTCAAAAGGTCACGAGAACACCGAACCCACTTGTGAGAATTGTGATGTGTGCGATCTTCCTATTGGTCACCTGACCTCCCCAGATTTCAGCGCGCAAGTCTGCACTCGATGCATCCTCGATATCAAGAACACATCCGGGTATTTTCATGCATCCTCTGTACTTGTGTTCTTGAGAATTGAACTTTGACAGTATGACGTAGAGCGAGAACACAAAGACGCAAGATCGCTGAAGAACGCATGTTGAGAAACAGACAGACTAGATACTTTGAGGCAGGTGTGTTGAGGGAAGTTTTAGCGAAACTCTGCAGGACACCGGCCCTCCAGAACCGACTTTGGACACCCCTGCCATAGAAGAACCATTTTTGGTTCCCAAAAGAAATGTTCAAATAAAGGTCTTGATGGAACCATACAGCCCGACAAAGACTTTTATTATTATCATTGTTGTTAGGAGTGTACAGACGGTTTTATCGGACACACGTGCAGTGACGCGATACACGTGTGGTCAGAACTTTACTTCCTTTTTTTTAAAGGTCTGATTGGTTGCTAAACTGAACTCTTAAACAAATACCTTGTCGAAAATAACAAATGTTTATTATTCTTAGCGGAGTTTACCGGAAGTTACGTGTTGACCACGAAAGCCACTTGTTTATGTTGTTACTGCTAAAACCATCTATAGCATTATTCAATTTGTTAGCATAGTTTACAACATGTGGTTTTGGAGGATTTAGTGATAATGTTTGATTTTTTTTCTGGCAAGTCTCAGCACAGTGTGTGAATTCACAGAGGTTTCTTGTAAAACTCTGTGAAGTTGGATTATTAGGTCTTACTTTTAGCAGAAAAGATCTGAGACATTTTAATTTCATTGATGTCTAGGAATAAAAAAAAACATTAAATAAATCTTATATGTGTTTTTCTTTCTTTAAGAAACATTCTAAAATCATAATACCTGTGTCTGTAGGTGTAACAGGTACCGTAGCAACGGCACTGTAAAGAACAGATTAATTCCTGTAAAACAGGAGAGAAATGAGGAGACAGCGTTCAGGTTTGAGCTCTCTGCAGTAATTTATTTTCTGAATTTCCTTCAGCAAACACCTCTATTGTTAAGAGTCATTTTATGTTTCACATATTACATGTTCAGTGTCTCTTTAACATAACAATGAATTTTCAGTTTCTATATCATTACAAAATCCATAATAAAAGAAATCTCTTTGCACCAAATACATGTTCACTTACTCTTTGTTCCTGTATTTTACTCTATTTATCAAAATGAAATGCAAAGACAATGGTAAAATCCACCAGCTATTTTTAAAGATACTTGGAATCTTTCACTCACAGTGTTTTATCAGTATCATGTTAATATAGTACTGCAAAATCATGCTCAAAGCTAATAAATTGATTAAAATGATAACTTTATACTTCATTTTTTAACTGTAAACATTTTTGTATAGACTTATTAAACAAAAACATTTTCAACCAATGGTGAAAAACTAACAAACAGTGAGTTAACCATGTCTGTTAACCTTACAAGCTCAAAAAACATCTTCATATGGTTTATGTACATGAGAAAGTGTGTGTTTTGAACTGACTCGTTTCAAACTCATTATAAACAAAATCATTAACAGACTCTGATGAAAATTATTTCACTAAAACAGTCCACCCTTATCCCATTTACATTTCAGCATGACCAAATTCTACACCTGATGTGTTTTTGTACATTTACCCACCTGTAAAACAGGAGAGAAATGAGGAGACAGCGTTCAGGTTTGAGCTCTCTGCAGTAATGAGAAACTCACAACTCACGCAGCTACAGTAAACCTGTCACCCGACACTGCCCCCTGCTGGCCTGGAGCAAACACTACTCAATTAACTTTAAAACAGGAAAAGTCACATAAAAATAGAACCCTTTGGATACTTATATTTTCTTTCTTTAAAAGAAATACAATAAATTGTTTTTCAAATAAAAGACAATAGTTGTGAATATTCTTAAATACACAAATACAACACTTTTGTGGTTGTCACACACTCCCCGGCAAAAAGAAATGGGTCCCACCATTTTCTGCTCATCTTTTAACTAAAACTCTCTTTTCTCTTTTAACAGGCAACAGGAACTGGTAATAGGTATGGTGGTGATGTTAAGGGGTAAGGCATGTATGTAAATAGTGGGTAAATGGTAGAATATGAGTTTAGTGGATAGGTTGGTGTTGGATAGGGGATAAGAGAGTGCATGGGTTGAGTGATTTGAGTTGTAGTGTAAGCAGGTGATTGTAAGTGTGTGTTTGCCATATTAACTGTGGCTTGTGTTGTCAGTGAGGGCTGACCCAGGTTCTCATATGTAAAAATCTGTCTAGGTCGTCTGTCTCGACTTGACCTCCTGACCTCGGCCCGGTTGTCTGGCACCGGATTGGCTGGAGCCTGTTCCTCCTGGATGGGCTCTGGAGCCTCATCATATCCATCTTGTTCCTCAGGTCCTGCAACAACAGACTGGTCTTCATCCTCTGCTGGTTCCTCCATCTCTGCGTCGTTTTCAGGCATCAGGTCTGTTTCAGGTAAGTATTGTATCCTAACTCTCCTTTTTTCCTGTACAGGTACTGAGGTTGGACTACCCCGAGTGCTGGGAATTCGTCGTTGTGGGGCTGCAGCGGGTATCTCCTGTATCCTTTCTGTTGGTAACCTCAGCCAATAACGATGGCCATCTGAGTCATCATCAGAATTTGAGTCTGAATCTGATTCTTCCTGCAGATCTGCCTGTTCTGGCACGTTGGTACGTCGAGTCTGGCATTCACTTTTCTTTGTGTTCTTTTCAGGAGCGTCATGGCAGGGAGGAGCTTCAACTGGAAGGTCATTTACTAATAAAAGCAAATTGCGGTGTAGTGTTCTTGTCTTCCTCTTGTCCCCAGACTCAGGGTGAACTACATACACTGGGTTATCCGCGAACTGTTCCTTAACAACGTAGATGGACTTTTCCCAGTATGACCGTAGTTTTCCTGGGCCACCTCGCTCACTGAGGTTCCTGACTAAGACCCTATCGCCAGGCTGTAGTACCACTCCTCTTGCTTTCTTGTCGTAAAGCACTTTGCCTTTTGCACTGGCCTGTCTGCTGTTCTCATTGGCTATTCGATAAGCTTCAGACATCTGCTTTGCCCACTTCTTTGCATATCCTTTTGGCGAGTCAGAGTCTGTCTCTTCAACCAAGCCGAATAGTAAATCAATGGGAAGGCGGGGATGGCGGCCATAAAGAAGAAAGAAGGGTGAGAAGCCTGTCGACTCGTGCCGAGTACAATTGTACGCATGTACAACTTGTGGGATTTGATCTTTCCATCGTTCCTTTTCTTTATCCGACAATGTTCTTAGCATCTGGAGTATCGTCCGATTAAACCTTTCCGCAGGGTTTCCCTGGGGATGGTATGGTGATGTTCTTGAATGACGGATACCTGACAGCTGTTGAAGTGTACGAAAGAGCTCATTCTCAAATTCACGGCCTTGGTCGTGGTGTAACTTTGATGGATATCCGAAGCGGAGAATGAAATCATTAAAGATGCGCTCAGCTGCAGTCTTGCCACTCTTATTCTTTGTTGGGTAAGCTTGAGCGAATCTTGTAAAATGATCAACGACCACAAGGATATATTCATAGCCACCACGACTGGTCTCTAGATGTAAATAGTCAATACACACCAACTCTAGTGGTGAGCTTGATGTGATATTACCCATTGGGGCGCGAACATGAGTAACTGGCTTCTTTGATTTTATGCATGGACACTTCTTAGTGACGTGGTCCTCGATCTCCCTGGCCATAAAAGGCCAATAGAACCTGGTTCTGGCAAGGTTAAGTACCCTTTCTGTACCAACATGGGCCATTTCGTTATGGAGTTTTTTCAAAACAAGGTGTTTGTACTTGGCAGGGAGCACCAACTGCTTTCTTTCATTAGCACGTCTGTATAGGAGACCATTCTCCAAAACTAGCTTTCCCCATTCATGGAATAGTCTTTTGGTGGCTCCACTAGCAGCTTTCCGTATCTCGTCAGTTAAAGGTGTACCAGCCTCTTTTAACTTGATAATTTCACTGATGGCTTCATCTGCATGTTGTGCTTCCACAAGCTCACTCTGGCTAATTGCACTTAAGTGATCGAAGGAGAGAGACGGGTCAGCTTGGGAGGAGATGTTGAGAGCTGCCACCCAGGCTACATCTTTCTGTTTGGCTACTTTACTTCCATCCCATACTGCATGAACCACGTCTTCGGTACACTCTTTGGTACAGGACTCCGCATAAGCATCAATGTCCAAAGGGAGACGTGACAGCGTGTCAGCGTCTATGTTGGACTTCCCCGGTCTGTATTTTATGTCAAATCTGAAGTCGGAGAGTTCCCCAACCCACCGATGGCCTACCGCATTTAGCTTTGCTGTGGTCATAACGTAGGTCAGTGGATTGTTGTCTGTATAAATTGTGAAGTGGGGTGCATAAAATAAGTAATCTCTAAACTTTTCACACACAGCCCACTTCAGGGCAAGGAACTCTAGTTTCCCACTATGCAGATGGTAGTTTCGCTCGGCTGCAGTCAAAGTCCTAGACCCGTACCCAATAACTCTCAACTTGCCATCCTGGTGTTGATAAAGAATTGCGCCCAGCCCCTGGTCTGAAGCATCGGTGTGTAATACGAAAGGTGAGTTGAAGTTAGGGTATGCTCACACAGGGGGGCTAACAAGGAGAGACACAAGTTGGTCAAGGGCTTTCTGGTGTTCGGTGGCCCACTCTACAGGTGTTCTGGATGGTAATTGTGGACTTTTGCTTTTACCATGTGCTACAGCTGCGTGTCCTGGCTTGACTTGTAGTAGCTCATAAATGGGCTTTGCTATCCTTGAAAAGTCCTGAATGTAGGAGCGGTAGTAGCCCAGGAACCCGGTGAGCTTTCTCACATCTCCCACTGTCTGTGGTGTCCTACTGGTCAACGACCGCACAGCATCCAGGTCTTTGGGATCTATCCTCACTCCCTGAGCTGACACAAGACGACCCACATATCTCACTTCCTTTCGAAATAGCTCACATTTTTCAGGTCTTAGTTTCACCCCATGTCTCTGAAGAGCTTGGAGTACTTTGCGGACACCTTCCACGTGCTCATCAAAGGTTTTTGCATAGCAAAGTACGTCGTCAAGATACGGAAGACAGCAATCATCTCTCAAGGAACCCAACATCTCCTCCATACTCCGCTGAAAGGCCGCGGGAGCGTTAGAAAGGCCAAATGGGATACGAACCCATTCATACAGCCCCCAGGGGGTAATGAAGGCAGTGAGATGCTGGGAGTCTTTGGCGATAAAACCCTGATGGTAGGCCTTTCCTTGATCGAGGATACTGAACCAGGAATAGCCTCCGAGGGTATCAGTCAGGTCTTGTATCCTAGGTAACGGATGTCGATCAGGGATGGTCTTCTGATTCAAGAGACGATAATCTATGCAGAGGCGGAGTGTACCATCCTTTTTTCGGACACAGACCACTGGTGCAGCATAAGAGGACTTTGATTTCACAATCCAGCCTTTCATGAGCAGATCTTGTACATACTCTTTCACCTCTTTGAACAGTGGTTTGGGGACCGAGGAGTAGGCTCTCTGCACTGGAATTTCGTCTTTGAGGGCGATTGACATCTGTAGACTAGGAATACATCCAATATCATGACTGTCTCGTGCAAAAACAGCTGATTCTTCCCACAGCATTTTCTTGACTTTCTCTTGTTCCTCATCACTAAGGTGGCTGAGGTCCACAGGGGGCTGCCACAAGGCTGAAGCAGTTTGAGCAGCTGGTGTTGTGGCTGCCGTAACTACTACTCCTCTGGGCCTAGAACTCTCTAGTGGATCGGCCTCAATCACCCTAGCCACAGTCTGGACGCTGCCAAGGGTTGTCTTTCTTGGAATAGTTACAGAATGTTTAGTGTTATTTCTCACTGGTATAATGACATAAGGTCTCTTTGCAGTCTGTATTTCTAGTAGGCCTTCCTCAATCTCAAGCTCTGAGAGGTGTGCACTGTTTCCATCAGGTTCAAACAAGAGGAGAGGGTCTGACTGCACTGCCGCGGATGGGATCTGGCACTTAACCCAGGCCACTCGTCCAGCCGTAACCACAGTGTCATAATTGCCAGTTCTTAACAGTCTCTGATACATGGAGGGTTTGTCAGCCTGTATGAAGTTCACCAGCAGCTCAACTTTATCAGAAGGGACAGATATTGCATCAGAAAGGAGCGTGGTGAGGGCTGGAACGAGTTCTGCTGGCCGATTTTGAATCACTTCCTCTAACACATTAAATCCAATTAGTGGCTGTGCAAGCGGGATGCTACAGATGAGGAAAGGCACCATGATAGACTGGCTTAAAGCACCATTCCCACTGAAGCGGACTGCTATGAGGACCCAGCCATCAAAAGGGAGGATTTCTCCATTTACAGCGTGCACTTCCAGCTCTTCTCTCTCATTAAATATTTCACTGAGTGGCCTAATGGGTGCGTCTGGGAGATACTTCTCTTTCCAGCTTTTGTCAATCATGCTCACCTGAGCTCCAGTGTCTAGTAAGGCGTTGACTGTCAAGCCATTAAGGTCACATCGCGCAAGGGCTTTGGCCCCTATAAACTTGGCTAGGCGCCTACTTGTTTGGGTCGGTAGGGAAAGGGGGGATTGGAGATTGACTTGTTCATTGTTTTCATTTGAGCTCTGATTAGCTAGACTTGTTTTTGTATGATTCTCAGAGCCCCATACGTTACACTCAGCACTGTGGGACTGAACGTGAAGCCCGGTCACTACTTGTCCCGGGGCAGGGACCGGCTCCAGTTTTCCGAACGCTTGGGCTTCTTCAAACAGCCTACTGCTCTGTGGCCGTCTTCCCCACAGTAAAAACAATGAGTGCACCCTGGCCGATTCTGTTCGAGGCAACTAGCACAGCTATTTGATCTGGCTTTCTTTTGATCCACTTTGACTTGGCAATGATGGCAAGATTCTGGGTTTTGAATCCACTGTGGTCGTTGCAGCAGTTCCACTTTATTCATTAACTCCTCTACTTTCTCAGTTAACTGTTGGAGTGCATCAGTCTTTGGCTGTTTATCTTGTCCATCTTTCTTTGTGCTGCTGCTTTGTACTGCTGCAACTTCAAGCTCTGTGCTATGCACGTTTACTTGTTTCTGCTTCACAGCTGACCCCAGACGTCTCTGTCTCTCATTTTCAGTATTTGTTATCTTCATCATTTGTTTTAAGATTGTCTCATCAGTCACACTGCTATCTGAGAGAAATGGTTTAAGTTCTCGACGAATGTCATTATGCTTATGGCTGAGGCCCTGATATATGGCATGTAGGAAAATGTCTTGAACTGTGTTTGCATTGTATTTGACTTCTGTGTCAGCGTATTTTGAAGCAAACAGGATCTTTTGTTTGAGACCTATTACACGGTATAAGAACTGTTGTGGAGTTTCACCGTCATTTTGTTTTGTGCACATAAGCTCTTGGAAAAGTTCTGTGTTGCTTCGCCCCCCTAAATGGGACTGCAGAAAGCCTTTCAGCTCGTCAATTGTCAAATCATCCTTGTGCATTAGCATATCTTTAAAGTTTCCAGATTTAATGACTCTGAGAACGCCTCTCAGTATCTCAGTCTCACTGAATCGTTCTTTAACACCTTCATCGATTTGTCTGCATATGCTATTGTAGCTTAAATCTGAGCTCTGATCACCAATCTGTCCACCTTGAATCTTGAACTCACGACGAAGCAGTGAAAGGTCTCGAAGGGGGACGACTCGATCATGTCTTCCTTGTGGATGTTGTTCAGGTTTGTGAGTGTTGTTATATTGTAGTGTAGATTGTACTGGTGTAGGTGTGAGTGTAGGTGATGATGTGGGGTTGTTTATGTATTGTAGGACTTTGTTGCTAAGCTCAGCGTAGCTAGAAAGCATTCTCTGTAACTCTGTGTCAGTGTTCTGTGTAGTTTCGACATCAGTGTGTGTGAAAGGGGGATTAGTGATTGGTGAAGCATTAGCTATGCTAACCGCAGCTGTGTGGGTAGTGTTAGTATTAGAACTAATGTCACGTTAGCAGTTGTCAGGTTATCAGTAGCTGTCTCTGGCTGACCTACTGTCATATCCCCTGCACCTGCTTTTGGTTGAGCATAACGAACCTCAATGACATTATTCACAGTATCATTAAGCTCTAACAATACTGCCATACCTGAATCCTCAGATTCCAACAAAGTGTCACTGTTCATAAAAGCTAGAATGTACTCAAAGCAGCCCTCTTCTTCACCAATCTGAAGCGTAGATGAATCCTTCCCTGGCACAGGACCAACACTCTGGGCTAGTTGGAAAAGTTCATTGGCCGTCAGCATGAGTAGATTCTTCTTGATGCTCCACACCAAGCCTTTTCTCTCAACGTCTGCCATGACTACTTTTCCCTCCTCCTCACAGTTGGTTGCTCTCCCAGGTAGCACTTTCACCAGTAGCTCTTGGTCTTCCACGTGTACAGCCCAGTGGTAACCTCACAGGCAATTGGTCTGGTGAAGACAGGGCCTGTGCATCTGAGATGCTGGATGGTTGAGGTAGGTTGTGTCTTCACGATCCAGAGATGAGGTGAAACACTGGCCTCACACATGTAACACCCAATCTTCCTTTAACTTCAAGGCGGGAAGAGGCGTCAGCTCCTGGAACATTACACTGCTAATTCTGGTCGTGCTTGTAGCCTACGCATATGCTGCCGTCCCCGTACTGGCCACCAAAAATCTGTAACAGGTACCGTAGCAACGGCACTGTAAAGAACAGATTAATTCCTGTAAAACAGGAGAGAAATGAGGAGACAGCGTTCAGGTTTGAGCTCTCTGCAGTAATTTATTTTCTGAATTTCCTTCAGCAAACACCTCTATTGTTAAGAGTCATTTTATGTTTCACATATTACATGTTCAGTGTCTCTTTAACATAACAATGAATTTTCAGTTTCTATATCATTACAAAATCCATAATAAAAGAAATCTCTTTGCACCAAATACATGTTCACTTACTCTTTGTTCCTGTATTTTACTCTATTTATCAAAATGAAATGCAAAGACAATGGTAAAATCCACCAGCTATTTTTAAAGATACTTGGAATCTTTCACTCACAGTGTTTTATCAGTATCATGTTAATATAGTACTGCAAAATCATGCTCAAAGCTAATAAATTGATTAAAATGATAACTTTATACTTCATTTTTTAACTGTAAACATTTTGTATAGACTTATTAAACAAAAACATTTTCAACCAATGGTGAAAAACTAACAAACAGTGAGTTAACCATGTCTGTTAACCTTACAAGCTCAAAAAACATCTTCATATGGTTTATGTACATGAGAAAGTGTGTGTTTTGAACTGACTCAAACTCATTATAAACAAAATCATTAACAGACTCTGATGAAAATTATTTCACTAAAACAGTCCACCCTTATCCCATTTACATTTCAGCATGACCAAATTCTACACCTGATGTGTTTTTGTACATTTACCCACCTGTAAAACAGGAGAGAAATGAGGAGACAGCGTTCAGGTTTGAGCTCTCTGCAGTAATGAGAAACTCACAACTCACGCAGCTACAGTAAACCTGTCACCCGACACTGCCCCCAGCTGGCCTGGAGCAAACACTACTCAATTAACTTTAAAACAGGAAAAGTCACATAAAAATAGAACCCTTTGGATACTTATATTTTCTTTCTTTAAAAGAAATACAATAAATTGTTTTTCAAATAAAAGACAATAGTTGTGAATATTCTTAAATACACAAATACAACACTTTTGTGGTTGTCACATAGGCACCAATAATAGTTGTATTTCCTAATGTTTTATTAAACAGGACCTATAGACCCCTTCACCGTTCACGTCACAGGCGGTTCCCACTGCGCATGTCAGGGTCAGAAAAGTCATTACAGCAGATTGAGTTGCGTGTTTCGGTATCGTAAAAAATGCCTACTTACGTCGTGGGCTGTGAAAATCGCACCAGGTCTTCCGTTAAGTTTTCGCGATTCATGCAGAATCTCAAAAAAAAAAAAAATACAACATCTGCAGCTGCAAGCAATTAGCGTGTAGACTGGAACAATACAAATATCAAAGAGGCTTGTGTTTGTAGTGCTCACTTCATTTGAGGTAAGTCATCATTTTTCAGCCCAGTTAGATTAAATTTTAAAGCCTCGATAGTATGAACAGATTGACACCATGCTGCGCGCGCACCCGATAGTCATTCAATGTTTACAAACCTTGAAGGGGTCTATTGTCCGATTCACATTTTTTTAATTTCCTTTGGTGTGCAAGGGTGTATTAGTACATGTTTATGATATGCAAAAGGTATAAACCCCAAAGTAAATGATGACGCGAGTTATCGTCTACAACGTAAATCTATTTTCTTGGACTACAACAAACTCACAGATTGTAGGCATCAGTTTACTTCCTGGGATTGGTGATGTAGACAAGAGCGACATTATCATAATCTCTCCCGCTTTGACTCACAGCCTGTAAGTTAACTCCTGTTAGCATTGCATTGTGAGCGAATTTTTCAAACATTGTAAGGAGCGTCAAATCCGGCTGACATCAGAGGTATTCAGACCAATGACAATGTACAGATTAGCTGGCCAATCAGGGACACAGAGCTTTTCAAATCCGTGTGTTTCAGGAAGAGAGCTACAAAAATGTACGGTATGTAGAAAATAATGTTTTTTAACCATAAACCACGCGAACACATTGTATTACACCAAATACACAAAATAACATTGTTTTTTAGCAATTAAATAGGTCCTCTTTAAATCACAATTCAAAATAGTGGATAACAAAGTGAAAAAAAATCTGTGTATCCCTAAGCAGAATCACTTTACTCTCAGAGCGACAGCATGCCCAAACCTTCACTCAAACAGATTTGCATTGTTACGTCCTTTGGCTCAGTCTTCAGAGAATTTGATGAGGCTCGTAAAAGATTTTGAATATATTGCTCATGCAGATTTTAAACCTCATGCATTCATGCAGCTGTACCAGCAAGTAAGAGGAGTCTGTGCTGCATGAACACACCAGGGAGTTTGAGTCTGTGTCCACGCACAGTCAAAGAAAAAGAAAGCTTTTCTCAGGAGCTCCTGTCTTCCAGTATGCAAAACGGTTGTCATTCAAAACAGATTGCGGTCCCCATTTGATTGATGGCTGCAGTTATGATGTTGATTTGTTCATTCAAAAAAGTGTAAGACAAATCTGTATAGAAGTTTCAAGTGCCTTTATTTCTGTTTTCGGCACTTAAAGTGTATGTTGCAGGTTAACCACCACTGTCGATTAATGGGTACATAAATCACTCAAGATATGTGTATAATTTTTAAAATGTCTCAAAAATGGTCTTAAAGACCACTTTTTTTACGTTTTTGGTATTAACGGTTTTTTTAACGCAATTCTGCGATGACGTCACGTTGGGGAGAAGTGGAGAAAGACTCAGCCAGAGCCATAGAGATAGATGAGACATTGCTGTTTAATACTTACGTATATAATTTGGAAATCATATATACATCGTAGGAAATAATGTGTTATACTGCAAAGTTACCATGCTAATTATTATTTATGATATATGTGGAGATAAATAAAACTTCGCAAATCTGCTGATTTGATCCATTCATGTCCTGACCACCAGGCTAGAGATTTTTAAACATCCTTAATCCACACTTACTAGTCTATCAAATAATATCTCATATATATTGTTTTGTGAAATAAAAGGATGCTTTGTTATATTGTTTATGCGATTATAACGAATCACACGATCATTTTATATGCAGCAGCAGTCAGCAGCTGCAGTATACTCGGATCCGACCGCATACATACTGTAATAAACAGGCGTTCGGCGGCTTTTTACATCACGACAGGCTAAGCCATTTGAGGAGGAACCGCTTATTGATCACCGTATTTTTATAAATCCTGTACATGTTTGGAACTGCCGAACAGGTTGAGCACTTTTATATACTTTATTGAGCAGAGAGGCTGCCTGCACAGTTTGACCAGCGGGATGCGGGAACCGGCGCACATCACGCCGCCGGACGGTGTTGCTAATATAACTCGAAATGTATAACTATTATCAGATCGGCCCGGGAAAGTCCCGACTCTCTCGATTGCCATTCCGCTACTGGCTGTAAGAAAGTGAGTGCGTTTGGGTCGCTGGTCCCCGCGAACAGACGTGACGTGCTTCACTCACCTTCCAGGATTAGAGACATGCTGCCAAAACCGTTTGTGCTGAAGATCGCATAAAGTTACACCCATTTCAGGCAGGATCATGGACCCCCTCAAGCCAGCATGCACGAGTATGTTAATTGTTTGTTTACTTTCTACACGAAGATATGCTAACCTTATGCTATCTGGCTGTCTGCCTATCTCTCTATACTAGCCTATCTATCTGTCTGTCTGTCTATCTATCTGTCTTATCTATCTTATCTATCTATGTATCTATGTATGTATGTATGTATGTATGTATGTATGTATGTGTATGTATTTATCTATTATCTGCGCTATCAGAACTGTACTTTACTCGTCTTTCTATAGTCATTCTCAATGCTCTCAAGGCGGCTTTGGTCAATTCTCTCCCCAGCGTGACGTCATACAGTGCGTTGTGAGGGAAAGGAGAATCATTGCAAATTGCTGTACTTTTTCATACTTTTTCGGGTTTTGTGATACCCAACAACATAAAATACAATGGATAACAGTTTAAATGTTTATTATCAACAAGCAAATTGCACAAATTCGTTGAAAAATTTTACCTGCAAAACGCCCTTTAAGATCAATGACCTATCGCAAGGTTATTGTATGTGCCCCAGAAAAGCTGTGCTGATCTAGAATATAAAATTAAAGTTCTGTTTGTTCTCAGTTTCTTGTTTTTCCTCTGTTGAGTGTTTTTCAAAGACCATTGTCTTTGCTTCAGTTCAGGAAACAAATATAAGTGCAGAAGTCCCAATTATACATTTCTTAAACAGTACAGTCTGCTTAAATTAATGACCACATGTTCTAAACAGCCTTTGTAAATCTTGAGCTGTGTGTTTAGTACTTTTTAAGCTAAAGTCATTTGAACAATTAAATATATTTTTCTTTAAAAACTTTTTATAGTTGACATCATGTAGCTTAGTAGGTGGAGCATGGTGCTAGAAATGCCAAGATTAATGGGTTTGATTCCCAAAAAGCTCAGAAATGGTGTCAAGCTTTTACTGAGATGGTAGACTTTAAAGAGCCAGTAAGATGCAAATTTTAAGCGTCCTATCACTGTTTATAAGTTCTGGACAACAGGTTTAAATGCCTGCAAGGTCAAAAAACACTGTAATTTTCTCAAAATATAAATTTAAAATTACCCCATTTCTCAGAGATCCCCAAACGATTCGTGTGAAGCCGTTCAATGACTTAATCTGCCTAACCACCCCTTTCAGTAGCCTACTCTGCTCTGATTTGTCAACTGACAGAGTCTCCGCACAGACCACAGATCAGTGACACAGACCAACAATAGTGCAACATGTATTGACCTAGTGCTAACATACTGAGAAGACATTATCGACATCAATACACATCATTCATCCAAGTAATAAAAACGATGACACAAACTAACGGTTTAACACTAATTTAAGCAAGTATGTAAGGGCGTTTTCACATCTGTAATTCGGTTCATTTGGTCCGGACCAAAAGCAAAAAATGATACATTGTAACTTTTTTAGCAGATTTGGTTCCATTTCACACCACACTGATTGCTCTGATCCGCACCAATTGAAACGAACCAAAATTCTGTCATGTGATAAGACCAACATCACTCATTGGCCACATGTATTTGAACGTATTTCCTAAACGGCTTCACGATTGGTCAGAATCAACGTGCGGCAAATTCCAATGGAACCCCCGGAAGTAAACAAAAGAAGGATAATACAGCAGACACCATGGACAGACTGCTGCGCGTTGTAATTATGTCTCCATGGTTGTTATACATAGTTTGTATACAGCACTCTAGACAAACTTTTCAAATTCATAATAAAACGCGGAAGCGCCTTGAAAACAACGGTTTAATGCACTACAAACGGCGAAGACAAAAAATTTCCGAGGCTCCGCCCGCACCCCCTCGCAACTCCAGGTATGTCCGCGATTTGTCATTGTGCTAATATTGCTAATAGAAACGGTCAACAAACACTTCCTCATCCGATAATGCACTGCGCAGCTGACTACGGCAGCTGGTTTATTCCAAAATGCTCAGTACTTTTGCAGTTTGGTCGTTTCGATCTCGGATCGTGTTCTCACCACAAACGAACCTCTCTAGTGTTCTTTTGAAAGCGGACCGAGACCACCTCTGCAAGCTGGTCTCGGTACGCTTGTTTGGTCCGCTTTTGGTGCGCACCAGAGTTCGATTGCGGCATTCTTACCTGCCCAAACGAAGTGCACCAACTGAGCAATCGAACTAAACAAGGCAGGTGTGAAAACCCCCTAAGCTAACCGAACCAGAGCAAAAATGTAAACACTAAGTTAGTGCACAAGCGTTAGCCACTTGCTAACGTGACTCTCTGACAGTATTTTAAGAGTTTAAACAACAACATCATTTATCATTAATCCAAGCAATAAAAACAACGACAGATACTAACATTTTACACTCGTTTAAACAAGTATGTAACTTACAGGTTATGGTTAGGAGACGCACGTTGTTCCAAATAAAGTGGGTACTGAACCATATGGGTATCTTTTCTCCTTGAAAAAGTCATTTTAACCACTGATTCTTCATATCTTCATCCAGTGAAAACAACATAAACTGAAAACACAGCGTGATATGATGTTTACACACTAACTAGCTGTGGGCAGGTTATAGTTTTCGTTTCTCCCGCGGGCAAGGCTGTAGGCGGAGATTATTATGCAAAGTTTTTGTATTAAGTGGATAAAGTCAGGCAGGAGATTCAATCCATCTGACGAATCATTTTAGCGAGTCCCTACTTTAGAAGCCAATAACTTTATTAATCGTGCACTTTTTGGTTAAACTACTCTGCACATTGTTTACATTGATGGACAGCTACATGACACACTGCAATACAGGTCAGTTTCGATTTTGGATCTGTGTGGCTCTTTAAAAAGGTTTTTAAATGTACAATTTAGGTTCAGATTTGTATACATTTGGTACCAATATGTATTGTTGAGGTACTAATATAAACTCTTTGAGATAATGAGGACAGAATGTTTCTTTGTGTGTGAACTATCCCTTTAATATTAATATTCATATATTCCTAATATTGCTGTATCAAAGTCTATAGTTAATGGAAATGCAGATTGCACAGGTGCATTACAATTTAAATGTCACACGCACCTTTAAAGCTGAAAGCACCTTGTTGAATCTGGATCACATCTGACTTCTTTTAAGAAGCCATTCTTGTCCATGCTTTGGTCCCAGATCATTTTACTATGTACTTCATACAACTGAAAGATTGTAGTGTTATTGGCTCTGGCATGACTGTTACAGCAGTTTAATGGAGCCGGCCTCAGGCATGGCTGCCGGATAATGGGACCGTCGAAACTTTGCTCTTTTGTATGGTTCTCAGAGGAACCGGAGAGTGCACTATCTTGTTCTTTGGGTTCTTCCTGAGACATGCCTTGAAGTCAGAGTGCACTGTAATGTAAGACTTTAGATTTGGTTAAAAGCTTAACATGGATATAAATTACTTAAGGGATGAAGCGTCTTGTGACCTGCATGTTTATTAGCGGTTGATGGTTTGTATCTTTAAACTGGAAGGTTATGGGAAGGTTGAATGAGGGTCGGCCTGTCGTGTAAGTGATGTAGGAGGACACATTGGGTCTGACGTGACAGGATGGGCTTCATAAATCAGTAGATTGCTGCTTTTGACATGAGGATGATTAGTAGTTGGATTTTTAGCACACAGCCCCCAATAAGAGTGAGGAAAAATGATGCATTAAGTAAAGATGAGTACAAACAACACAACAAATAACAGAGAGTGACAGCAAATATGAATAACCCTGTTATTCGCTTATTCATTCCATGCGGCATTGCTGAAAACTTGAGTAGGACATCTGTTACCACGGTAAAGTAAGATATCAGAGTATTAGTAGCTATTTATGTCGATCTCAACAGCGGAAAGCAAATAAAGACAGAAGTGTTTTCACACTGTTCGTTTTTGATAGCACCTCTTCAGTGGTTATTTTCGAGGCGTGTGATGGTTTGTTTGTTTGTTTCTACCGTACGCTGTATTATTATAATTTGACAGAATGCCACAAGGTTCTCTCCCAGTCGTCTGGGAGTGTGTATTTACTGCGAAAACAAATCTAGATCACAAGTGTATATTTAAAATGTCTTACACCACAACTTCATTAGCGTTATTACCATCTAGGAGGAAAGCTAGGGAAAGTCTTGGAAAATCTAATAAGTGTAAACCAATCTAAGTTTTTGGTGTTTGAAAACAGAACTCCCACATACAGTATAATGAAAAGCCTTAGCACATTTTTAGGACTAAAACCACACATTTCTACTGCATTTCATTCACTTCTTATGTGGCTCCATGAAAAATCATGTGACATTTGCAGAAGTGTTATATATCCTGTCAGAGCAGGTGATGGGATGTAACGTGTTAAAATGAATATGGAGCGCTGAAGGAAAACTAATTTTCACTGCGGCTTTTGATGCTTCAGCGTCCACAGCGGTGCGGCGTGTGTTATGATGGTGCATTTATCACACGTGGTGTCTTTACAAACCTCACAGCAGATTATTACAATCTTTTCTGGTCGCCCATTTTTGATTAAGTGATACTGCCAGATTTTTGAGAGTTGTTTTTTATCACTATGATTTCCAAAAAATAAATTTAATCATAAACCTGTCATTCAAAAGTGAATTCGTTGTTTTAAGACAAAACACTCGGAATAAAGCTTTTGAACTATGCGTGAACCGTGAAGACTTCAGTGGAGCCAATGAATTAATGCTGAATTCAGTGCAAAGATGAAGAGCATATGACATTCACAGATTTATAAGCCCTCATAAATTCTTTTAATGTCTTCTAGAAAGAAGTCCATTTGTGAGAGCATTTCAGACGAAAGACTTCAATCTTTTTTTTTTTTTTGAAGAAGGAGGAGGTGGTATTCAAAGTCCGGTTGGAGGCGAGAGGTCAGAATAAATGCGTTTGCTTGCTGCAAGCTGGCACAGACCATTTACCATCGCTGTAACCCAGAAGGCCTATACTTCATCTCAATAAGCAAGGTCTCTTCATTTCATTCTTTTCTGGAGCGGAGGGAAATAGCCGAGATGTCAGTCCAGAAAGAGGGTCATGATTCATATTGTCAGAAGTGTAGTGCTTGGCACATTTACCCCATCACACCAAACCCCTACCGTTCAACCATCTCACTCCTTACAAACTCGTTCCTATGACTATTTACCTCTTGGAAAGTCTCTGACATTTACCTTCACATGTCAAAGAGATACAATAATCCTCATACTTTCTCCTGCTTGTCCAATGTCACCTTCATATCCGTCATGAGAAGACATTTGCTGATATGAACAGAAAGGACAATGTATTCACTTAGGAATAAACTCTATCCCTTAGGATATAAAGTCCATCACTCTAAAGCCTTTTTCTTATTACACCGAAATATTACTAATCTTTATGCATGACCTTGTGCGTCAAGGCTCTTTGTCTCCTGCTTGGGATAACTGAATATACGCCTCCAAAGTCACTCAATGCTATTGTGACAAGGTTATTCTCGGTAACAAGCTCCGAAAGGCGGATTGAAGATGTCCAGAGACAGTGGAATATAATTTCATCACAATCTTTAGCAGTATGGAAATGCCGTGTCCTTGCAGTAAAAGCAGGTGATTTGTAAGAGAGGTGTTGTTGATGCTATTCCTGGATAATATTAGGTGTCTGCTCAATTACTTTTATCACCTTGCACATACCTGTCTTCACTATGAATGTGTTAGCCTTGCGTACTCAGAGGCGGTCTTAACATAGAGGCATAGGTAGGCGGCTGCTTGGGGCCCCACAACAGTGGTCATAGTAGGGGGGCCCCCAACCAATCTAAAAAATAAATTAATTAATAAACCCTTAGTCACTACACACATACACCCCCTTCTTTCCCAATGAAATGGACTCGTCCGTAATAAAGATAAACACAGAGTGACAGGAGGACTGGGAAAGTACATTATTGGAGACGAATTAAGACAAATATAAACGTGAAAATGAAACTATCTTACGATCTTTTTGGTGAGTCAACCTCCTAGTTCTGCTAGTAATAGCCCACTGATACAATTTAACCCTTATGCTTTGAAAATGTTTCAAAAACTCAACAATACACTGTGGGCAAATTCACAACCCTTTCGTTATGTTCGTGATGAAAACATCCACTAAATTAAACTGCTGTAAAAATCATATAAATATTTGGTTTCAAACTTTTTTGCATAAATCTGTTAATCAACCTCTTTTCTGATCAAAACTGCTAAATGTTTAAGAAAAAATCCAGGATTTTACTCTTTAATTGCAAATGATTTTTCAAAAACTTACTCAAAACTGATTTGGGGAAAAACATTGGCTTTGATGCATTGTTAGTTTTTGTGCAAACATCAGATTTAAATTTTTACTCCCTCATTTACTGTCCGTGGCTGTTTTTGCCCCATTGACTTATTCTCTATTGGGTTCCATCATGACTATTAGTTTGTGTAGTGCTACACTTTGTGTGTTCTCTGTTTACATCTTCAGTTTGGAGTAAAAAAAAAGTGTTCTCTTTTAAAGATCGGATGGGGGGGCCCCATACATACCTTCGCCTCGGGCCCCCAATTTGCTAAATCTGCCACTGCATGTACTGTAATGCACAGACTGTTCATCGGAGTGTTGTACGTGGTGAAATGTAGTCAACTGGCTTTACAAGTTGAAATGACACATATGCATGCACTAATAAGAAAACGACTAAATCAATTAGATTTCTACTGAGAGGAAAATTAGGTTTCGAAGAAAGGCGTGGGGAAATACGGTCCAAATTTAAATATGACAGGTTTTCCTTACGGGAATGCTAGCTATAGCGGTTTTATTTATTTATTTACTTATTTAATCATTCTTTGTTGTTGTGTTATTTTTCATTTATTTCACTTGAGGTTTGAGAAATTCAATTTAATTAAATATTATCCTAATCTTGACAGCCATAAATAGCGCATAGCGTGTTTGCATATACTTTTTGGTTAAATCCAATTTTCCTGTTCCAATTTGGCTTTTGTAATTTCGTGTAGTAGTTTAAAAGTTCCCAGTGACAAGCCTTCAGATTTTGTTGCACATAACCAAGTTTCTAAATAAAACTTTACATGTGGATAAAGGTAGATTTCTTCACGGCGAGGCTGTGATCAGATCGGATCATATCCGTCGTGCTCCCTCCCCCTGTGTTGACTGACAGCAGTCTAACGGTGATTTCCATCTCAAGGCTACGATTTGGGGAGATTGACAGATGTAACTACTATCAAAAAGCTGTGTTTTCTTTGTAAATGTTTGTTGGGATGCAGTGGAGCTGGAGAAGCTTATGAAACTGGTGCTAAAATCCATTTCAGCCTTGTGCACGCAACTGAAATGTTGAAACCGATGGGATTTGTGCTTGGCCAAGGCTTTGTCATGTTTGTACGTGATAACATGGTTAGTGGGTGCTGAGAGTTGCATGCTGTTTGGCAAGCAGAGTGTGAAACTTTGTCTCCAGACTTCTTCTATTTAAATCAGTTTCGTTCTCATTAGTGGATAGTTGTGTGCGCAGTCTTTATAAAGGATTATTAAAGGATAGTTCACCCAAAAATGACAATTTTGTCATTGTTTACTCATTTTCATGTTGTTCTAAACTTGGATGAGTTTCTTTTTGATAAATGATGGTAATTACACAGTTGGCGGTACATATTGACTCTCATAGTAGGAAAAACAAATATTATGAAAGTTAATGGGTACAGGCACAGTTGTGTGGTTACCATTATTTATCAAAATATGAAGAGCTCAGATACAAAACCCTTTAAGTGCATCTGACATTTTCTTGTAAATAAGCATTTTTATCAGACTTTTATTTAGGATTGTGCCTACAAAACAGTATTTCTGAAAGGCCTGAGGGTGGGATTAAGCAGATTTGAAGATAAAGTATTTGATGAGCATATAATACATGCAGGGAGCATTTAGTTAATATCATCATATAATTTTTTACGGAGGTGGCGGTTCCTTGCTTTTGTGTTCAACAGAAAATAGAAAGTCATACAGGTTTAGTTTAGAACAACATGAGGGTGAGTACATGATTTTAATTTTCCTCTTTAAAGCACCCTTGTGTGACAAAGTAATGAAGAGGCATTTACATGATTCACTGAATGGATTAGTTCTTGTTGAAATTGCCTGTAGGTCATATGAAGTGTTCTGTGACCTTCTAAGTGTTTTGGATGAATGTGGCTTTACCAAAAGGAGCCCTCAAAAAAGCTGAAGAAAATCAATATCAGGAGAAGCTTTACCATTGTCACTTGGAGTTTGGGTTAGAACAACTTTCTGTTACATTACAGCAAGCCCCAAATCTAACCACAACCCCAAGTGAAAATGGTTTAAAAATAGAAAAAAATAACTCTTAAAAAAACTTTTTAGTTTAACCCTAACCCTTGAGAAACCTATACAGTACATAAAATGACGTCCTAACCAAGCCCCAAATCTAACCCCAAGCGACAAGTGATTAAAAATAGGGGGGGGGGGGGGGGTATCAATGCATAAATGACACAAAAAGATGCATGGTATTTGCACGCACCTCCTCTCCGCTGAAGTGTATAAGAAGGACTGTCGTATTATATGCACGAAAAAATGGCGTTTGACGCATACATTGCACGACTTTCGGAAAGACGTGTTATTTATACGCAGATTGATGAGACTTGGTAAAATTTACTCATTATTTTAACAGAAAGTGTAACAAAAAATTAACTGTAATTTTTCCCAACTCCCCACTTTTTAACATTAAACATTGAAGCTTAGTACTCTGGGTTAGAGGTTTTATGAAAACAATAATCATGTTCCGAAAACAAATGAGACCTCTTACATGTCCAGTGCAGGGCAATACATTAAGTTGTTAAAAAAATGTACTTCTGTTCTTAAGAAAGTGCTTTAAAGCTTTGCCGTAATTATTACAGACAAATAAAAAAGATTGTTAGACTGTTATTATTTGACTAGACTATTATTGTTATTATTATATCAATTAAGTTCAACGATGCCATCACTAACCTCTTCTGCCAAGAATGTGGAATAACAAAAAAGTAAAATAAAATCTTCAAAAAAAAGAAAAGAAAAAAAAGAAAGTAGAATAACTTTGGATAATTGTTTAACATGTCATTCTTATAAACAAGATTTTCATGATATTACTGTAAGTGTAAATGATGTGTTTTTACCAAGAACTGACAATGTGTTAATGTCAGTGTCAGCAAATGTCAACTTTTTTATTTAGTGCTATGCTGGCTTTATTTATTTGTCTCACTGAATAGTCATGACTAAGAGTGCAGAAGAACAAACTCTTTACCTTTTATTATGCCAATTCTCAGTTATGGTATATATGAAGAGTTTGGTTCTAAAACGCAATAAATGCAATTTGACTAATTTGGGTAAAAACGTGTTTTCTATACCAAGAAAGTGACAAGATTAACCACAATTAAAAAAAAAAGTTTTTTTTCAAAATGCTATAAATCTATTAAATGAATATATAAATGTGCATTCATCTTTGCCATGTTATATTCATTTAGTTGACTAGTGGTATACACTGATTAAAAAAATAAACATTACTGGCAATAATCAAAACACTTACTTTGTCATATTAAAAACACTGTCATTGCTGCTGTTATACTTGGGACGTCGTCGCTAAACTTTTTTTGACAGCGATCAGCTGTAAAATGTTTTGGTCCTGCTCGATTTTCGTTGGCTTCGAGTAAAATAACGTAAAGTTTTTCATAAGATCCCTTGGGGTCAATGTATTAGCATGACAGAAGCTTGAAGCCTTAATTTTTCTGTCTCCCGAGTGCCTCTTGCATAAATTATTCGATTTTAATGGCTTACGTTTCTTCCACATCACAGAAAACCACCACAGGTTTATCAATGCCAACAAAGTATTATTTTGTTTTTGTTTGTTTGTTGATCATGAAGTACAAAGTATATGAGGAAAACTAGAGTTCTGTGTGTATTCAATGCGCCGCCATTGTTGTTTACAATGTGTGGAATGGTGCGCTGTGATTTGTTGAGCAGATTTATTGCATTCTGCAGAGAAGGAGGACTGGCTTTAGTCGCGTTTGGGGAAAAAAAGGAGAAAAGATGACAGAATAACACGATGGATATTGGATTTTGCGTAAAATTAAGAACTTACTTTTTAAAACTGACCAGACACAATGCTGATTTTGGTGATCATAAAATAGCGTTTATCGCATTTCGGAACCAAACTCTTCATATGATTTGCTGCAAGTTTGATTGTGGTCAAAGGCAGTGATGTACAGTTGATTGTGTTGAGATTTTTAAAGTGACATGCATTGTAGAGGTATGAAGTGTTTTTCAAAAAAAGCATCTGAATCTGACTTTCCAACATGTATTTGTTGAGTCTGTGTAAGAAAGAAAAGCTGAATTTCACTCTCTCCCATATCTCCCTCTATCTCTTTCTGGAAGGTTCAGTTTGAATTATTGATTTGCAGAGAAAGTTGCTGTAGTTCAAAGCAGTCACAGCTTTCCCCACACCACAGACAGGGCTCTTTTTGACCAAGGGCAAACTACATTTCAGCAGTCCAGAAGGGCAGTGAGTATTGGCCAGACAAGAACAATGTGCTAACAGGTTTTCCACAGTTCACTCAACATTTATCCTCAAGGAATTTGGTTTGCAGTGATTGGTTTACTTGCATGTGTGGATCTTGCCTGAGCTCTCCTCTATTGTAGTTAAAACACAGTAGAGAGGCTGGAGTTGTTTCGGGTGGCTCAGAGGTGATTGGGTTTCTTGAAGTGCATCCTTTACGTCTGTCATCCGACTAGATTATTTGACAGACAGTGAGTGACTGAACGTGCCGCGACCACTGTGGAAGAGTTCCAGCAATGCTGCATCCCACATCTATTTGAAATACTAGACATCACTTTAAAGCTTCAAGGCATCTAAATTGTCATCCAATCAAATATGTATGAATACAAACCTTTGAGGAAAAGATAGAAGTCTGACATTTCTACAAGCAGGGACTTTTATGTGATGAATCTGTTGTCATTTAATTGATCTGGAATAGATCTTCAACTTGTAAAGTTATTTTTAGTATGTACAGTATAGGTGCATTTTGTAATTTTAATACTAAGAAAATGAATTATTAACTTGTGCTCCACGTGGCTGTAGACTTTATAATCAAAAACTGGTGCCTGGAGGTTTTAGTAGTTAATTGTTAAAAATGGAAGAAAATCAAGATTCGGTTGGTGAATGTTTCTGAGTAGACATGGAGATCTACAGCAAAATATTGAATCTCTCTCTCTCTCTCTCCCTCTCTCTCTCTCTCTCTCTCTCTCTCTCTCTCTCTCTCTCTCTCTCTCTTTACACTTGGTATTAGGATGCTTTTTCGTCGATCGGATCACAAGATCACGTTTACACCTGGTATTTAATTCCATCTCTTTTGCCCCCTTTTACTGCTTCTGTCCTAAAGAGTGTGAGGGATTGGTCTGTGGAGAGTGTGGGCGAGTCTCTCTGCTGTCATTTAAATGCAAGCGGGAGTAATGACGAGTTTATACAGTATAGACGCAAACTAATATTATGTGAGAGTCCGCTGCTTGTGTTGTAAGTAAACATGCTGCACAGTGTTTTGTACATGTATATGTAACAGCTTTCTCTGAATTTTCAGCGCAATTGATGAAATAAGATTGCGCAACTTTCACACGCATGCAAAATTAAACGGTGGAGATCAGCCGCTTTAGTTTTATTAATGAAAGGTTTAAAAATAGCGCTGTACACCGAGTGTTTGCGCCAGAAGTCAGAAAAGACGTACAACATTGATCTCAGTACCTCAGATTAGATAAATGGGCAGAGAGAAGGCGGTCTCCTGTGGCTGTTCGAATGCACTCAACCACAAGCGCGTTTACACTACAAAAGCAATCCGATCGAAAGTGTTTTTCGACTACGTCTGAATGTGGTTACAAGTGGTCAAAAATGGATGAGCCCCAAACGTTTTGAACACTGTTTACACCTGGCATTAATGTTGTCCACTTGTGATCCGATCAACGAAAACGCATGTTAATGCCAAGTGTAAACAGCCTCTATGTGGTGTTTTTAATTCTTTATTCAACACCATTGCTGAGTATTTTTTTCATTAAAATTAAGGATTTTTTACCTTAGCAAAATCTCTGAAATCTTGTACCTCTGGAGACTCCAGGTAGGTTTCAGTTTTGCAAAACGGTGGCACTGGAGACTAAAGTTTTTCTGATGGCTTCACAACTAATCCTTTATCTTGTTTCACAAAAAAATCTTAATTAATTTTTTCATCCTAGTTTTTGTAAAACCTTGGGCTCCAATAAGCATTTCTTGTCGTTTTTGCAAATTCTGTAGGATTTGGCATTTTTCTCATAGGCATTTAATAATTCATTTTTTAGTATAAAAAAACTTTATTGGTGCATTTTACATGTATTAGTGGTAGTTATTAGGATTGATGAGGTTTGAAATTGGTCAAAGGTGCTTTGTTGTGCAAAACAATGACTTTCATAATAATTACAGTATGCACGCAGTATAGCAGTGTTGTGGTTGCCACTTTTCTTTTAATTTATGACGACATTCTAAAAAAAATTTGTAATTACATTAATCGTTGTCTTTCATTGTGTGATTATGCCTTATTCAACGTTTTTTTTTTATAACTAGTGCAGATGCTAGTTAAACTTCTGATAGGTTTATTCACATCTGGCCAACAAGCTCACCCTTCATATAACATTCATATTACAGTCATTTGCATTCAACACAGTTGATGTAATTGAGATGACCTGCAATAACAATCCATCCAACAATGATTTTGATGCACTTAGTGTCCGGAAAAGCAGTCTGTGCGAAAAAGATGACTCAGTCATGACATACCCACATGGATGCAGATTGAAATGAATCCTGGAAGATAATGTACTGTGTCCTTTTCAGGTTAAAGAGGCAATTACCAAACCACAATTAATTCTCATTTAATAAACATTCATCGTTTTCATTTACGAGAACATTGCAAACCTATCGTCATATTTTGCCAGCCTACGGATAGGGCAACGTTATTACTCAGATATGCATGAAGGCTCGACTATTGAGCTGAAACAGAACTGGATCAGTGAATCCTGGAGTCATGGACTTTGAATACTTATGAGGGATTATAAATCGTGGTGACACACCTGTCTCAAGGCCAACAAAGCTGGAAAAAACAACAGGATGTATTCCTATGGTGGGTCATTAAGGAAAGAAATGAACTCAACGCTGTAGGAAGTTATTCAAAAAGAAAACACTGGGCGGGGCTTAAAGTAAATGTCACTCACACTTTCAAACACACAAACACTGAGTTGTGCAACAAAGACCGTATACTTTTATTTAAATGTGGCATTTAAGAAAATACCTTGCAAAATAAAGCTTTTTCCCGTCTGTTGTTATTTTTGGTGACATTTGATCATGTTCCCCTTCAGAGCTGTGTAATTCAGGCGTATTAAACTTTCCACCTGTGATGGTATGCATTGAAAGAGCAATTTTTTAGTCGTGGAGAATCAGGCTGGAAAAGGAGCTTATTCCCTTCGGCTGAAAGTGTAAAGCGCTAATGGAATTCTAAAACCCGTGCAGGTATTTAAATCTGTTAAATCACTGGGAAAAACTGCCTGCAAAAAGGTTTCACAATAAATCCTCTGAATCTTTAATAACTATGAGAAACTGTCACATTTTTTAAACTGGTATCTTTGGGAAAAGACTATTTATATTTGCAGTAGGAACAGCTTTATTGTATTTCCAACATACAGTAACATAAATGTTTACCTTTATCAGTATGTGTGTTCACTAAGAGTCGAACCCATGACCTTTGCACTGCTAACACGAATCTCTAACAAGTGAGCTGCAGAAATAAACACAATTGTATATTTGAGCTTGGTCCTTATAACATAATAGCGTATGACCAAAGTCACCGAAGTCGTGCCACCAGGCGGCCATATTTGCAATGCCTCTGGGACGTTTTTCAGTGAAGACTAAAGTCCTATTGGATGGGGAAGACAAATATCTCTAAAATCACAATCAAACCACATATTTCTAACAACATGATCTCACAAAGTTCCGTGGGATAGTCACGAAATGTTTTGCTCATTTTTCCGTTGCCCTGCCACGGACTGTCTTTTTCCGTGGCATTCTCATGGATTGGTTACTTCTATTCCTATTTTCAAACCATTGTCGCTTCGGTTTAGGGTTAGATTTGGTGTTTGCGTTAGTATGTCACTTAACGTATTGGCTTATACTATTCTGCTTTATTCTTTAATATTTTCTAAACTTTAAACAATTGTCGCCTGGCGTTGGGGGTTTGGGTAAATATGTCATTTTATGTAAATCTAACCCTAAACCGAAGCAACAATGGTAAAAAAATTGGACAAAACAGTTAAGTAACCAATCCGTGAGATTGCCACGGAAAAAGACAGTCCGTGGCAGGGCCAGAGAAAAATGTGGAGATCCGTGAGAATGCCACGGAAAATGAGCAAAAAATTCTGTGACTATACCACGGAAATTCGTGAGATAACCGGACATCACCCTTTGTTTGAGGTCGTTTCATGTACTGTGCATGCACACAGGTTGGCAAGAACCTCATGCGACCCTGTACAAAGCCCCTTCCCGAGAAAATTGTCAGTCTTTATCGATTGGTGATTGGTAATTTTAACTGGATGCAGTAAATATTGACCATATTGAGCGTTGCATTGTCCCCTATTCATAATAACAGCAATGCTTAATCTTGTTATATTCAATATCCTCACCTGCTGTTCACACACATAACATCATTTTTACAGTAGTTAGTATAGTTTGTTTAATTTTCTCTTTGTTTCTGCCTTTTCCTGACCCCGCAGCCCCCCACACAATGATACATAAATGTGACTTAACCCCCAGAAGAACCAAAGCGCTGGGTCTGCTAATTTAGTCCTATTTATTGAGGCAAAAGGTTTGTTTTGTCAGACCAGGCTGCTTATCTTTCTAACGAGATCTGGCAACATTGCTCTGCGCTTGCCCGCAGGGCACAACACAACAAAATTAGTAAAGACCACTGTGTGTCTTGTTTCCTTTGCGTTGTGGGTTAACTTCATTTGGCTTTCGGGTTAATTCCTAATTTTCATATTTTCATTGCTTTGCTAGTTTTTTATTGCATTGTGCTGCTTTCACATACTGTATAGACTATGAACTGCTTTACTGTATGTTATAACACACAGTCAAATTTTGCCTTTGCCGCTGTCTTTTTCTCTTTGATATCTGCCAGATTTACTGTACAGAGCATAGAATTGTGAATGACTGACCAAACTCCTCTCTGCTCTTTCCTCTGTATTCTTTGACACATTCATAAAACATCTGCACTGTTATCTCCGGTCCGCCATATCAGCCAAGAGGATTTTTAATGACTGCTGGAGATTTTGTATTATCTAGAGGAAAACAAGAAGGCTTATAATGGTGTATCTTCTGCATTACCTGTCTCTGGATTAAGTCCAATTAAATCCCTATAAGTGAGGGGGACTCGGTGTAAACGAATAAGGTGTAAATCACGGTATCACATTAAGTCTGGACAAAGTCAAACAGAAATGGCATAAGATTGTTGGGTGGATCAATAGAGTTATTGTTAAGGGAGTTCCGTCTGACAGAACAGCATCTCACTTCTGTGATAAAAGTAAGAAGGTAGACAAATACCTCAGGGTAGCCTGGCAACAAACAGCGGAGCAGACTGCAGAATATTTGGCAGAACATGCGCTGCAATATTAAGCACTTTGGCAAAGGTCTCACGAACAATAGCAATGAAATGGTAATTGGCTCCATAACGACTTTCTGAATAGATGCTTATCTTCTCTTTTCTGTTATTCTTGAGGCTTTCTTTACACTTTATTGATATAAGAAGTCTATATATAACAGAAAGCGATACACAGAAGGGTAAAGAATTTGATTAGGACACATCACAAGTCAGATTTTAACCTGTATGAGCACCTAGGGAGAATTGAGTTAACCTAGAACTAACTCAGTTTTGTTAGCTATACATAGCAAAGTAAGAGTTCAGATGCAAAAGCCACTAAACGCTAGGGGTGTAACGGATCACAAAACTCACGATTCGGATCACGTTATGGTTTTTGAGGCACGAATCGGATCATTTTTCAGATCAGCAAGAAAGGAGGTGGGAAAAATCTAATAACAAATAAAGCTATTACAAACATTTATAAAAAAAAACAAGTTGCACATTATGTAAGGTCTAAAATTAGCATTAGGTACAGAAATCAAATTAAATGAATAAAAACACTGTCTTTATTGTATAAATTAAATATAATTATTTTTTTAGAGCTAAAGAAGTGATTTTCCCTTTGTCTTAGATTGTTTGATTAACATTAATGACACAGATTTAATTAGGTTATTTAAGGTTACTGTCTCTTTAAGACCAAATAAGCACAGACTGGTTTCTGACTCTAATCTATGCAAGACATAAACAAATGTTTTTATTAGAAAAAGAATACTGTGAGATCATTTTGTTTGTATGTGCCCTGTCAAGAACAGAAATATTTATGTTCACTAGCTTTTTGAAACGCGTCTCTCCGTGTATGCACTACTGAGTGCACTGAAATGCGCGCGCACACACAGACGGATGGCAAATTCCATATGGCTCAGTATAAACATTCGCTCCACATAAAAATGTTAAGTTGTTTTTCATTGCTCTATTCGCCCAATGTATGGACACAGTAGATGATCACGTCTAACTGGAGCTGGACTGGACACATTCAACTGCATGTGCGTCTGTGCATACAGAAAGCTGCACTTTAGCGCCTTTTGCGGTTAAATTGTTTAAAATCACTTAAGTGTTAACATTTGCAAGCCTTTGAAACACGTGCAAATGATAAACTTGCCCTCTTTAAATTGGAGTATAAATCTGCAAATCGCAAGCCAGCCGAACTGTGGGTTGTGATCCGTACGGATCAACTGCGATCTGTCACAGCACTACTAAACGCACCTCCATCAAAAATAAGAATATGATATTTGACGAATGCTCTCGGCATGTAGCACACGATTATAAAATAAATTTAAGTACTAGTAACTCGAGAGAGTGTGGGATTGGAAAACTACCGTGGATCACATTCAAACTTGGGTACCTTTGTGAGTACTTGGACCTGAATGCAACATGAATGTGTTGAATTATGACTTTCATAATTTGCAATGTTTCGGGAGTTTGCAAATGTTTATTACGTCTTGTCCAAAAAAAGAGCTTTATTTTTAGAAGTGGACTGCATGCACTTTTTGCAGCGAAAGACGGTAAAATTTGTGAAATACCAATCAAATGACTAAAGTGACTATTAAGGCATTTAAACAACTCACTAATACCGTTTTTATTTCCATAAATGTGAAATTACTGAACCTAAACATAAAATTCCTAGACAGAAATGCTAATTTACAAGAAACCGTGTCAGACGAACGTTTATTTGAGTGAAGAGTTCGATTTTGCATCTGAACTCTTCATATGTTATCAACCATATCAGGTTCAGCACGGGTTGTTGTGATGCCAATTTCTGGCCATTAAGTCATTAGAGATGTGCTTGCAAACAAGCAAGTGCTTTGCTCTATGCTCTACTAATTCCTCCATATTTCATTGCGAAGCATCAATCAGTGTGCCACTCCATACCTACCGTAACAGATAAGCTGGATAAGGCCCATTTATCAAGCCATTCTCCATTTAAAGAAAAAGAGTGTCGATCAATACAAGGCTCCCACTGGGTAACAATCCACACAGTGTGTTCTACTGTCAGCCAATCATTATGCAACAGTAATCCCTCCAATATGTGAAAAGAGGCATCCTTGCCTCCAGGGAAAATCTTCAGTGCCATACTGATGATGAGATGAATTTTCGATCAGTGCCCGGTTCCATTGTGGCGGTACTATTTTTCTCCAGGACGAAAGCATTGCTCCCCAATTTGGGCCAATCTGATGAGCCTCTCTTTCTGGCTTTTGTGTCAGACTTCCCCCTCGAGGAATGCTGGAGAGATGCAGACAAGCGCGTAGCGATGGACAGCAGAGTGAACGGTCACAGAGACGTTTTGGTTCTGAAGACCTGGCGGTAATGCCCCTGACGGGAAGATGAAGTTGTCATTCAAAGTCTTGATGTGTAGAGCCAACATCTTTCCATTTACATGTGGTGACAAGACTTTCCTTCTCACAGGACAGAAAGGAAAAGAGATGTCATTCTTTTTTACGTCACTTTGATCAAATTGGACGAGCCGTGAGGGGACCTTGGAGGAGACAGGACTGATAAAGATAGAGGGATGAGTCCTTTAAAGTGACAGGATGTGAACATTTAAAAGGGGCAGTGTAATGTGGGTCCCGGGCAAGGAAGGACCTGGTACTATGGAAATGAGTTTTGTGTCTAGACGATCGATTTTTTACAACAGCATTGAAATATTTGCACCAGGATCCTGTACAGTACAGTAGGTTGGATGGTGGCATACTGTGTAGAGACAAAAAGAAAAATAGAGAAAAAGTAGGAAATGTGGAGCTTAAAATAGAATTTGAAGTTTAATTTATAAAATGGCTCTCAAGGTACTTTGTGCTCTTTCGGGAGCCATTCATGCAAATACAGCACGAGACCAATTAATTACTTTTTTGTTCTTTTTTGTTTTTATTGTGTGTTCAGGGTGTCTTTTGTCACCAAAAATTTACCTCCAGCTTCTCATTATGGAGGTGGTGATATAATATATTCACCCAATGTTTTATGAAAGGCGAATTATAGACTATACACCCAAAAAAAGTACATAATTTTTACAGTGCAAACTGTACACTGGTATTCTTATTCTTTTGTTTTTTGTGTCTACTTTTTGTACTTTTTCATTGTCCCCAAAACTTCGGTCTATTTGCACTATTATTATTATAGAATATGATAGGACAGGACAGGACAGGACAGAAATGCAATGCAATGCAATGCAATGCAATGCAATACCTTTATTGTCACTGTACAGCTGTAAAACAAAATTTTTGCTCTCTCATTCAAAAGTGCGCACATGCACGTACACATACACATAGAAAAATGTAAATAAAATAATAATAAATATGTAGGGGAGAGTGAGGTAAGTTGTCACACTTTTCACATTTTCATATCTTATCTCATTACGGAGTTGTAGACTGTTGAGAATGTTCACAATTTGCCCCATTGGCGGGTAAATTGTCACACTATATTATCTAAAAGGAAGAAAACAACTTAATTGTGATTTATTGATTTTAATTTTTAAATTCAAACCAGAACTGGAAATGTGAACTCTATTTTCACACTGCGCTTAACCCTGGGTTACCTTCATTCTAAACCCTACTTTTAACCCTAGGTTAAGGATCATTTCACGAAAGTAACAAAGCGATTTTCTCCGAGCCCTGATAACATTTGCATCCCAAACTATCACAGTATCTTTAGCACACAAACCTTTGACAGACATGACAAATATTGCGTTATTTCCTCACCGTTTTCCGCGTGTAGATTCATAAAGGTGGATAAGTAAATTCCTAAAGCGGTAATTTTTTTCTTATAACGCGTTGTGTTTCTCGTTTCATGTGTTACAGTACTGATCAATCTACAGGTTATTTAGTGCTCTAACACATCCTAAAGTTTCACTTCTCTGAGTTTTTCAAAATAAAAGTAAATCGTGTTTAAATGTGAGGAGATCCTGTCGGGACGAAACTTGTTACTTTTGTCCCGCTGCTAATACTGTTGTATTAGTTGAAGATTGATATTATTCTAATTTGATTTAATTTCATTTTCATAGTGTTTAAACTGTTGAAAAATGTTTTATTCTCAACAATTTAAGTTTGTACAGTTGGTTGCTTTTGAAACTTTGATAAAACTGACATTTAAAATGAAAATGTAATTTCATATTTTTTTTACAAAGAGAAATTACAAAATATGTTTGCAGTTACATATTAACGTCATAGTCAAGTATAACACAAAAATCTTTCTTGTTTTGTTGTGTTACTTTTCACCCACCTGTGTGTTACTTTCGTCCTTGCAGGTGGGGTCGAAAGTAACAATTCACTACTTATGTTTAAAGTGAAATTATACTGAAGTCGTTTTACATTTTTACAAAATTCCACCTGGTATTGATAGATCACACTTGTAAGTTATTAACCACAGCAAAATATATCTCTGACTGTCTATACCATTATCTTTTAAAATTATTTTTTCTGAAAAATTGTACTTTCGCCTCTGCTCTCCCCTACCCAAGGTTATCTCTTAATCCCTGGTTCAAACAGTATAAACAATGTGAAACGTGAAACAGATAACCCAGAATGCTTTCAAGTGTGAAAAGCATGTGACAACTTGCCCCAAACTGACATGTGTGCTAATGTTGGCTAAATCTCAAGGTTAGCTCAACAGAGCACGTCAGCCAAAGTATCAAAAGACACGTTATTGTCTCTTTTTTTTGTACAAAATAATAATTCATACCTAACAAAGTTGTATTGCATAAAATTTAAAGTGCACATTTTTTTACTTTTTAAGCAAAAAAATAAGAAAATTGTGCTAACGTCAGATTAGAGCGATCTTGACCACATGTGAACACGAAGTTGACTGTAGAAGTCGACGTCACCCAAAGTAGCTTTTTGATATTTGAGATAGTGCCTCTAGTGGTGAACTTAGAAGAGCTAGAACAGTGTGAAAACGTACCCATGTGACAACCTACGTCGCTCTCCCCTACATAATATGTTCAAATGCAAATGTAAACAGATATGAACAGAATGCACAGAATAGTGTGAGTGCAAATGTAAGCAAATATTCCCAGAGGTGTAAAAATATAGAAAAAAGCTTAAAGAATGATGGTAAAAAGACGGTGTATTCCAACTTGTAAGAGTAGCTTTTAAAGATCAATTGTGTTTATATTTAGTACAAAAAAATATGTTTTGTTATTATGGAAGTGAGGCAGGGTGGCAGATGGACTGCTTAAAAATCAAATGTGTTATTAATTTGCACATCAGGATTTTTAGAGAGTTTTAGTATTTTATTGGATGTCAGTATAACCAGTCCACATAGAAGAAATTTATTTTCAGAAACATTTTCATTTCTTTTTCTTTTAAAAAAGAAGTCAAAATACTTCTAAAAAAATTAAAACATGTCATTCCAGTCATACAATATTACCGTCACACACAGAAAACACATTTTCACACATACCAAATCAAGTTCTTCATTCAGCTGTATTTGATCATGAGACGCTGTTTTAACAAAGGAAGTTTCAACATCTCACATTGTCAAAACCTCCCATGATTGACCTATTAGTCATTCACATAGTTGATGTCTGTTCTTGTTTACACCTGCATAACAACACTAGGTTTGGGTTACAAGGGTGTGATCAACTAAGACTCAAACTCAGCAGGTGTTCCAGAAAAGCTCCATCTTCCTGTTAAATTAGCTTGGCTCAGCGGCTGTGTTTCCAGCCAGGACTGAATGAAGTTATTGATTGAGCCTGGTGTGAACTGAGGTGGGGGGAAACAGGAAGCAGCCCATGCAGATAACATTGGTGGAGCAAACTCTATTGGCCCTGGAGTTTAATGAGGCATGGACTTTCTATCGCAAATCACCCCAGACCCCCGCCGTGTCCCTCTTCTATCTTCTGAAGCCGCGAGCGTGTGTACGTGTCCATGGGGCGTGTTTAATTGTTACGCACCTGCATCTATCCTGGGTCCACGTCTTTTCTAAGTCCCAACTCTACGGAGCGTGTCAGAGACCACTCACCATCTGTTACAATATCTGTCCATCACCACAGTTTTTTCTCGGTTGTTTGTTCATTTTTTTCTTGTCATTCGTGCATTTTCTGTCGGACTGCCGTTTCCAGCTTGGCTTCTCATCAGTCACTGGATGGGGGGGGTATGGTGGATGATAGGGTTTGCTGGCTTCCAGCCTGTCTGTCTGTTTCCTGCCTGCAGCCACCATGTGCCGGGTCCCCGCTGTATCTATCAGCGCTGTCGCACACTATGTGCAGGTCTTCATTCCAGCCTCCAATGTGGAATAGCAGTAGTCTTCATTATTAATTAAGTATGGTGGTGATGAAGTCCTTGAGCCGATCGGCTGTCTGCTTGAGGAGTTGCTGAATTTTGTTGCTTGATGATTTTGGAATTGTTTCCTTGAAATCCATGGAGGCCTGAGGCGAATGAAAATATCCCATATTGAAGCACAGTACCGATTCTGTTTAACTGGATCAGGGAGGCAGAACTCTGGAGATGTAGTCAAACATCTTTACATGAAGCATTATCACAAAGCATACTTTATATCTATTTTCCCTGGAGCAACCTTGCGCAACAGAGCTTGTTTTAAGCAATTAGACACTTGCAGATGTAACGATAGCAGCCAGGAGTGTGTCATCCGTTGTAATTAAGTTTTTTAACTCAGAATGGTGAAGTTTTAATGATTCTCAATGAGTTTTCAGGCATCTGTTATTAATATTAAGTGAACTAAATTGAGAAAATGCGAATGTAAGGTATTCCATTAAAACAAATGTGATTGTGAGGCAAATATTCCCTAGTGACACATGTAAAACTTTTTATGACATATAACATAAAATATTTAAATCTAAATTAGCTGGTTTACACAAGTAGAAAAATATACAATTCAAAGTTAATTCGATTAAAAATAACCTACAAACATTTGGGAAATAGTTCACGCAAAACTGAAAATTATTTTTTATCCTTTGCTCTTCTTCATGTCATCAAATGCATATGACAAAGGGCCATATTTTAACGATCTAAGCACATGGTCTAAAGGGCATGACGCACAGTCTAATGCTGCGTTCAGACCAGCTGGGGTAGAGGCGTCAAGTGCGAGTGATTTCAATGTTAAGTCAATGTAAAGACGCGTTGACACGCGTCTAGAGGTCTCGTGATGCGAATGAGGCGTTTAGCGTGGCGCGACAGATGCGATTCCACCTCATTCGCGCATCTAGTCTGTGCGAATTGCGCACAAGTTAAAAATTTGAACTTTGGCGCATCACGTTAACCAATCAACAGCTTGCTCTAGTAGTGATGTGATTTCATGAAGCGAGCGGAGTCACAAAAGTTCCTCCCATGATGCAAATTTCCGCGTGAATGTCTCGATGACTAGAATTTCACACACGGCTTTCAGGCATGAATGAAGCGAGTGAACTCAAAATGTTCAAGCAGCAAACTAGACACGGTAGACGCAAATTTAACGCCTTAAACGTAGGCCTGGGCAAAAATATAAATTTTTTGATTAATTGTTTTTTTTTTTATGTGGTCGATTCAAAATTGATTCTCAAAAGCAGAATCGTTTTTTTTCTTTCATATTTATTTCCGCAAACATTAAACGTAAGAGTAAAGTTAATCTAATTACTAGTCTTCTTCATTAGATGTTAATTTCTTTTTATTAATTACCCACTTGTAAACTGCTGTTCACTGTTCTTTTTTTATTAATATAGTATTTGTATTAAATCTATATTCATTGAGATGAATCGAGAATCGAGTATAAAAGCCGACCCGAGAACCTGAATCGAAAATTGAATCGAGAATCGAAATCGAATCGTTTTGATAGCATGTGAATTGAAATCAAATCGATCTGGAACATCTGAATCGATACCCAGCCCTACTCAAACGTGGCTTTTGTGAACCCAGGTTAAAAGAGCATGTCCGAATCCACTTTTGCTAATTTAACGACGGGAACAATCGTTTATGCGTCTAGCGCACAGTCTAAATGACTTGCTCCTATTCTTGTAATGAGTAATGGGTGTGTCTTGGCATAACGTGCAATAAACCAATGAGTCTAATCTCCCATTCCCTTTAAAAGCCAGTTGTGCACGCACCATGCTGATGCCCTTTATAGATGGAAGAATTTGTAAACTGAAAAACTAAGCAGAGGAAGAAGACCACCCGTTTAATATTGCTATAAAAATGTGCTGTTTTTATTTGTATTGAAATTGTAATTTTTTGTATTAAAACCTTTGGTTCTCTTTAAAAGTTGTTTTCTTTCAGTCATGGAAGTAAAAGTAACAGGCTTTTAATTGCTGTCTATGTATGGATAACCTACACGATCAGTGTAATCTCAAAGAATAATTTACAAATATGCAAGAAAAGGTTTGTAATGTATAAATACTTTATTTGTAACTTACTGGAGTTAAAGAATTTACAAACGTGCAGAGAGCCGAAACGTTTTTTAGCACTCGGACATCGCCGTGAGTGTTTTAAAAAGCATTACTTAAAAAAGTTCTCATCTCACCATATCCAGAGATACAAAGTCATCATATATAATAAATCAATATTTGCATTTGTTTAAAGCAAAACATTCAATAATTTACCAGACTACAGGTGAAGCAGCTCTTTACGCCTTCTAACATCTCGTAATCGATCCTCATTTATGTCCAAGAGACTCAGTAATAATCTATTACATTTTAATTCTTTATTTTTCCTATTTAAAACGTTAGTTTGTGTGCTTCCATGTGTGTGATAAGCAAACGCGCGTTGTCGTCCTGTTTATAGGCGCATATTACTGACACGCTCTTTAAATAACAAAAACAATATTGCGCCATAGACTTTAGACCAGGTTGGTCAATGGCGTAGTCTATTTTAGTTGCCTCACAATAGCAACGCGCCAACAGTGTGCCTGAACACACCTCGTCTTTAGACCAGAACGCCCATGTCCGCAAAAATGGCCGCAAATGCATTTGCTATTTAAACAGCCTGATGCTGAATGTGAAAGTGATAACTGCGCCAGGCTGAAACTAGCAAAAAACACTTGTGTGGCATATGATATGGCCCTTACTCTTTAACTTTTATTTTACTTTCAGTTGACAACATAGGACTTTAGTCTTGCCTGACTGAAATAACTACCTGAAGGCATTCCAAACATGGTGCGACTTACCTAAATTGACTTTGGTTACACCAACAAACATACATTTTAAGGATCATGTCAGTTAGAAATATCTCTAAAGTAGCAACTGAGTTCCACTGTTTGCATTAATTGTTAACATATATACAGAATGCATGTACAGTATACACTGTAGTTCCAGCCTTGTTTGTGTGTGCGTATGTATATGTATACTTCTAGTGCACTTCACTGTGTTCTCTCGTACATTCAGATGTGGGAATTTGTATGCACATCAGTGCTTATGAATGGCAGTTCAGCAAGCTCTCGCAAAGAGCAAAGTGTTAATCCTATTGAGCGCGTTTTGCCTTTACAGTGTAGCGTACAGATACAAGTACTGATTCGCTTCATGTGTAGAGTACTCTTCAAATCTCAAGCACTGTAATTACTTTTGTCTGCATGTTATCTGTCAAACATCTGTTCAGAGATTCACTTTTGATAGACAAGATACAAGGACAGATACATTCTCCATGTGTGCAAACATTAGTTTTCATGGCAGGCATTTAACAACAAAATAGATCAATTTGAGGAGTTGTGTTGATTGCTTGTTTTTCCAACTTTAAAAAAATGTTATTCATAAAATAATTAGGTTTGTTGCTTTTTTGAAACTATTCATTTTGTTTGACATTATTCTGTTAAAGATCACATTGACAGTGAACATATAACAATCTTTGACCCCTTGGAATAACAACATACTGTGTTTGTATGACATATACAGTTTCATGATGTTTTATAAAACTTTGTACTAAATTTCTCTTTTCAATGTTTGCAGATGGAACGCCTTACACGTGGTGGGTGGGCCGGGGCAACGAGAAGCACTTTTACTGGGGCGGCTCCGCACCCGGCATTCAAAAATGTTCGTGCGGCATCGAGCGCAACTGCACCGACTCCAAATATTACTGCAACTGCGATGCCGACCAGAAGCCGTGGTAAGTCGCCACATTATCTGTACGGACAAGCGGCAGCATGCAGTTCCCATGGCAATCTCCAGAGTCTGCAGCTAATTATGGGCTTTCGAGAAGGATGCTATTTGTGAGTTTCTGACCTTCTTAGCCCACCAATCAAACTCATGAGAGACAATCATCTAGTGTTCCTATCTGTATCATTGTACAGCGTCTGCCATGCGACATATTTGTCTCGACCTCAGTGCTTGTGCAAATGGCAAACAGATTGTACTGATAGACAGGCGTGTACAAAGCCTGATATTTCCATCCACAAAAGCTACACGTGCTGTGTTTGATGGTTTTGTTACGGTAAAAGAACTCTGGAATACATTGCAGTGGAAACAAGGTCATTTGTCGCTTGTCCTCTTTGTAACAGTGCATGTGTGATGCTTTGAGATTTATTTACAACTTTTCTGATGAGTCTTTACACGAGGTTTTTGATACCAGCCTGCTGTTAAAGATCTAATCCTTCGCCTTTGTATTTGTACATCTAACACATTTTTATCTTCCCTGCTGATGTCCACAGTTTTGTAAAATGTAATAAAAATATAAACATAGAGCAAGATTTAGTCATTAGAGGACATTGGAGCTCCACATGAAGTGAGTTGAATCAGACTGGTGTAGGGCTGCTTGGTTATGCTAAAAATCATAATCAAAAAGTTATTATTTTTTAAATCAAAATGCATTTATTTTTAATCTTTTTTAAAACTGCAGTCTGTAACTCTGGCCTCTATCACCATCTTTGGTTGAAATATAAAAATGCAGTTATTTGCGGATTAATGTTCAGTTCATGCGTTGTGCTTCACTCCGCTACTCTGCGCAGATAAATCTGATGTCTGTGATCACCGCATCAGAGAGGATCTGTCATTATACATCCTAGTACATCTGCATTCGAAAACGACCGATCTAAACCCATTGTTTCAGTATTTAATTCCTTCAGAAGTTGAAAAGCCTGGCTGATATTAACTCTTGTTTTAGCATGAGCTCGCAGTTTGAGCTTTCACTGTTTTACCAATAGATGATTCCCCATGTAAGAACGTAATAAACATATTTAAATGCCGTTCCCCAGATGATCAACTTTTGAAACTGTACAGATTAAACGCCGAAACCTAGATGACACTTTTAAACTCTAAGCAACTGTTTTCTAAACAAGCTACACACTTCCATCCGGACCACATGCGATGAAGCAGACGGCTTTTTTTGTTTACAGACGTGACTAGTGTTGGGGCTAACGCATTACAAGTAACGTGCATTATGTAATAATATTACTTTTCTAAAGTAACGAGTAAAGTAACGCATTACTTTTTAAATGTACATATTAACTCTTTCCCCGCCATTGATGAGTTATCTCGTCAATCTGCAATACCGCTATTATCCACCAGGTGTGGAAAAAACCCGGAAATATTGCCCTTGGGCAAACAGCTGTATGTCCGTGTATGTTTTAATCTGATCTCTATCAAAATTCCTTCACAAAAATGGAATTATCTCAGCTTTTTGCTCAAAATTTGGTGTTTTTGATGAAACCTACACATATTTGAGAGGTGATAAAAACAGAACACATGAAGGTAGGATGAAACAGATTTTTTGTTTGAAAGCAGAGGGTCTGTTCTTTTAATTCATTTATTGTATGTTTATATATTTAAAAAGGAGCATTTTCTGGAAGGCATTAAACTTTTGTGAAAATCATGAAAAATGCTGGCGGGGAAAGAGTTAATATTTTAGTTACTTTTTAAAAAAGTAATGCGAGTTACTTTTCAAATTAATTAATTATATTTAAAAAATAATAATGTACTTAATTAAACTGAACGTAGTCACGTAGAATTACGAACTCTATGCGTGCGAACCTGAGCGAGAACAGTTTGAATCAGAAACAGAGATGGCAGGCCAGAGCTTGACATTTTTGCAATGGAAATATGCAATTTCTGAATGCAAAACTTCTCAGTCATAAGAAGCATATGCCTGCAATGCCTGAAAGAGATAAAGCCTCAGCCAAGTAACGCAAAAGTAACTTAAAAGTAACGTAAAAGTAACGTAAGTATTACTTTCCATGAAAGTAACGCAATTAGTTACTTTTTTGGGAAGTAACTTAATATTGTAATGCATTACTTTTAAAAGTAACTTTCCCCAACACTGGATGTGACATCATCACGCAAAGACAGATGACTTTTTTCCGGGGAAAACCGACCCGACAGCTCAAATTATAAATCATTATTATAAGCTTACCATTGTTAATTGGGGCAATGTAAGGAAATGTATTTTTGACGTATTCAACAACTGATTTTTGTTCACTTTTAACAGATTTTTTTACGGATTGCAGCTTTAACCAAAAGCTTTACATAGATTTCCTTATAAATAAATACACAGTAATAATTTTATAAAATTACTTTCTATTAGAAGCACTTTTACTGCTGTGTCCCTTGCTCATCTTTCTTGTCAAAGGTGTAACTTTATCATGAGCAAGCAGCGTGTCGCATGCAATGACATCACTTTAGCGTCACACGCTTCATAGATTTTAAACACAAGTAATCATTTTGCCATTTTAAATGCAGAAAATTAGAGCAGTAGAGCTGATTTACTGACACTTATGAGACATTGGATGATTTTTTTAACACAGAGACAGACACTGAATGTGACACAATAAACGAAAATTATAAAATAAATTATGATTATTCGCACCGGCCTAGACTGGTGTATTGCAATACCAAACAGGCTTTCTGAATGTGTTAGCCAAGGATCATTGTGTTTGTGTGAATGCAAAATAATTATTACGTTGCATTCGTTTGCACATGAATTATTATTCTAAGAGCTTGGAAATCATCCTTTAATGCTGTTTTCCTACAGTACACATAGTGTCGGTCAGCACAGAACCAGAGAGCTGGATTTGCCCCTCCAGTAACTGGTTAAGCTGAGCACACAGTATGCGTGTTAATGGCCCGTGCACAGATGGACGGTGTGTTATTGTGATACTCTCGCCACTTGTCATAAACCCCAAGCAAACCTACCCACCATGCATAATGGATATAAATTAGAGCACTGGATTTCAAAGCGGCAGGTTTCAGTCCCAAACACATTGTTGATGTTGTTTTTCTCCCAACAGGTTTGCAATACATAATTGATTTTTAAATGACTTTTGCAGTCATAGCGGCACTTTAATAGATGATAGTATTAAAATAACGAGTGTATTGCCCTGTTGCCTGCCTGTACTTGTGGGTTTTCATTGTGTGTATGAGTTTGGGAAAATACAAGTGTTTCCAGTTTCAATTAAACAATATGAATTGCTGTCATTAAAGAGCTACCCATAAATGTCAAAGAGATGCTGTTAGGAAATAAAACCACTTATTTTATTAAAAAATGCTTTAATGAGTTCTATTAATAAGATCTATCAAAAACATGTCAACAATGAGACATTAAGTTAAGATTTCGCATGATGATATGTCAGTGTATTTTTTATTAAAAATAAATAAATCAAGTTAATAAAATCATGATGTTGGTTGACAATTTATTTTAGATAACAGCTTTACATAAACAACTTAAGCATAACATTTATTAATATTTTTACAATAACACCTAAAGCCATTTTTTGATGGAACACATACATTGTTGCGAGCATACATGTATATGCAAAAACAAATATAAAAGATGTTTTTGTGTTGGTTTGTATTGATCAAAAATAATCTTGTTTGATAGGAGGGAAGATTCTGGCCTTCTTGTGTATAAAGATCACTTACCGGTGAGCCAAGTAGCTGTTGGGGACACAAATCGACCCGGTTCAGAGGCCAAACTGACGGTGGGACCTCTCCGTTGCCATGGAGACCGTAAGTCTGTTTCTTTTTTAAAGCATAGGCACGGAAAATTACAGCTTCACAAATAACTAAATGTCGAATTGCTTAAAGTTTGATTAAGTTCTGTTCAAACAGTACCACGTTGTTTGAATACTTTTTACAGAAAGCACTGTTTTTTAACCTTTGCATTATGTCAAAGCAATTCACATTATATCCATTCGTGCTGTATATTGCATAATCTGCTTTGAAAATGATTCATTTTAATAGATTATTTTTTAAGTAAATTAAATATAAAAGCTTCATATACCACTAAAGTTTACAGCCACAAACTTTTTTAATCAGTCTTAACAGCCAGCATGTCATTGTGATACAAATAAGCAGTTTATATTTCTCTCTGCAGTTATAAGGTGTACTGAAGGCACATACCTCTATGATACAGTAAATTATTAGCGATGTCGTTTTTAGTAAGCCAGGTGTAATTACAAACACCCAACTTCCACCAGACTGAGTCAAAGAACCCAAGGGTAAAGTATGCAGTCATCCCCTACAATCATCACCATGTGAAATGATGCATTTTTATGCCTCATTATTCTTGTTAATTGCATCTGCCTTATTACTTAGATGAGGTACAATTGATTACACTCACCTGTTTGACAACGTCAGCTCCTGTGTTTTGTCCCTGCACACCTGTGGATGGAAAAGTGACTTTGTCCTATTACTCCATTCTTTTCCACACCGGCATACAATGTGCCAGCCAGAATGTGCAAGTGACACCCAAAATGTTAGCTTATACCCAAATAGAATAACTTTTAGTCTCTTAAGGGGGTCACACAGGACGCGCAGCGCCGCACCGTGTAGCGCCGCTTAAAAACTTAAAAAACTTGAACACATTGTTTTCTATGAGTATACGCACAACGGCGCCGACAGGTGGCGCCTGTCCGCGCCGCCCAGCTATGACTCAGGAAGTTGTTCAAATCCCTGTCGCGCCACAGAGCGCTACTCACATAGTTTAACATTAAATAACATCACATTTTGCCCAAATCATTAACGAGTAACATTGGCTGCTAACGTTTATTTTGCATTTTGAAGTAGACGCTATCTGACGTAGCTTGCGCTATTTAATGTGCACTTCCGGTTTACGATACCTCTGAGTTGTCCTAGATGCGACTCGGCGCTACGCTGAGCTGCGCGGCTGGTGTGTGACCCCCTTTAAAATCTCCCTGTGGTGAAAATTGCATAATCGTGGTTTCATATATATTAAATGAGGCAAGCGTGTAGAGTTACATTCAAGCTATTTAAAGGCACAAATAAGTTATATAGGAAAACATGTTTTAATATGTCATGGATGAATTTTAAAAGGGGACATTTCATGAAAATCTGACTTTTTCCATGTTTAAGTGCTATAATTGGGTCCCCAATGCTTCTATCAACCTAGAAAATGTGAAAAAGATAAACCCAGTAACGTAGTTTTGGTAAACCGTTCAATCCAAGCATGTGAAAAATTTGGCTTTCCTTGTGATGTCAGAAGGGGATCTTAATATAATGATATCACTCCTTAATCTGCACTGTCCAACCACGGCACTGCCATTTATTGCAGAGAGAGAGAGGAAATAATTGACAGGGCAATTGAGTTTCACTTTCAACAAACCACCATTATGGCGATCAGTGTTTGCATTTCATCAGCTCATTTGCATTTAAAGGACACACCCAAAAACGGCACATCTTTGCTCACACCTACAAAGTGGCAATTTTAAGATGTTATAATAAATTATCTTTATGGTATTTTGAGCTAAAACTTCACATATGTACTCTGGGTAAAATAAAGATTTATTGTACATCTTCAAAAAGTCTTGTGAAATGTCCCCTTTAAGGGATAAAAATTATGGATTACATGGGACCTTGGCAATGACAATGGTAAAAAAAATTAAATTGAAAAACAAACTACAGTAGCTTGCTAGCAGTCTCATGTGTACAGTATACCGCTATGCTAAGCAAATTACAAAAAAACTTAGTTTTATTAAAGCTGTGCACGTATGAAAAATAGACCTGCATGCCTCCAAGACTACAAACCATGTCAGTTTGTTATCCTCAAAAATACACTTAAGGTGCAAGTTAAGCCATGTATCTTCACATCACAACAATTATATTAAGCATACCCATCTATGTTTGATGGTTTAAAAGGTTATCAGCTGTTATCCTGGTAGAAGTTAACTGAATTTATTAAAGTCCTTACTTTTTTATATTTATAAAAAATATAAAAGGAATATTTAATTATACCTGGGGAACAAACCCAGTAATAATTCTCCAAAAAATCATTTTCAGATCAAATTTTCTTTTTTCTAAATGTGCACTTTAGTTGCACAGTTGTCTGTGCCAATCAGTAGCCTAAATCTGCATGTAGCCACTTATAAAACGCTGCACTTTCTTTTCTGGCAACATAATCAATGTTCATCAGGGGGTCCCACAAATCATGGCTAGTGCCCACCACACAGGACTGAAACTGCTATTATTTATTCATTTCCTCATTTATTTATGGAGCCGAGGAAGGAAGGGAACCGACCAGTCACGCATTAATGCAGCACGCCAGCCTCGCTATGGTAATGCGGCATATAAATGTTGCTCTTAGCTGCCTGTATCAGCACAGGAAGAAAGTTATAGGCCTCTGGATACTCAACAACCCACCCGGCAAGCCCCTCCGGGCATGCAGCAAGCACCAGCACATAATGGTAGTCTTGCTGTTGTTGGGTTTCTGCTTAAATCGACAAATGCCTCCTAGCATGGGTCCAGCAGTCCCCTGAAGACTTTTTGCACTCATTATTTATTTACTGCAAAGTCTCAAAATTTGGTAATTGAATGCATAATGGAGTACTGAATGGGAATGGGGTTATCAGCGCCTTTATTAGAGAATAATGAAAGAAACCAAGTCAGCAATAAAAGCTTTGCAATACATACAATTTGAAATGTGACTGTACCATTTCCTTATGCTGCGTGTACACCAGCCGGGTTTGAGGCGTCAAAATCGCTTGAACAGTTTGAAAGCATTTGCACGTTTAGAGCGCAGTAGATGCGCGAAAAAAGCAAGCATTTGACGTTCGTCAGAGGCGAAATCCGCTTCTTGTGGGAGGGGCAAGTGCTATGCAGTTGTCTGTTTGCAAGATGGCTGATGTTGATTGTGCATTTATCGAGAGAGTTACCGGTTTGTATTTGTTCACCTTACTGGGAAAATAGTTTAAAAAACGGCGGGAATGCCGCGGGTCGATAAACGTCACATGACTCAAAAGTGAAATGTGTATTTACAACTTACCAGGTTGCCCAATGTCCTCACTGACACTCTTCCAAGCAAGGTCCTTTTTATTCCTGTCTCTATAGAAATTAGTACTTGTGTCGTATAGCTCCGGCTGACTGCTCACGGACAATGTGAAGCGTTCTGGGCGGGGCTGCGGCCACAGCAACAAGCAGGCTCCTGATTGGTTAACGCGGCGTGAAAAGTTCAAATTTTTCAACTCGTGCGTCAGCCGCAAATTCGCATTAAATGCACAAAAAGCACTATTCGCGCGTACCGTGCCAGATGCTAAATTTGTGCAATTCGCACGAACTAGACATGCGAATGAGGCGGAATCGCGTCTACCGCACCTCGCTTAACGCCTCATTTGCGCAACGAGACCTCCAGACACGCGTCAACGCGTCTTCACATTGACTTAACATTGAATTAACTCACACTTGACGCCTCTAATGCAGCTGGTATAAACGCAGCATTGGGTTTAGAAAATATTGTGCATAATATTCCCTTGTTTATTTTATATCTACAGTGTATTTCATATAAAATTGAAATTGATACACCACTCAAATGAACAGCTGTGCTATATACTTTACCTTTGGCATATTTTTGAATTTGAATGTTTAGTGTGTTTTTACGAATTAAGTTTGTCCTCAAAACTTCAGCTAAAGTTGGGTTTCTCATTTATTAAAAATAAAAATGAGTCTCTACTGCTGTGCCAAAGGGATGAACACCATCATCTTGAGGCAGGAAGCATAATTAATACTCATTAATAACAGTAAGAAAAAACAATAACAAACAAAATGATGATTTAATGATGCGAGGCTATGATGTACTGTTGCTTCAGACTGCCAGAATCAGATCACTGGTTGGTTTGCAAATTAATTGAGATAGATAACCTGTCAGTAACAGAGGAATATGATACTCCCGTCTTGTATTATTAACTAAGCAGTGGGTAGAAATTATAAATTAGTGTGCTGAATCCAGAGCGGCGGTTATTTGGTGAGATGTGAAAAGATTGCATACGTCTCATTACGATGCATTAGGCATTTTACATCTGAACAGTTTTCCATTTTGATTGATAAGACTTCTCCTCTGCATAGAATTATGTGGCTCACGAATAACCGTCCCACAAAATTGGTTTGTATCGAGACATTTCATGGCTAACTGAGCTACATCGCTGATAGCTGGTTCCATCATCATTGCAAAAATGTTGCACAAACTTAAATACGGGGTTTGGGATGGAGTCCGATCGATTGGTCATGCTCCGACCACAGCGAAATTGAATGAAATTTTGCACACTGTTTCAAATTTTGTTCAGCACAGTGCAATTGGTGCCATGGTTGCAGCATCGACTATTTGGGGTTTTAATGATTAACTCATTAAATGACTCATCATTAGGAAATGTCCTCTAAATTCCTTGCATATGCCAAAGTTTCCTGATGTGTACAGCATTTTTGTCCTGGCTGTTATTAAAAACTTTTCCAAGGTGTCTACAACTTAATTATGGGATGAAAAGGCTTGCTGTGCACTTATGTCCACCCAATTTTCAACTTCCTGCTCACGAAATATCATAAAATGTGATAGAATCCCCAAATATCACATTGCTTGCATGCAGTCTGGTGATTAGGGCAGAAGAATTAAATGATTATTCAGAAATAGTTGCACGTATGCCGACTAGATAGGTCAGTAAATTATCACCGGGGATGAGAATGTTCAGCGTTGCTTAGTTACTGAGTCATTGGACCGTGGTGATGTTCTCCGTGCTGTTTATCCTCTTGCATTCGTGATTGGCTTGAACCTGGAGACCAACTTTGGACTAATTCAGGCTCTTATGGGTGTCACATGGCCAAATTCCCGGAAAGTACCCGACTTTAACTGTATTACATCCATTAAAGTCAGGAAGAAGTGTTCAGCTTGCCATTCAATCTCTATGCATATGTCAGTTTTACAATGCCTGTGAAATCTATAAATATCACCATGAGCCTCGGGCCTATTAGACACTTAAAGTGAATTACTGTTAAAGGTCTCTTTGTCTGCAGCTGAAAAGGCGGCATGCTGTTTATGGTGTCATTATCAGGAAACCATATTCGAATGTTCATTAGCAGGAGAGTCTCTTAATAATCTACAGACATTTGTGCTGCTTTTAACTAAATTAGCTAACTTAATATGACTATTGTAACCGCTTTGGATATGCTTATGTTCTGTTAACATGTATAAATATGGATGTTTGTGGTTGTTTTAATTAAGATATTTATATTACTCATAATTTTAGTAAGCTGGTAAGTGTCATTAGATTGTCTAAATCAGTGCTTCCCAATCCTGGTCCTTAAGGACCCCCTCCCAAAAAGTTTTATATGTCTCCTTATTAAACACACCTGATTTAACTCATCAGCTTGTTAGGGAGACATGGGCCGTTTCTTAATATGCGTTCTTGTCTGTACTTGTGTTCTTGTGGACTTGTTCCAAATCCAAATTCGCATTAAGCCAAGTTCACATAACATCCCCGGATGTGTTCTTGATCCACCCATTTTTAGCGAGGATGCATCAGGAGGTGACTTGTGCAGACTTCTGACAGCCAAGTTTCTCAGAATGCATTTTGCGTCAATAGCAATGAGGCTTAACTTTATTGCTCTTTCTGTGTCATAAAATTTAGTTTTAAGAGCTTTTTAGTCAAGAATATACACTAAAACACATATACCTAAAGGATTACTAGGAACACCATACTAATACTGTGTTTGACCCCCTTTCGCCTTCAGAACTGCCTTAATTCTACGTGGCATTGATTCAGCAAGGTGCTGAAAGCATTCTTTAGAAATGTAGGCCCATATTGATAGGATAGCATATTGCAGTTGATGAAGATTTGTGGGATACACATCCAGGGCATGAAGCTCCTGTTCCACCACATCCCAAAGATGCTCTATTGGGTTGAGATCTGGTGACTGTGGGGGCCAATTTAGTACAGTGATCTCATTGTCATGTTCAAGAAACCAATTTGAAATAATTCGAGCTTTGTGACATGGTGAATTATCCTGCTGGAAGTAGCTATCAGAGGATGGGTACATGGTGGTCATAAAGGGATGGACATGTCAGAAACAATGCTCAAGTAGGCCGTGGCATTGAAACGATGCCCAATTGGCACTAAGGTGCCTAAAGTGTGCCAAGAAAACATCCCCCACACCATTACACCACCACCACCAGCCTGCACAGTGGTAACAAGGCATGTTTTTCCCTTTTCACACCATTCTTTGTAAACTAAAATGGTTGTGCGTGAAATCCTAGTAACTGAGCAGATTGTAAAATAGTCAGACCAGCCCGTCTGGCACCAACAACCATGCCACACTCAAAAATGCTTAAATAACCTTTCTTTCCCATTCTGACATTCAGTTTGAAGTTCAGGAGATTGTCTTGACCAGGACCCCAACCCTACATGCATTGAAGCAACTGCCATGTGATTGGTTGATTACATAACTGCATTAATGAGAAATTGAACAGGTGTTACTAATAATCCTTTAGGTGAGTGTAGATGAATAAACTTTGAATATGTGGTCAGTTAGTAAAGATAGTGCCTATATTCAAATTTTCTTTTGGATTTGTGAGTTCCGGGGAATCAGCGGGTGGTCAGCAACGTGCCTAAAGATTTTTGTACATTTCTGTCTACATTTGCTAAATTCATTTTTCACCATGCATGAGAAAATATTTTCTTCATTGGCCACAAAAATGGTGTATACTTAGTTGGAAGAACCAAATTTCATCAATTTCTGTCAGTAATATAAAATTACATTCAACCCAGAATTGTAAGAAAATCTCTACAACGCTCTTGACACTGAGAGCTTCTTTTTCTAGCAAACAATACAAGAAGCACAGCTGCAAAAAATTTAGACATCAGCTTTTGTAATAATGACAGCTTCGTAATTTATGAGATATGACAGATTTGTAATTTATAACAAAAAAATGACAGCTTCATAATTTATGAGGAGAAAAATGAATCATAATGCATAGAGTGTTAACAGCAGGGGTTTATCTCCTTTATGCTGCAAACATCATATCAGCAGTCTGATAACAGACAGTGTTTGTCTCTTGAGCTCTACCCCAACTTCCTCAAAATACATATCCGTTCCAGTTTTTTGCGCTTGTGCGCAAACAGTTTTTATTCACATTAATGAGCTCGGGGGAAAATTTAGACAACTGGTTTCTGTACACCTGCCCTCGAACCAGACAAAGGTTAACTATCATAGTTAATGAGACGTGTGTAAAAATCTGACATCGTTCTGCTCGATTCATCACTGTGCCACTAGTAAACACTTTTTAATGACCTCCATTCCAGCGGCCTTTTGTAAAGGTACCATCTGGTGAACTCGCACTGCGACAAATCTTGGGTGACCGGAAAAATGAATCCCACGTTGTGAAGAGGGTTTAGCTGGATTTTAGCACTGTAAGTGCTTATAGGGTTGGGGCAGTCATGATCATTGAGACAAGCATATGGACAAGCACTTTAAAGTATTTAGTGAGTAATGCGTGTTTTAATGAAGCTTAAAACATAAGTCTCGACTAACAAGCAGCTTAGTCAGCCATGGCTGATTTATAATTATAATCTTGCCTCATAGGTAGCCCTGTCAAATTTTAAGTATTACTGCAGTATTAATATAAGAAATTGCTGTCGTTTCTTTGTACAAGGCTGTGGTGAGACTTTGGAGTTGTATGAGGCATTTTAAAGCCCCTGGTCACTTTATGCTTTTGTTAAGAAATAAAGCATTTCATTTTATTGTTGCACAAAGGAGAAATTCATGCACTACAGTGATTACATTTCATTTTTAAGTGAACTGTTCTTTTTATCACACCCTTTATGTTTTCTTAAAGAGCACCTATTTCATAGCTAAAAACAATGTAATGTATTTGGTATAATACAATGTGTTTGCATGTTTTATGGTACAAAAACACATTATTTTCCACATACCGTACTTTTTTGTATCTCCAGATTTACCCTTTTTTCCTGAAACGCACAGATTTTGTACAAAACTGTCCCTGATTTGGCCAGCTAATCTGTACGTTGTGATTGGTCTGAATACCTCTGACTTCAGCCGGAAATGTGACTCTCCTTACCATGTTTGAAAGATTTAGCTGCTAACAGGAGTTAAAGGGACATTCCAGTTTTTTGAAAATATGCTCATTTTCCAGCTCCCCTGGAATCCATTCAGCTCATCTCCGGGTCTGGCGCTAGCACTATTAGCATAGCTTAGCACAATCTATTGAATCTGATTAGACCATTAGCATCGCTCTAAAAAATAACCAAAGAGTTTCAATATTTTTCCTATTTAAAACTTGACTCTTCTGTAGTTACATCGTGTACTAAGACCGACGGAAATTAAAAGCTGCGATTTTCGAGGCAGACATCCCAGGAAGTAAACTGTTGCCTACAATCCGTGTGTTTGTTGTAGTCCAAGAAAATAGATTTACGTTGGAGACGATAACTTGCGTCACTGTTTATTTGGTACATTTTGCATATTGTTAACATGTACTAATACACACTTACACACCAAAGGAAATTTAAACTTAAAGGCAAATGCTAAGTCAGTCCTGAATGCTAAACAGCATGTGGATCACAAATAATCTAGCACTTCACCGAATACAGATTTTTCTTTGTGACAACTTTCTTTCTTACGCCACCAACAGAGTCAGACAATAAAGAGAAGATGTTCTTTGTCTTCACATGAATGACCATGAAAGCACCATATTCAAAATACTGAGAATCACAGAATCCGAACCCCTCCATACAAACGCACACTGCACTATTCACACCTACACCTTCAAAAAACAGTATTTCTATCTCTCACTTCAGGGTCAGTGCTTCTGGGAAGCAAGGAGAAGCAGAGTGATTTTGGCTCACTGTGGAGAAGTCGCTTTGATGTGAAGGTTGCAGGTTTCACTACATTTTCAGTATAATCACTGTAGCTGAGACACCATAGCTGTTGCGGTTGCCCTGCTTTCTTGTGTTGATTTTATACACTCAGACAACATACATTATTCTTTTGTCCCATGATGCTTTGCGTGAACTACGAAATAACTGTGTCAAACTGCGTTATTCGGATTCGCAAAAATCCACACAAATCGTATGTATGTGACATATTATTGTAAGGTTCTGGATCATTATTTTCAATTTAACCCTTACCCACTTACATTAAAAGCGACTCATATCTGATATCGGCATTTACACTAAACTCTTGGCTAAACAATTCAAGGTAGAAATACTGACCCAGAACAGCTTAAACTCCACACAAAGTAAAACGTCGCAATATGCATTGGACACAGACAAAATTGTATTATGCAATGTTTAAGTAATATCATACAACTTTGTTTCTGTAACAAGACATAAAACTTTTGCATTTCTCAACTAAGTGAAGCCGTAATCTTATCCGATCCATCTGCTGACATTGCAGACATGAATGCATGTGTACGATCTGAGAATATCAGAATCTTTTTGTGTTTTTCCTTCTTACACATACATGGGTTATATCCAATCTGTGCCACATTCGAGAAAAAACTTGGAATTGAATCATTTCAAACATGTAGCTTATGAACGACATGTCACCCTATTTTTCGCAGACATTTGACATTGTGAACAAACTAGAAAAGCTACCCTTTTGAAATGGTCCCCATACAGGTATATCATAAAGATTGACAGCCGGTAACAGCAGACAGAGTCAATAACAGGCCTGCGTACTGATCTGTCAATCAGATGTCAGAGCACTAACACCATGTAATCCAGTATAACTGACTCTAATGCCTCTTGACCGTAAGGATATGACCCATGCTTGTAACATCTGTAAGGTCCAAGTCCAAAATGCTTCAGTTTTTTCTGCCTGGGAATTGAGAGCACTTTCCTTTTTAGATATAATGTTGTTTAATGTTTATGGTAAACACTGTGTTGCTTTGGTTGTTTCAGGATTTGCAATGTTGTGTTCTGCAGTGCCAGGGTTAAACATACCCTTCTTTTTTATATATTTAATGGCAGTTTTATTACCTAACTTCTATCATATAAACTTATGATCTGCTTAACATTGTTACATAGTAATCTTATTTTTAAATATCATGGTAATTATATTTATAGTACACTTTCTGAAGGTTCCACGCTGTCCCTGGGCAGTACCCTTAAAAAGGTCCTAATATGTACCATTTATGGCGCTTTTCCATTAGAAGGTACCCCACGGTTTGGTTAGGGTCAGGTTGGGTCAGCTTATCTCACTTTGGCTTGGTTAGCTTTTCCATCGAGTTAAGTAACACTTCGGAATGGAAGAGATTATAGGCGTGTCATTATATTTGCGCTGCCTACTGCTGTGACATCATACAGGTGAGAGCTTTGTTGTACATTCCCATACATTCATTCATTTCTCAGTCCGCCACAAATCTAAAATTGACCACCACAAATAGATGTTTGCACATCGCGTTTATCACTACCTCTGTCTCACATGACAGTTTCTGTAAAAACACCTGTGGCATCAGTCGAGAATGTGTCTCCACAAACTGCAAGTCTGGAAATAAACAGTTATGGTGTTCCTGATACTCAACCTGTGGATGTTTTTCGGTGCTCAAATGGAGTTTGGGAACTTGCGGAAAAGCACAGAGGACAACAGGTTTACTTGAGACAGCGCAAGCTAGCATAAAGGTAAAGCTAATCTTTTACATTATAGCGATGACGCTGTTAGTGACGATTCTCTCAGACCAATGAGTGATCTACAATGTTTTTGGGTCACGTTTTGGTATCAGCTCGGGTCGCTTGGAACCCCAACCGAGGTGGTACTAAAAAAAGTATTGGGTACTACGTACTGCACCCAGTGGAAAAGCCTCCAAAAGTAAGCTGACCCGACCAAAACCACAGGGTATGGAAAAGCACCATTAGGTACAAATATGTATACATTTGGTACCATTTGAGGTACTTATATAAACTCTTTAGGTGCAAAGATGTACAATTTGAAAGGGTCTCTCCCCCAGTGATAGCTAGAGACCATTTTTGACAATTTTTTCCACATTTTCAGTGGAGATACTGTACAAAAGTTTACTAATAAATGATGTTTTATTAACGTAGTTCGGGAGGAGCACATCAAATAAACCACTTAAGTACTTCCAGCTGTCTATAATCAGTAATCAACAAATACTCTAGTACCACCAGCTGTCCACAATCAGTAATCATCATATCTACCCAATCAGCACAAAGGCAAGCCATTTATAAGTCACAGTTTAACTCTCCAAAGATCCTCTGCAGTCTTCAGAATCGGGGGCTTACCCGTCCGATCGCAGTGAGTATTGAACTCCGGTCGGATGGCTCCGATTTCAGCGAGTATTGAACTCCCGTCGGAGGCAGCAAAAAAGCCCTCCAAATATAAACCGCCCACATAATTTTCAACGGAGGCTTTCCTGTACAATCACAGTGAGTATTGAACTTCCGTCAGACGGTTCCAATCACAGCGAGTATTGAACTCCCATCGGATACATAGCAAACACAGCAAACATTAGCCTCATCATTTCTATTTTTGGGGGGTATAGTTCCCGGCTGCTGTCCGAATAAGTTAATTTTGCTTTTTGGGGGGATACTCTGCGTTCCGGCCCATTTCCGAGCTCAGAGCCCTCTCCCCGGACAGCATGCCAAATACGTTTACTAATTGAATCTATTCAACTTTTTTGTAAATGTGAACTCGTGAAATTATGTTTTATTAACGTAGTTCGGGAGGAGCACATCAAATAAACCACTTAAGTACAACCAGCTGTCCACAATCAGTAATCATCATATCTACCCAATCAGCACAAAGGCAAGCCATATAAGTATAACTCTCCAAAGATCCTCTGCAGTCTTCAGAATCCCTCCACCACCCCGTCTCCTCTCACTCACCAGGTTAATTCCTAAACCGGGGGGGATACTTTGCATTCGGGCTCATTTCCGAGCTCAGAGCCCTCTCCCCGGACAGCACGGCAAATACGTTTACTAATTTAATCTATACAACTTATTTGTAAGTGTGAACTCGTGAATTAATGTTTATTTAACCAGCAAAACATTTTCAATAAAATAGACATTTCAGAATTTTAGGTCTGTAAGAATGTCCGCTTTTTACTTATATTGATGCATGCACTTGAGCTTACATGGAATTGAAGGAGAGAGAGAGAGAGAGAGAGAGAGAGAGATACATCTTTAAAGAATAAGCTAGTGGTTTGTAAATGTCAAACAAAAGCATGTGTGAAGTAGATGTGCCTAGTGCTTAGTCTCAATAGAGTCCACTGTTTAATAGAGGCTCAGGAGAGTTTGTGATCATCCAGTCAGCACAGGGGTGGTCTAATGTTCACATACTCAACACTGTTGCATCAACACGATTGCAATTATGAACGAGGGCCAAATAATCAGACTCTAGTGTGTGTTTTGCTTTACCCCATACTGAGCGTTTGGCATGACTGCAGTGCCGTGCACGCTCAAACGCAGACTGTGCAAAAAGAAATACTGCAAGTAAATATTCTTCACAGTTAAAGTTGATATGTGTTGTGACTAAATATCACTCTAAACATGTAAACATACACAGTGTGGAGTCCCATACATACAGTGGGGTCCAAAGTTTTGAGATTGGCATATGATTTGAATTACCTGAACAGTACAAAAGCTGACACTGCTGTAGTACCCTTTAAAAATAGGTCGTAATATCTAACATTTAGGCACAGATACTGTGTGCACATTTGGTACCAATGTGTACCTAAAGGTGCTAATATGCACCCTCTAGGTAGAAGGGTGTGCTTTTTAAATGAATGCCGTCCCAGTGACAGCTTTTGTACATTTTTATTTGAGAGTGTATAGACCAGTTTGCATTTTGCTCCCATTAACATTTTATAAGAAAATCCATTTACTTTTTTTTTTTTTTTTGATTGATAAGCAACTAGAACTATGATGTTCTGGAAGGCCAACATTTTATAGCTATAGCCTCTCCTTGACTTTGATTGCTTCATGGACACTTCACACCTGACTTTTCTGTGACTTTTGAATGCAGTACACATTTGGACCTCCTCATCTGGCACCTGTTAACACACTTCAGACCCATCACACTCCTGGGGTCTGAGTAAAGTAAACAGCATCTGTGCTGCTGATAAATGAGATTTCACTCACATGTTTACTTTTATCACTTCACCTGAGCCACATTGTGCTCATCAGAGACCACTTGCTTCATTTCATCTTTCTTTAGTGTGATAAGCCCTGAATCGTAATGAAGATCCTCTGTAAAACAAATATTTCTTGACTAAATACGGTCAGAGGGAGATACTTTCCAACTATTTAGTTTTCCACTAACGGACTGACCATATAGTGACTAAGCCACTCGTGGGGGATAGTTTACCCAAAAATGAAAATTCTGTCAATATTTGAAGAGTTTGGTTCCAAAATGCAATAAATCCATTTTGACTAATTTCGGTAAAAATGTGTTTTCTATATACCAAGAAAGTGGCAAGATGAAAACCACTATTTTCTGTTACAAACTTTCACATAGCATCTTTAGGTTATAAAAACATACAAAAATTCAAATCCATAATTAGATTTTCAAAGATTTATTATAAAAACTGATAATTTTTTCCACAAAATGCAATAATTCCATGACAATTTTTTTTCCCAAAATGCTATAAATCTATTCAATCAGTATATAAATGTGCATTCTTCTTGTGCCATTTTATATTATATGTATACATAAAAAAACATTAATGACATGAATCAAAACACTTACTTTGTCATATTAAGAGCACTGTGATTGCTGTTGTTGTACTTGGGATGTCGTCGCTGAACTTTTTTGACAGTGATCAGCTGTAAAATGTTTTGGTCCTGCTCGATTTTCGTTGACTTTGAGTAAATAATGGAAAGTTTTTCACAAGATCTCCTGGGGTCAATGTGTTAGCATGACAGAAGCTTGATGCTGCCGTGTGAGAACAAGCAACAGCCGGCATTTTTCTATCTCTCGAGTGCCTCTTGCGGAAATTATTAGATTTTGATAGCTTACGTTTCTTTCCCATCACAAAAAACACCACAGGTTTATCAATGCCATCAAAGTATTATTTTGTTTTTGTTTGTTTGTTGATCATGAAGTACAAAGTAGATGAGAAAACTAGGGGCCCTATTTTAACGATCTTAAACGCAAGTGCGAAGCACAAAGCGCAAGTGACTTTGTGGGCGGATCGTGGGCGCTGTTGCTATTTTCTCGGTGGGAGAAATAACTCTTGCGACAGGCGCAAATCAATAAGGGGCTGGTCTGAAGTAGGTTCATTATTCATAGGTGTGGTTTGGGCGTAACGTCAAATAAACCAATCAGAAGGCTATCCAACATTCTATTTAAACGCAAGGGCGCAAGTTACATGGCGGGTTTATTATTATGACGGATTTACTAGGCGCACACCAGGAGCGGTTCACAGCCGAGGAGACCGACGTTCTTGTAAGAGCAGTCAAAGACAGAGAAGTTGTTTTGTATGGGGAGGGGAGAAACCCGCCCAAATCAGCGTCGGTTAAACAGGCGTGAGAGGAAATAGCCACAATTGTCTCATCAGCTGGCATCCCAATCGTTACGCCAAGCGCTACAATGATGTCAGGAGACGGGGGAATCCCAAGCTTGGCAGCATAAATCGGGCACTCCGTGTAACGGGAGGTGGATCTGCTTCTACACATGACCTGCCGCCAGCAGAGGACATCGCTGCGTCCACCCTCACCGCTGAAAGGGTTTGGGGGCTTTGAAATTGGACCCAAGAAACGCAAGCAAGGTCCAACTCCAAAGTACACTTACAAATCAAGTTCATATACATTAAGGTTTCTTATGAAAACATTTTAATTATTATTTACATAAAATAAACGTAATACAGCCACACAACAAACTTATGTAAATATTTTAATCGTTATTTGCATGAGAATTTTTTAACGCAGCCACAGAATAAATAAAAACTATCATCACAATGCTCACCACAATGATTTCCCTTATCTCATGTGTTAATATTTTTTATCGTAACAATTTATGATTTGCAAAAATAACTGTTGCATCTGTGTAGATTAGATAATCAAAGTGTGTGCGCGTTGTGCACGTTGTACATTATGGTCAAGCATGCGCCCTTAAAATAGCATAATGAACCACGCGCAACGCGCCACTGACTTTAGACTTTAGAGTTTTTTTTTTGGTCAGTGGCGCAATTGTTTTTTGAAACTGCAAAATAGCATCAGGGATGGTTTGCCCCGGAACACGCCTCCTTTTTTGCGCTGAACCGCCCAGTGAGCGCAAGTTCATTCCCTAGTTTGCCGACGTGCGTCTGTGGAGGGAAAAACCCGCTGTGCGCCGGTGCAAAATACGAATGATACATGCGTCACTGACAAAGTCAATTGCGCTGGCTGCAAGATATAGGGCCCCAGGATTCTGTGTGTATTCAACGTGCCGCCATTGTTGTTTACAGTGCGTGGAATGGTGCGCTGTGATTGGTTAAGCGGATTTATTGCATTCTGAAGAAAAGGAGGACTGTCGTTTATCATGTTTTGGAAAAAAAGGGAGAAAAGATTACAGAATATCATGGCAGATATTGGATTTTGCGTTAAATTAAGAATTTACTTTTTTATACTGACCTGATGCAATACTGATTTTGGCGGTAACTCTTTTTTTTAAAATGGCGTTTATCTCGTTTTGGAACCAAACTCTTCATTTGTTTACCTACACTGCAAAAAAAATGCTGCCTTACATTTTTTAGGTTAAATTAGTTTAGCTTTAGGTCATTTCAACTTAATATTTTATTTTTTGTCTTTTGATTAGTTCCTTTAATTTATAAAACATTTTGAAATGGCTTACATAATGTAGCTAAAAATATATGTTGAGATTACTTTTTATTATTTTTTTGTGGAAATTGTAGTTGCCTGTAGTCTTGTATTGACTCCCATTTAAAGCCCCCTTCTCCCAACTCATGCTGCCTCCTCTGAGGAGCAGTTTTCCCTTGTGTGCCCATCAAGTGTGTTTGTTATATATATATAAGTAGTTATATGGGACCACTATCTGTCAAAATTTGATTGATTTATGACCCCTTTGACAGGGGGCGGGACTATCAATCAAAAGGTGTACAATCTGTCTAGGTTTGAGAATCGTATATCACGGGATTTAGACAGCGAGTATCCTGTGCGTGTTTTACGATGTGTCAATCAGCTCGTTGTTATTCCTGTGTGTGTGTGTGTGTTTTATGTCAAGCCTATGCTGTCATGTTTATTGCTGTCAAAAAATAAAGTTTATAGTTTTAGACTGTCCAGGTTCTGTCACTTTTTATGACCGCGGTCTCTCTTTTCCCATCCGTATCACCAGCCCTCAGCCCCCACTGCGTATCTCACAGAGGGGTCCGGTGTTCAGCGGACCTGTGTGCTGATTTAGACGAAAATCTGTATATTTTAAACTAAATAAAATTTTAGCCGCTTCATGAGATCCGTGAGTCTTTTCACGACCCCTGCTCACTATGTTCAGGCGTATTAAAGCTCGATCACCGGTGGTGATAGAGAACGAGCCGAGTGCGCGTTCATATCTGTCGTTTTAAAATAAACGTAATAAATGTAATTCTGTCCGCTGTTGCAAAATAAAGATTTATTTTAGATTTAGGGGTTTCTTGAACCAAGTCTCCGATCAAAACACGTGAATGTGCGCACCGACGGCGACAGAGAACCCACGCCGATGCGCACCCACATCTGACCCCAAGAAACTTCTAAACATTTCAATACGTCCTCATCCCATCCTCAGGGTTTGTTTTTATTAATGTCTACTTAAAACCATGTGTGAATATGTGTATATTATACAACGAATCTTATCATGTATGCTCTGACAAAATAAAGCATTATTTTAGATTTTAGGTGGTGCGGACACATATTTATGGCAAATACTGTTGAATATAAACGTTCGTTTTGTCAAAAGTTTCTTTAAAGTCAATAAGGAATCAAACATTTTAGATGTATCTGGTTAAACTTAAATCTGATATTTTCTATTGGTCTATTTCTTTAGTATCTGATCAGACACAATGTTTCAGAAGCTGATTTGTGAGGGTCTGTGTGCGCGTGAGATAATTCACAGCAGGGGCGGATTGTAAACTAGTTAGAGACTTTTAAAACCGTGATGGTAAAATGTAATACGGTCCACTCTGAAGAAAAGTAAAGTTTTATTTTAGATTTATAGGGAATTCTTGAACCAAGTCTCTGATTAAAACTTTTGAGTGTAACATCACAAATATTTAACATATTCCGTATACGTGTATAGTTTAACCATTCCCTTATGCCATACCCTTAGGCGCCGTCAATACTTCTTTCTTTTGACTAAAGGAAATTTAAATTAACCTAAATAAAAGTTTATTCGCATCACGAAGTCCGTGAGTCTTTTCTAAAGGTCGGTCACCGGCGGTGGCGGAGGGCGCGTCGGATGTACGTTCATATATTTCGTTAAGAAACTTTTAAACGATTAAAGACATATTCATAGCATCTTCAGGGTTTGTTTTTGTTGTTGGCTTCTTGGAACCATGTGTGGGTGTGTGTGTATTGTGGCGAATCTTGTGTTGTCTGCTCTGACGAAAATGGAGTGTTGTTTTGGACTTTGGGTGAGGTGGCAGCGCGTATTTTGTGGCCTACTGTTTGGTGTGGACGTTTGTTTTGTCAGAAGTTTCTTTGAAGTCGCGCAGGGGTCAAATGTTTTGCATGTATCTGGTTAAACTTGGATCTGCTGTTGTCTATTTAACTATTTTTCTGATCAGTCAGCTTACAGAAGCTGCTCTTATGATCGTGTGTGTGTGTGTGTGTGTGTGTGTGTGTGTGTGTGTGTGTGTGTGTGTGTGTGTGTCAGCGAGGCAATTCACAGCAGGAGAGGGTTGTAAACTAGTGAGTTAGACACTTTTAAAACGTGTTGGTAAAATGTAATATAGACCGCTCTGACAAAAACTAAAGGTTTATTATAGATTTAGCAATTTCTTAAACAAAGTCTCTGATTAAAACATATGCGCGCACCGACAGTGACGGAGAACTTACACTGATGCGCTCTTATATCTGCCGTTAACAACCTTTTAAACGTTTTAAGACATTTAAGTCCCTCTTATGGTTTGAATTCATTAATGTCACCTAACATCCAAGTGTGTACATGTGTATTTACGATAAATGTAACACGGTACGCATTGTCAAAATAAAAGGTTTCTTGAACATGGTATTCCAGTGCGTGTTTTTTGTCTTGCGAGTGCTCGTCATATTTATTGATATGAAAAAAGTTTGATGTCTAAGGCGTTCAGTTTCTGGACGGTTGGTTTTTACCAGCGGTCTCTCATTCTCACCACCCGTTATCACCCACCCAGTAGCCCCCCAATGTGTCTGAACAGCGGTGGTGTTCAGTGGCCCGTATTGTTCCTAAAACTCCGTGTTGGTAAAATAAGTGTAATACAGCCCATTGACAAAAAGTAAAAGGTTTATTTTAGATTTAAGGTGGTCCACCAGCGCCTTTATGGCAAGCACTTCAGGTTCTAAAAGTTTGTAACACCAAGAATTTGTTTAATGAAATATACAGTACATGTATAAGCAATGCACCCGAGTCCATAATCTCCGGACGGGTCGCCAATACTATTTTCTTTAGACTAAAGCGTATTTATTTTAACCTAAATAAAAGTTTATTTGCATCACGAACGCCGTGAAACTGTTCATGCACCGCAATCTATTGTTCACGCGCATTAAAGGTCGATCACCGGTGATGACCAGAGAACGAACCGGATGTGTGTTCATATAAACTTAATAAATGTAATTCTGTCCGCTCTGGCAAAATAAAAGTTTATTTTAGATTTAGCCATTTCTTTAACCAAGTCTCTGATTAAAACAAGTTACTTTTGCTTGGGGCAATAGGCACATGCACACACATATCTGTGGTATTAAAAATAAGGTTTTTAAAGTTTAAGAAATTTAAACATTTGAAAAAAATCAAACATTTTAGAGGTGTCTGAGTAAACTTATATCTAATGTCATATGAGCCGTACCGTGTCGCGTTCGTGTCTGTGTGCGTGTCCGTGTCAGTTTATGTATGTGTGTGTTATGCGATCGTAGAGTAGGGCGGGGGATGTGAGAGACTGTGAGGGTGTGTGTGTGTGTGTGTGTGTGTGTGTGTGTGTGGTTATCACGTGGTGGGGGTCCCAAATGATCAATGGCAGGATTTTTATGTGACGGACAGGCCCCTAGGTCAGCCTGTGGGGTTAGATACAACTTAGGTTAACATCTATCAACGCATAATAAGCAAACATGAAATTATATTATACCTATGCATTGTTACTCATGTACACACTTGCATATTTTTCTTAAACAAACTTTTGCTTTTCAAACTTAGTCAGTCTTCAGACTTTTGTCTCTTCACACATTTGTTCAAAGTTTTTCTTCGCTAGTGTCAACCCGTGTCTGAGATTTTGTAAACTCATGTACACACTTGTGTATTTTTCTTAAACTTTTGCTTTGCAAACTTAGACACTCTTCAGACTTTTGCACACATCTGTTCAAAGTTTTTTTCTTCGCTAGTGTCAAATCCTGTTTGAGATTTTTTTGTAAACTCATGTACATACGTGTGTATTTTTCTTAAACTTTTGCTTTTCAAACTTAGTCAGTCTTGATACTTTTGTCACTTCATACATTTGTTCAAAGTTTTTCTTCGCTAGTGTCAACCCGTGTCTGAGATTTTGTAAACTCATGTACATACGTGTGTATTTTTCTTAAACTTTTGCTTTTCAAACTTAGTCAGTCTTCAGACTTTTGTCACTTCATACATTTGTTCAAAGTTTTTTCTTCGCTAGTGTCAAATCCTGTTTGAGATTTTTTTTTTTGTAAAATCTTGTACATACGTGTGTATTTTTCTTAAACTTTTGCTTTTAAAACTTAGACAGTCTTCAGACTTTTGTCTCTTCACACATCTGGTCATGGTTTTTTTCTTGGCTAGGGCCAAATCCTGTTTGAGATTTTTTTTTTTGTAAACTCATGTACACACTTGTGTATTTTTCTTAAACTTTTGCTTTTCAAACTTAGTCAGTCTTCAGACTTATGCATACATTTGTTCAAAGTTTTTTCTCTGCTAGTGTCAAATCCTGTTTGAGATTTTTTTTTGTAAACTCATGTACATACGTGTGTATTTTTCTTAATCTTTTGCTTTTCAAACTTAGACAGTCTTCAGACTTTTGTCTCTTCACACATCTGTTCAAAGTTTTTTCTTTGCTAGGGCCAAATCCTGTTTGAGATTTTTTTTTTGTAAACTCATGTACACACTTGTGTATTTTTCTTAAACTTTTGCTTTTCAAACTTAGTCAGCCTTCAGACTTATGCATACATTTGTTCAAAGTTTTTTCTTTGCTAGGGCCAAATCCTGTTTGAGATTTTTTTTGTAAACTCATGTACACACTTGCGTATTTTTCTTAAACTATTGCTTTGCAAACTTAGTCAGTCTTCATACTTTTGTCTCTTCACACATCTGTTCAAAGTTTTTTTTCTTCGCTAGGGCCAAATCCTGTTTGAGATTTTTTGTAAACTCATGTACACACTTGTGTATTTTTCTTAAACTTTTGCTTTTCAAACTTAGTCAGTCTTCAGACTTTTGCATACATTTGTTCAAAGTTTTTCTTCGCTAGTGTCAACCCGTGTCTGAGATTTTGTAAACTCATCAGATGTACACACTTGCGTATTTTTCTTAAACTTTTGCTTTTCAAACTTAGTCAGTCTTCATACTTTTGCATACATTTGTTCAAAGTTTTTCTTCGCTAGTGTCAAACCCTGTTTGAGATTTTTTGTAAACTCATGTACACACTTGTGTATTTTTCTTAAACTTTTGCTTTTTAAACTTAATCAGTCTTCATACTTTTGCATACATTTGTTCAAAGTTTTTCTTCGCTAGGGCCAAATCCTGTTTGAGATTTTTTTTGTAAACTCATGTACACACTTGCGTATTTTTCTTAAACAAACTTTTGCTTTTCAAACTTAGTCAGTCTTCATCAGACTTTTGTCTCTTCATACATTTGTTCAAAGTTTTCTTTGCTAGTGTCAAAATGTGTTTGAGATTTTTTTTTTTGTAAACTCATCAGATGCACATACTTGTGTATTTTTCTTAAACTTATGCTTTTCAAACTTGGGCAGTCTTCAGACTTGTTCTTAGTTCTATCTGCTCAGACAATATTTTGCATTCATCAATCGTCTTGTTTTCTTTGTAAGCGACATCATATATCTGTGATTGTTTTTGTGAATACAGATTGTTTCATTTCTATAGTTTATGCAACATTTTGGCAAACTCTTTAAATTAGTGCTAGATGATTAAAACAACAACGCAAAGTATGTTTTAGATTTACTTACTAAATCTTTCACGACGAAACAGCGATGATAGCATTATGTCTGAATCTGTAAACTTGTAAAACCACCAATAGCTCGATGTACATAACGAAGACTGCAAAATAATAAAGAGTGATTGAATTGGGATGCGAGCATCTACAAATTGGCAATGTTTGAAATAGTTTGGACATGTAGCCTTAAAAATGGTACCAATAGATTAAAAACATTGCCAATTTGTGGATGTTTGCGTCTTGATTTGGTCACTCTTTGTTGTTTTGCAGTCTTCGTTATGTACATCGAGCTATTGGTGGTTTTACAAGTTTACAGATTCAGACATAATGCTATCATCGCTGTTTCGTCGTGAAAGATTTAGTAAGTAAATCTAAAACATACTTTGCGTTGTTGTTTTAATCATCTAGCACTAATTTAAAGAGTTTGCCAAAATGTTGCATAAACTATAGAAATGAAACAATCTGTATTCACAAAAACAATCACAGATATATGATGTCGCTTACAAAGAAAACAAGACGATTGATGAATGCAAAATATTGTCTGAGCAGATAGAACTAAGAACAAGTCTGAAGACTGCCCAAGTTTGAAAAGCATAAGTTTAAGAAAAATACACAAGTATGTGCATCTGATGAGTTTACAAAAAAAAAAATCTCAAACACATTTTGACACTAGCAAAGAAAACTTTGAACAAATGTATGAAGAGACAAAAGTCTGATGAAGACTGACTAAGTTTGAAAAGCAAAAGTTTGTTTAAGAAAAATACGCAAGTGTGTACATGAGTTTACAAAAAAATCTCAAACAGGATTTGGCCCTAGCGAAGAAAAACTTTGAACAAATGTATGCAAAAGTATGAAGACTGACTAAGTTTGAAAAGCAAAAGTTTAAGAAAAATACACAAGTGTGTACATGAGTTTACAAAAAATCTCAAACAGGGTTTGACACTAGCGAAGAAAAACTTTGAACAAATGTATGCAAAAGTATGAAGACTGACTAAGTTTGAAAAGCAAAAGTTTAAGAAAAATACGCAAGTGTGTACATCTGATGAGTTTACAAAATCTCAGACACGGGTTGACACTAGCGAAGAAAAACTTTGAACAAATGTATGCAAAAGTCTGAAGACTGACTAAGTTTGAAAAGCAAAAGTTTAAGAAAAATACACACGTATGTACATGAGTTTACAAAAAATCTCAAACAGGATTTGGCCCTAGCGAAGAAAAAAAACTTTGAACAGATGTGTGAAGAGACAAAAGTATGAAGACTGACTAAGTTTGCAAAGCAATAGTTTAAGAAAAATACGCAAGTGTGTACATGAGTTTACAAAAAAAATCTCAAACAGGATTTGGCCCTAGCAAAGAAAAAACTTTGAACAAATGTATGCATAAGTCTGAAGACTGACTTAGTTTGAAAAGCAAAAGTTTAAGAAAAATACACAAGTGTGTACATGAGTTTACAAAAAAAAAATCTCAAACAGGATTTGGCCCTAGCAAAGAAAAAACTTTGAACAGATGTGTGAAGAGACAAAAGTCTGAAGACTGTCTAAGTTTGAAAAGCAAAAGATTAAGAAAAATACACACGTATGTACATGAGTTTACAAAAAAAAATCTCAAACAGGATTTGGCCCTAGCAAAGAAAAAACTTTGAACAAATGTATGCATAAGTCTGAAGGCTGACTAAGTTTGAAAAGCAAAAGTTTAAGAAAAATACACAAGTGTGTACATGAGTTTACAAAAAAAAAAATCTCAAACAGGATTTGGCCCTAGCGAAGAAAAAAACTTTGAACAGATGTGTGAAGAGACAAAAGTCTGAAGACTGTCTAAGTTTGAAAAGCAAAAGTTTAAGAAAAATACACACGTATGTACATGAGTTTACAAAAAAAAAAATCTCAAACAGGATTTGACACTAGCGAAGAAAAAACTTTGAACAAATGTATGAAGTGACAAAAGTCTGAAGACTGACTAAGTTTGAAAAGCAAAAGTTTAAGAAAAATACACACGTATGTACATGAGTTTACAAAATCTCAGACACGGGTTGACACTAGCGAAGAAAAACTTTGAACAAATGTATGAAGTGACAAAAGTATCAAGACTGACTAAGTTTGAAAAGCAAAAGTTTAAGAAAAATACACACGTATGTACATGAGTTTACAAAAAAATCTCAAACAGGATTTGACACTAGCGAAGAAAAAAACTTTGAACAGATGTGTGCAAAAGTCTGAAGAGTGTCTAAGTTTGCAAAGCAAAAGTTTAAGAAAAATACACAAGTGTGTACATGAGTTTACAAAATCTCAGACACGGGTTGACACTAGCGAAGAAAAACTTTGAACAAATGTGTGAAGAGACAAAAGTCTGAAGACTGACTAAGTTTGAAAAGCAAAAGTTTGTTTAAGAAAAATATGCAAGTGTGTACATGAGTAACAATGCATAGGTATAATATAATTTCATGTTTGCTTATTATGCGTTGATAGATGTTAACCTAAGTTGTATCTAACCCCACAGGCTGACCTAGGGGCCTGTCCGTCACATAAAAATCCTGCCATTGATCATTTGGGACCCCCACCACGTGATAACCACACACACACACACACACACACACACACACACACCCTCACAGTCTCTCACATCCCCCGCCCTACTCTACGATCGCATAACACACACATACATAAACTGACACGGACACGCACACAGACACGAACGCGACACGGTACGGCTCATATGACATTAGATATAAGTTTACTCAGAGACCTCTAAAATGTTTGATTTTTTTCAAATGTTTAAATTTCTTAAACTTTAAAAACCTTATTTTTAATACCACAGATATGTGTGTGCATGTGCCTATTGCCCCAAGCAAAAGTAACTTGTTTTAATCAGAGACTTGGTTAAAGAAATGGCTAAATCTAAAATAAACTTTTATTTTGCCAGAGCGGACAGAATTACATTTATTAAGTTTATATGAACACACATCCGGTTCGTTCTCTGGTCATCACCGGTGATCGACCTTTAATGCGCGTGAACAATAGATTGCGGTGCATGAACAGTTTCACGGCGTTCGTGATGCAAATAAACTTTTATTTAGGTTAAAATAAATACGCTTTAGTCTAAAGAAAATAGTATTGGCGACCCGTCCGGAGATTATGGACTCGGGTGCATTGCTTATACATGTACTGTATATTTCATTAAACAAATTCTTGGTGTTACAAACTTTTAGAACCTGAAGTGCTTGCCATAAAGGCGCTGGTGGACCACCTTAAATCTAAAATAAACCTTTTACTTTTTGTCAATGGGCTGTATTACACTTATTTTACCAACACGGAGTTTTAGGAACAATACGGGCCACTGAACACCACCGCTGTTCAGACACATTGGGGGGCTACTGGGTGGGTGATAACGGGTGGTGAGAATGAGAGACCGCTGGTAAAAACCAACCGTCCAGAAACTGAACGCCTTAGACATCAAACTTTTTTCATATCAATAAATATGACGAGCACTCGCAAGACAAAAAACACGCACTGGAATACCATGTTCAAGAAACCTTTTATTTTGACAATGCGTACCGTGTTACATTTATCGTAAATACACATGTACACACTTGGATGTTAGGTGACATTAATGAATTCAAACCATAAGAGGGACTTAAATGTCTTAAAACGTTTAAAAGGTTGTTAACGGCAGATATAAGAGCGCATCAGTGTAAGTTCTCCGTCGCTGTCGGTGCGCGCATGTGTTTTGGTCAGGGACTTTGTTTGGGAAATTGCTGAATCTGTAGTGGGCCTTTGGTTTTTGTCAGAGCGGTCTGTGTTGCATTTTGCCAACACGTTTTGGGGGTGTCTGGCTCACTGGTTTGCAGCCCTCTCCTGCTGTGGATTGCCTCGCTGACACACACACACACACACACACACACACACACACACACACACACACACACACACACACGATCATAAGAGCAGCTTCTGTAAGCTGACTGATCAGAAAAATAGTTAAATAGATAATAGCAGATTTAAGTTTAACCAGATACATGTAAAATATTTGATTTTTGCGTGACTTTGAAGAGACTTTTGACAAAACAAACGTTTATATTAAACAGTAGGCTATAAAATACGCGCTGCCACTTCACTTAAAGTCTAAAATAATACTTTATTTTTGTCAGAGCAGACAATATAAGATTCGTTATAATATACACATATTCACACATGGTTTTAAGAAGCCAATAATAAAAACAAACCCTGAAGATGCTATGAATATGTCTTTAATCGTTTAAAAGTTTCTTAACGAAATATATGAACGTACATCCGACGCGTTCTCTGTCACCGCCGGTGATCGACCTTTAGAAAAGACTCACGGACTTCGTGATGCGAATAAACTTTTATTTAGGTTAAAATAAATTTCCTTTAGTCTAAAGAAAGAAGTATTGACGGCGCCTAAGGGTATGGCATAAGGGAATGGTTAAACTATACACGTATACGGAATATGTTAAATATTTGTGATGTTACACTCAAAAGTTTTAATCAGAGACTTGGTTCAAGAATTCCCTATAAATCTAAAATAAAACTTTACTTTTCTTCAGAGTGGACCGTATTACATTTTACCATCACGGTTTTAAAAGTCTCTAACTAGTTTACAATCCGCCCCTGCTGTGAATTATCTCACGCGCACACAGACCCTCACAAATCAGCTTCTGAAACATTGTGTCTGATCAGATACTAAAGAAATAGACCAATAGAAAATATCAGATTTAAGTTTAACCAGATACATCTAAAATGTTTGATTCCTTATTGACTTTAAAGAAACTTTTGACAAAACGAACGTTTATATTCAACAGTATTTGCCATAAATATGTGTCCGCACCACCTAAAATCTAAAATAATGCTTTATTTTGTCAGAGCATACATGATAAGATTCGTTGTATAATATACACATATTCACACATGGTTTTAAGTAGACATTAATAAAAACAAACCCTGAAGATGGGATGAAAACGTATTAAAATATTTAAAAGTTTATTAAGGTCAGATATAAGTGCGCATCAGCGTAAGTTCTCTGTCACCGTCGGTGCGCACATTCACATGTTTTAATCAGAGACTTGGTTCAAGAAACCCCTAAATCTAAAATAAATCTTTATTTTGCAACAGCGGACAGAATTACATTTATTACGTTTATTTTAAAACGACAGATATGAACGCGCACTCGGCTCGTTCTCTATCACCACCGGTGATCGAGCTTTAATACGCCTGAACATAGTGAGCAGGGGTCGTGAAAAGACTCACGGATCTCATGAAGCGGCTAAAATTTTATTTAGTTTAAAATATACAGATTTTCGTCTAAATCAGCACACAGGTCCGCTGAACACCGGACCCCTCTGTGAGATACGCAGTGGGGGCTGAGGGCTGGTGATACGGATGGGAAAAGAGAGACCGCGGTCATAAAAAGTGACAGAACCTGGACAGTCTAAAACTATAAACTTTATTTTTTGACAGCAATAAACATGACAGCATAGGCTTGACATAAAACACACACACACACACAGGAAAAACAACGAGCTGATTGACACATCGTAAAACACGCACAGGATACTCGCTGTCTAAATCACGTGATATACGATTCTCAAACCTAGACAGATTGTACACCTTTTGATTGATAGTCCCGCCCCCTGTCAAAGGGGTCATAAATCAATCAAATTTTGACAGATAGTGGTCCCATATAACTACTTATATATATATTTTTTTTTCATTTACTTTGTATTTACACAGCATCCCTTAATGTTAAGTGCTGTTGAAAGTAGCTTTTGTAATTGGCAAGAGGTTTGCTGAATATAAATAGTCAACTATGATGGCTTCCTTAAATGAAACATACATTATTCTCTAACTTTGTATAGGCATCAGTGTTAACCAGATTGCTTTGCTTCTTGAAGTATTCAAGATTACCGGATCTTTACAGCCGAACAGGTCTGCTCGCATTGTACTTGGTTGTATTATAGCGAAATTCGGTTTTGTCACAGCTGAAGAACACTGCAAATTTTATTGAATCAGTTCAAAAAAGCACATCTGGACACCGTTCCTCAAAAATACTAACCAGAAGTGACATGCGTGAAATTGAGATGCTTTGAGATGATCAGTGGAACGTTTCATTTCAAACGAAACATTTAAGTCCTTTGATCTGGGTCAGCATTACAACATGAACCAAGCGCTGTTCATCTGAATCTTGTTTAAGCAGGAGCCATATTCAATCAGCCTCCATCAGCCATGTTTCTCTGCTTTATACCAAAAACATCACCCATTGAAAATTGTACAAATTCGATGTATGATGAGCGAATACATAGCGGAACATTGGGTGTTAATGGACAGACCGAGGAGCAAGCTTTCATTCAGCGAGCTTGAATATAATCTGGATGCAGACATATTCCTGTGCTGCTGTGATAAGCCTGGACCTCCCTCATGGCCTTGTGGTCCTTAACTGTTCTCCTCCTACAGTAGTGGATTGTTGCCATAAAAACACGTTGTTGCTGGGAGATCTGTTTACAGTACAAGCAGACATTTTTGGATTATTCAAATTTCATTAAAAAATTTGATAATTTACTCACCCCCATGTCATCCATGATGTTTATGTATTTCTTTTTCAGTCGAAAATAAATAAAAAAATTTGAGGAAAACATTCCAGGATTTTTCGACATGATTACTTAATACGTAAGGTCACGCTGGCTTTAAGTTGTGGTTAAAAAGTGCTTATTTTTTTATTCTTTTTTTATAAAAACAAACATTTGAATTTACATCAGCGTGATAAAAACTTCAATAAATGACAGAAACCAGCTTCGGAAAAAAGATAATTGAAGTGTAATTAATTTTTTTTGTTGTCTCAAGTCCCATTGAATAACATGGGGAGGCGGGGTTTATGACCTATACTGGGACCAGTCACTGGGGTGCGGCACGCTTGGTTTGGATTGTTTTGAGCCCTTTGAAGCAGCATTGAAACTGCAATTTTAAACTGATTTGAAACTGTAAACTGTCGAGGTCCACTAAAGTCCACTATATGGAGAAAAGTCCTGGATAGTTTCCCTTAAAAAACTTAATTTCTTCTGGACTGAACACAGAAAGACATCAACATCTTGAATGACGGGGGTGAGTAAATTATCAGATTTTGTTTATGAAAGTGGAATATTTCTTTAAAGGGAAGAGACATTTGCTGATGTTGTATTTGAATGCAAATATTTCTGGCATAACAGAAATATTGACTTATAGATGCAGGAGTGAAACATATTTGCTGGTACACATCACTGCATCACTATTGAACATCACTGTGCAGTTGCATACCTACAGCGACACATAAAAGAAGGTTGATTGTTTGTGATTTGAAAGTGATGAGATAAAAAGACCAAGTTATATGAAGGCAACATATATTTCTGTCTGTGTGCAGAAAAGAGTGCAACCATTGATTTAACACTGGTTGTGCTCCTGTATAGCTCAGAAGTGTTAGAAGCACATAAGGACACTTATATAATAATAGCGTCATGTGATTCATCCACATGCTAAATTCAGCAGACGGGTCATTTATACGCAACTGTGTATTCAAACCAGTGCTTTAAGTGGCCCAAAAGAAGTGCCGGTACTCTATTTTTCTTTTTTTTTTCTTTTTTTTGCTGACTGGACTTCTATATTGAAGGGGTTTTATATTCAGCAGTCAACAGACGACCCCTTGTAAAAAATAATAAATCCTTATATAAGTTTGTGGATTTGCTTGAGCTAGAAATAGCTATTGAACATACATAAAATGTGCAAAAGGTAGATATATAAGTAAAATTTTCAGCATGGTCAAATGCTAAAACTAGTTGTTCAGATAGAAAGAGCTTAAAAACAAAAACTTTAAAATGACACAAAGACCATGACTATGGGTTCAAGAATAACAAAATACTGGCAATTTAAAACTAGAAAGTCGTCACTTTATTTTTTCCCATTGTTTTCCATTTTGCGGGTGGTAAAAGTACTGTGCGCGTCGTTCAAATTCATTGAAATTTCGTTGGGCAGTGTCCCAAACCAAAAAGGGCACTAAGGGGGATGGTACTATTAGTATGGTTTTAATAAAGTATTATAAATATGATGTGTTATGTTACTAGCATCAACTTATACAAGTGATTATAATGGGAAATATAATAACAAGAATTAAAGTGTGACAAAAAAATATTCAATATGATTTACCTGCTGGCTTGATGGATCTTTGAATCCATGTTTGTAATGTTGAACTGCCTTTAGAAGCAGCCTCCCTTTCTGTTCTCTGTCTTTATTTTGTGAAGGCATTTGTGTTTTTTGTATTTTTTGCCTACAAAGTGTGCCAACAACAGCAAATTTAGTGTTTATATTAAGTTAGATCTGATCGGGAACATTAAATCCATTAGACAAGCGATAATAGTAAGAATGTGGATATTTTGTTGTTGTTTGCTTGCTAAGTTGTTAGCACTTTTACATTTTACAAATACACAAACAAACTTCCAAATGAGTAATTCTGCGGTTTAACAGCTGATATAATGTAATAAATCTACCTGTTAATGCAACGAACTTCAGAAACTGTCGTCCAGGCAGAGAGTGCACACAGAGATGCTGCGGAGCGGGAGGGATTACGAAGTGGATTAGCGGAATCAGTGGATCTTTAGCACTCTTTAGGATCTTTTTATAGATCACAACCTTTGCGTGCGAAATTACGGAGGATAAAATACGGGAGATTTAAAGGAAAATACTAATACGGGAGGACGGCGGGAAAGAAGGGTAAAATACGGGACTTTCCCGGCCAAAACGGGATACTTGACGGGTATGGTGAGTCACACCTCTCCACAGCACGTCGAGGCTGACTGACAGCAAAGGCGACGCATGCGCTTTTAACTTGTAAACTCAAGGGTGTATGGGTAATGTAGTCTCTGCTCTCGGTGGGACGAATTAGGAAGTGTACATTGTGAAGAGCGCTCTGAAAAGTGGCAGCGCAGCCAAAGGATTAAAACCTCTGATTTAAATAGATGTGCAAATGAGCGTTCCAGTACGCTAAAAGCACGTTCTGGGCTCAGGGAGAGGTGGTGGTACGCTCAAGAGCTATTTTTAGAAGTGCCGGTACTGAGTACCGGCGCGTTCCGGCCCACTTAAAGCACTGATTCAAACTATTTATTTTGCAAGGAACACATAAACCTAAACTATTTAATTAAAGTATATATATATATGTTAGCAGTGCCTGCCTTTTTAAAGGGGATCTTACTAGCAGTGATGCCGGTAACGCGTTACTTAGTAACGCGTTACTCTAATTTTACCACTTTTTTTAGTAACGAGTAATCTAACGCGTTAATATTTCCAAACCAGTAATCAGATTAAAGTTACTTATCCAAGTCACTGTGCGTTACTATTTTTGAAATTTTCCTTAGTAAAATATATATTTTCTTGTATATTTCTTCTTGCGTAAGTCAGGTGTGCGACAAGTCACGTTTTCAGCACGAGGACAATTCAGGTCACGTGTAAGCGACACAAACGTAAACAACGTACAATGGAGAGAGAAGAGAGATGCAGCTACAAAAACACTACGTCAAATAAAAAAAAAAAAAAAACATTTGGGGCCCTATCTTGCACCCAGCGCAATTGACTTTGTCAGTGACGCATGTATCATTTCGTATTTTGCACTGGCGCACAGCGGGTTTTTCCCTCCACAGACGCACGTCGGCAAACTAGGGAATGAACTTGCGCTGCCTGGGCGGTTCAGCGCAAAAAAGGAGGCGTGCTCCGGCGCAAACCATCTCTGATGCTATTTTGCAGTTTCAAAAAACAATTGCGCTACTAACCAAAAAAAAACTAGTCTAAAGTCAGTGGCGCGTTGCGCGAAGTTCATTATGCTATTTTAAGGGCGCATGCTTGACTATAATGTATAGCGTGCACAACGCGCATTGCTTATCTGATCTACACAGATGCAACAGTTATTTTTGCAAATAATTAATTGTTACAATAAAAAATATAAGATAAGGGAAATCATTAAATCATAAATTGTTACAATAAAAATATTAATACATGAGATAAGGGAAATCATTGTGGTGAGCATTGTGGTAATAGTTTTTATTTATTTTGTGTGGCAGCGTTAAACAAGTATCATGCAAATTGCAAATAACGATTAAAATATTTTCATAAGTTTGTTGTGTGGCTGTATTACGTTTATTTTATCTAAATAATAATTAAAATGTTTTCATAAGAAACCTTAATGTATATGAACTTGATTTGTAAGTGTACTTTGGGGTTGGACCTTGCGTTTCTTGTGTCCGATTTCAAAGCCCCCAAACCCCTTCAGCTGTGAGGGTGGACGCAGCGATGTCCTCCTGTGTGCCCGGCGTGCCCGATTTATGCTGGCAAGCTTGGGATCCCCCCGTCTCCTGACATCATTGTAGTGCTTGGCGCAGCTGATGAGACAATTGCGGCTATTTCCTCTCACGCCTGTTTAACCGCGACGCTGATTCGGGTGGGTTTCTCCCATCCTCATACAAAACAACTTCTCTGTCTTTGACTGCTCTTACAAGAACGTTGGTCTCCTCAGCTGTGAACCACTCCTGGCGTGCGCCTGGTAAATCCGTCATAATAATAGCAACCCGCCATGGAACTTGCGCCCTTGCATTTAAAGGGAATGTTGGATAACGTTCTGATTGGTTTATTTGACGTTACGCCCAAACCACACCTATGAATAATGGACCTACTTCAGACCAACCCCTTATTGATTTGCGCACGGCGCAAGACTTATTTCTCCCGCCGTGAAAATAGCAACAGCGCCCAAGATCCGCCCACAAAGTCACTTGCGCTCTGCGCTTCGCACTTGCGTTTCAGATCGTTAAAATAGGGCCCTTGGAGTCGCGGCACGGCGCAGACAGTCAAACTAAGAGCAAGTCCCACCCGGTGATGCGAAGCAGTGAGCAGGAGTTCATCCACTACCCAAACAACAAAAGCTGGACTTCAGTGCAAAACCAGTGAGTGTGGGAGAGTTGAAGAACAAAAGTAACAAAGCGATTTTCTCCGAGCCCTGATAACATCTAAATCTCACTATGACAGCATATTAGCACATAACCTCTGAAAGAGTTGACAAATATTGCGTTATTTACTCACCGATTTCCACGTGTAGATCCAGAACTGTGTTTTCAACCATGATAAGTACATTCCAAAAGCGGTCTTTTTTTCTTACAACGCGTTGTTTTCTCGTTTCATGTGTTACAATACCGATAAATCTACAAGGTATATAACATCCTGAAGACTTCTCAGTTTTTCAAAATAAAAGTAAGTCGAGTTTATAGAGTAAGTAGATCCTGTTGTTAGTTTTGTCCCGCTGCTAATACTGTGTATAATATGGTAAAAAATTTATATTATTCTAATTTTATTTAATTTTATTTTCATAGTGTTCAAACTATTGAATTTTTTTTTTAGTCTCAGCAATTTAAGTTTGTACTGTTGGTTGCTTTTGAAACATTTGATAAAACTGAAATTTAAAATAAAAATGTAATTTAATTATTTTTTACAAAGACAAATGACAAAATAAGTTTGCAGTTACATATTAAAGAGGTCATAGTCATATATATTTAATAAAAACAAGTGTAACACAAAAATCTATCATGTTTTGTTGTGTTACTTTTGACCCACCTGTGTGTTACTTTCGTCCCTGCTGTCAAGGTCAAAAGTAACAATTCACTACTCTTGTTTAAAGTGAAATTATACGGAAGTCGTTTTACATTTGTTCAAAATTCCAGCTGGTTTTGATAGACCACACTTGTGAGTTATTGACCACAACAAAAATATATCTCTGTCTAAAACATTAACTTTTAAAATTAAGTTTTTCTGAAAATGGCCCCTGCTCACCCCTATTTATGTTAAGTGAAGTCAAAAAAGACTCATTGTTGACGTTACTGTTAAAAATGCACTTCCAATAAAGTGAGTGTTGGCAAAACCGGTTGTCATTTTTAATGTTGAGGCAGTGGGGGTGTTGGCAGCTACTGTAATGTAACTAACAAAGTAACTTGTAATCTAACTTAGTTACTTTTAAAATCAAGTAATCTGTAAAGTAACTTAGTTACTTTTTAAAGGAGTAATCAGTAATCAGTAATCAGATTACTTTTTCAAAGTAACTGTGGCATCACTGCTTACTAGTGTGAAATTGACTAACGTGAATATCTTTCTTCAGTCTAATGCTTTTGATGTCACAGCTTAGTATAGACACTGCTAAAGAGCTTGGGACTATTTTCCATTAATCATTAGTTGTCAGCACACAGGCTGGGATTTTCCTGTGCGCGTGGTCACGAAAATGTAACGTTTGTACACGTTTTGTAAGCACTGCAGTTTTAAAACAAGTTATTTTACGCCATTGAAACACAGACAACAGATCTGAATGCGTGCGTTCTTTCTGTGTGTCAGGAGCGGACAAGTTGAGCAGCCGCTGCTTTTTCTGTCTGTGAGCTGGACAGAAGGGCCGCTGCTTATTAAGCTTGTGAGCATTTTTCCCGCTTTATTGGCCTTAAATACACATATGCGTCAAAATTCCCGTTTTTGCAAGCATCCTCATAAACACGACCAGTTAGGTCTTAAGAGAAAGTAAACAGCTATAAGAGAAAGCGCATGTGTAACAGTGTACTGGATCTGGACTTTGGTCTTAAAGGGGAAGTTACCTAATTTTGCTCCTGTCTGTCACTCGTGTTAATCAAACAGCATTGAGAGAAAATCTCTCACTGCTCCCGATTAAATCACTTTTCTACCTTAAATAAAAAATATATATAGGCTTATACATACATGCATAATTATTTATTATCATTCTTATATCATTGACTGTTTATCTTCAGAGAGCTTGAGTTTTGTTTGTTTTTATCTTCTTTTTTATGCTTGTATATGTTTTTTTGTGAGAATTATGAACATTTCTATGGTATTAAAGCAACACTATGTAGTTTTTTACCTTTAAATAATGTCTCTAAAATTATTTCAGTGATAGAACAACTTTTAACTGGACAAATTGTACTGTTGCTGCAACCTGAGCAGCCTCCTAGCTGCTACAAGCACACTCTGAAAGTGGCTATGGAGGGTAGTAAACACAGCCCTGCCCCTCCCCCTGCCTGCAGAAAAGTGTCTGATACCAGGCTCTGTTGCGCTTTTCAACCACATGGGGGAGCTGTAAGTCATTTTTACATGGAAACTACATAGTGTTGCTTTAAAGATTTAAACCTTATTAAAACATAAAAAACTCTACCGTGATACATATCGTTACCATGATATAAATGAATCCTATCGTGATAGAAGATTTTGGTCATATCGCCCACCCCTAGCGCACAGTCTAAAAGGATGTGTCCGAATCCACTTTTGCTAATTAAACGACGGGGAAAATGGTTTGTGCGCCAAGCACACAGCCTAAAAGGGTTGTTCCTCATCTCATAATGAGTAATGGGAGTATTTTGGGCATAGTGTTTAATAAACCAATGAGAGTCTCAGCTCTCATCACCTTTAAAAGCCAGTTGCGCTCGCACCATGCCGATTCCCTTTTTAGATGCCGGAATTTGTAAACTGAAAAACTAAACAGTGGAAGAAGACCACCAGTTTAAGATCGATGTAAAAAAAAAATTCTTATGTATTGAATTTCTTTTTTGTATTAAACATTTAAAGGGACGCTCCACTTTTTTTAAAAAAAAAGCTCATTTTCCAGCTCTCCTAGAGTTAAACATTAGATTTTTACTGTTTTGGAATATATTTAGCCGATCTCCGGGTCTGGTGGTACCACTTTTAGCATAGCTCAGCATAATCTATTGCATCCGATTAGACCATTAGCATCACGCAAAAAATAACCAAAGAGTTTAGATTTTTTTTCCTATTCAAAACTTGACTCTTCTGTAGTTACATCGTGTACTAAAACCGACGGAAAATTAAAGATTGCGATTTTCTAGGCCGATATGGCTAGGAACTATACTCTCATTACGGCGTAATAATCAAGGACTTTGCTGCTGTACCATGGCTGTAGCAGCTGCAATGATATTACGCAGTGCCCTTGGTTACTTGCAATAGCAGGGGACTATTTTTAGGTGCTGCGTAATATCAATGCGCCATGCTGCAGCCATGTTACAGCAGCTTTGTGTTTTGTTTAAAGCAAAAGATTTAATTACTTATCAGGCTACAAGTGAAGCAGCTCTTTGCGCCTTCTAACATCTCATAATCGGTCCATTTATGTCCAAGAGACTAAATAATAATCTGTTACATTTTAATCCTTTAATTTTTCATATTTAAAAACGTTTGTGTGCTGCTGCGCATCCATGTGTTTGATAACCAAACACGCAATGACGTCTTGTTTATACCCACTCATTAAATAACAAAAACAACATTGTGCTACATTATTGTAGTTGCCTTAAAATAGCAATGCACCAACAATGCGCCTGAAATCTCGTTTTCAGACCAGAAAGCCCATGGGCGCAAAATTGGGTGCAAATGCATTTGCTTTTAAACAACGTAGAGCTAAACAAGAAAATTATAATTGTGGCGGGGTTGAAACTAGCAAAAGAAACTTGCATTGCGCATTGTGCTGGCTGCATTGCGCCGGGTGTATGATAGAACCCTAAAAGTCCTTCCTACTTGAATGTGGAAACAGATCATGTTCTAAAACACAATTACGCATGATTTTTCCAACCAACAATTGAACCTGACATCAAATGTCCTGCCATAAATTTTGTTTCTCAAATTCCAATAAAGACACCTTTATTGAGGTATCTTTAGCTACTTTGCATGCACACAGGTAGACTTTGTATTATGTCACTCCCCCAGAGAATCATCAGTCTTTATTAATTGATTATTGAATCTTTAAACTAAAAGGCCGGACCTCCGACTCTAAAGCAGTAAGATTGAACGTTGCATTCCTCCATTTGTAGTAATGGCAGTGCCACATTTTTTTATGTATTTATTATCTTTGCTTTCCGGCTCAGGTGATTGGCTAAAGAAAACAGATGTGAGTATGTGCCAACGAGCAAGGGTCCTGTGTTACCCGAGCAACTAATATTCAGATAAAGGGCAATATTATTAAAAAGCTTGATTTAGGTATTAAAGAACTCCATGGAAAACTGTTCCTGTAGCTTACCTGGTAAAGCATAGTGTTAGCGAGACAAAGGTTGTGGTTGAACACATGTACTAATAAAGATGTTTACTTTAAATGCAAAGCAAGTCGCTTTGGATAAAAGTTTCAGTCAAATGCGTAAATGTAAGATAGCAGATCCGTCAAGAGTCTATTGCTATCTATTAAACAAGGTAAACTTACATATTCATACATTACATATGTTGACATCAAAAGTTGTTATTGGAATAAAACAGTACACTAATCTCTCATTCCCACCCCTTCTCTTTCTCTCTTATCCCCCCTTCTCTCTGTTTCTGTGTCCTCGGATGACACCATCCTTTAATATCTTTCCCTCCCGTTGTGACAGTGTTCCTCTCCATCACATTCAATTTTTCTCCCTCCTGAGCTCTTTTATTCTTTCTCATCTGCTCTCTTCCTCCTCACACACTTGTTTTATGCATGACATTACTGCCGAGTGAGGCAACATTATTTAGGTCCCTGATTTAAAGCGCAGGAGCCTCAGTAAAAGTCTAGAAATAAATCTGATCTCTCTGCCACATGAGTCATTACTCACGGGCGTCAGTCTACATGTTTGCGAGTTCGCAAAGTATGTCTATCACGCTCTGTTTGCATTTTAGCCAGCGTCTCAACAAAAGCAGCATATCATTTCAGTCAGACGCTCTTCCATTTATTTATTTCAACAGTACTGCGTTTTCAAAGAAAGTGCCTCTTCAACAGTACACACCAGAAGCAATGTTGTTTTTATTGTACAGGGAGATATTTTATTTCAGTGCTAAACACAAGATGCCCACGTGTTTTGTTTTCTTACACGCATCCACCTACACTTTAATGAACTACAGTATTAATGTAACCTATGCAAAAACAAGTGCAGTTTTGTGTATGCTGTACTGTATAATGAGAAAATGTACTGCAGTTGCAGCAGTTTACACTGCAGTAAAGGCCTGGTTGAGATTATGTACAGTTTGAAGTACTGTAGTAGACACAGCTGTAATGTGTACTGTTAGACAAATGTGGTAATTTGACTTCCAATCTCACACCATTGTTTCTTGTTAATTGTCCATACAATGCATGAAATTGAGGAAAACAATAGTTTTTATGAGTGGTAGCCAAGGATGTCCAAAATCAGAAAAGCAAGTTCTTCTGAACGTTTTGATTTTGTGGAGTCTCTTTTTATCCCACCCAAATACCCCCTGAGCCTGAAATGTGCCCCACTCATCATGTCCAGACACATGACACTTTATTTTGGTCTCTTCCACTCGACTAAGTGGGGATTTGATGCACCTCTATTACAAAGTGGGTGGGGGTCAAACTGTGAAAGCTATTGGAAGAGAGAGATATTGGCACGCTGGCAATGAAATGACCTGAGCAAGAGACTCATACAACATTCACAAACAACAGTAATGGTAGGAACCAGCTGACACATTGAATAGTGCTTATCCACTCAGATTTTTGAAAACAGTCGACTTTTCAGCTGATGAATCTTGTTTGGTGCCGTTTTTCTAAGTGCTGTCCTGTTTTTATCCTTCTGAAGAGTTGTCACTGATTAACAGCCATTGCATTGTCCTTTGTGGCAGATAAAGCTTTGATTATATGAATTTGAATGCTTTAACCTACGAACCTGTTGCCCTTCATTCATAACCTCAGTATAACGTGTAAGTGTAATACAGTGTAAGGCTAAAAATTAAAGGTGTCCTCGACTAAGGATTTACATATTCGAATCAGAATTGTTGAATCTTTCTATGTGTGTGTGCATGGGTTGGGCAGGGGCCAGACCAGGTACAAATGGGTAACTTTTATTTTCTTTCGCAAGCAGCACACATAAACAACTTTTTTCAAGGGATGAACGAAGACAAAACTGACGATGCATTTATATCTTTCTTTTTAAGGTAAAATGTAAGGCAACATAAACATTTGTTTAATCATAACATTTTAAAGCAACACCAAAGAGTTTTGGCTCTTTGCTCCCCCTACAGGTAAGAAGCGTAATTGTCCATTACCCACTGTCATAAATACTGAGGCATAGCTGGCTCTGACTGGATTGTAGGTGTGCCGTAAAGCAAGTTTTTGTAGTATTCTCTCGGACTACAGGACCGCTACCCGACGGTTGGAAACTTCTTTAGTGCGGTTTTGGGCGATAGAGGGCTGCAAAGCGAATGTGAAAGTGCTGTTCACCCTGTTTAGAGTGGATGAACCACTGAAACTGTTTTGGAAGCGTTATTTTAAGGTAAAAAAAACTCTTTGGTGTTGCTTTAAAGCCACAATCTACAAAACATCACACAAAGATATAACAAAAACATTTTGATAACGAAACCTAAAAAAAATAACAAATGTGATCCTGCCTTTGAAACCCCGTATACAATTTAGCGATTTTATTTAATTCGGAGATTTAGCGCATCAAAGCAGTCTTGACCAAAAAAACAACAAATGACATATAATTTGTGATTGTTACTGTAAATGATAAAAACTAAGCTTTATATACAATTTATTAAATGTTAATTTATAACAAGAAAAACACTTAAATTAATGATTTCATTATTTAGCATAGAAATACCTGCTTGCTTACTTTGACTTTGATCATCTCTATTCACTTTAGGTCAGAGGTGTCAAGTAACGAAGTACAAATACTTCGTTACAATACTTAAGTAGATATTTTGGGTATCTATACTTTACTTGAGTAATTATTTTTCAGACGACTTTTTACTTCTACTCCTTACATTTTCATGCAATTATCTGTACTTTCTACTCCTTACATTTTAAAAATCGCCTCGTTACTTCTTTTAATTTCGGCTTGTTTTCTTTTTTTCATTCCGGCTTGTCATCGTTAAAAAAAAAAACCTATCTTGATAAATTGCATCATCCGGATGAATGCGAATGTGGTTGGATGAGAAGTATAAACATACACCATTCCGACACTCTATTGGTTTGTACGCAATCCCCGCCCCCCAGCTGACTGCAGATGATCAAAAGTTTGTTCGATAGCGCTGCAAAGATAAACTTAAAAGAACCGCGAGAGCGATTAGAAAGCATGCGAAGCAGTTGGAGCAGTTTGCTCTCGCGATGCTTTGATATCATCCGCCATCCGTGTGAATGCGCCGTAACAGAACGCGGCATTCTGCCTTCAAATGGAAAAGGACGAAATAAAACTCGCGGATCACTTTCAGGTCAGTTCACATTCACAAGCCTGTGTAAATGTATAGCTGGCTGCTGACACCAACGCATCTGTGTGATTTAAATAGCATAACAATGTACCAATTTAAATCATGTAACTTCAGTTGTTCAACTTAAATGACATTGTGCTGCGTTGCGTTTTGAAGCATGGCAAAGATATCTATGCTAAAGACATCTGTTGTTTTGTAATAACTGCCCTAAATTTTATTTGCATTAACAAAACCTACTTAGCTATATGCTTGAGTGTTAAATCAATCAAACACATACCCATACATACCAACTTTTGCTTTTGTTAATAGACATCAGCTGTTTCCTTAAACCTGACTTTTAATTTACTTACAAGAAAGACAGTCTTCAAAATTACTTGGATTTACACTGACATGTAAGATCAGCTTTGTCACATTAGATTAAGCTGAAGTCCATTAGCTACACTGGTACAGATGCAGAAATATAGGCTTTAATATATAATTGCATATGTGTGTAATTGTAGATTGTATTGCTGTCAAAATACAATTATAAAAGATAACAATAGCATATTTCTCTCCTCACACATACTATAGTTTGTTGTTTTTTAACTAGAGAGGGCACCACTGTAAAAGTTTGGCCAGCAGCGGCCCTGCTCTGAATTTTGACTTTTTGCACCATTATAATATTTGAATATTTATATATAATGCTCAGTAGTACAGATATAAGGTTCTTTAATGCAGTGGTTATGAAACCATTTTTTTTTTTTTGATTCCTTCACAGCCCCCCCCCCAAAAAAAATGTATGGCATAAATCATTCTAAAACATAAATTTTGAGTTAAACAAAACATGTTAAATTATACAAATGTATTGATTTTGTTTAGTAGCCTTATTGTTCTGAGGTTTAATTACACAGAATTTATAATAAAGTAATGTATTTCATGAAATATTATAAAACTGGGGCCCCTGGCACCATCTCGCGGCCCCCAGTTTGAGAACCACTGCTTTAATGTACTTGTTTGCATTGTACTAAAATGCGTTCATTTTTAATGGGCATATACCGTATGCAGTTGAAACAGATATAGCCTAGTGCAGGGGTAGGCAACATGGAGTGCCGATGTCCTGCAGAGTTTAGCTCCAGGTCTAATCAAAAGCCCCTGAAAAAGTCACCTGAAACTACAGGTAGCCAAGGTTTTGTAAGGGTTGGAGCTAAAATTTGCAGGACATCGGCACTCCAGGACTGACATTGCATACCCCTGGCCCTAGTGCATCCCACATTTTTTAACATTAACATTTTAATATAACACTATAGTTATTATGGCCTTTAGAAACATGTTTTAGAGGAGATAGGGTAGTTCACAAAAGGCCCCTGTGGTGAGGCCTAGGCTTTTTTCCGTAATGACATTTTTTTCGTTACATTACTTTTACTTTTATACTTTAAGTAGTTTTGAAACCAGTACTTTTTCACTTTTACTTGAGTAAAAAGCTTGAGTTGATACTTCAACTTCTACAAAAGTCTTTTTAAACTCTAGTATCTATACTTTTACTTGAGTAATGAATATGAGTACTTTTGACACCACTGCTTTAGGTACAGAAACACCTGATGATTCTTATATTATTTATTTCAGGAATCGCTTTTTATAATTTGAAAGTAAACATCGACCATAATATTAAATCGTAAGAAAGACAGTCGTGTCAGGCATAAATAGATTGGGTGCAGATATTTTCCGTGTCATCACCAAAATTTAAAGAAACTCTTACCTGTTTTGTAGTTTAACTTTTGACCAGATAACCAGCCTGTTTTAAATACATTTTAAAACTTATATCCGTCAAAAAACATCATTTTTTTATGTTTAGTTTGATGAACTCCTAAATATGAGACGCAGAGCACCTAGCCCGTTCGGCTAAATTGCATGCGCCAGCATGACCAGCACGCAACAGCGCAAAATCGATACAACGAAAAGCAATCCAAAAGTTACAGACTTAAATGAGATCAGAATTTATGTTTATAATAATTGTTTTTATAAAATAAGGTCAGAAGTAACAAGGTGCAGAACAAAAATGCAAAATGCCTAAAGTGCACAAAACACAAGCCAAATAGTTAAATCAGATAACCCAGAGTTATTTATAAATAAAATAAAATAAAATAAAGAAATTATTAAAAGAACGAAAGTATAGCCAGAATTGCCAGCTCTGTCTTTTAAATGTAGAAACAAAGAGGCAATGGTTTATTAACATAGAAACCTCTTATGGATGTGTAGTCCGGTCACAGGGGTTGTTGGATTTATTAAAGCAATTTAAAAATATTTATTGAAAGCTGCTACTTCACATATTATTTGCATACCATTATCATAATATGCTGTATATTAATATATTGGGAGAAAGCTGTTATATGTGAAATCAGATAGTGTGCACCCATCATATACAACCAAAACTGAATGATCCTCATTTCATAACACATCTGCGATGATTCAACTGTAAGATTGGTAGTGGAATCAGGCTTCTCCTATCGATGCATGATCGAATCTTCGACTATTTGGGGTCACCCCTACTAAAAATCCATATTTATTGAATGTAGTAGACTAATAATATTAAAAAATATATTAATTAGAAATATAATGACAGGCCACTTTTATAGTACAGTAAGACAAATTGCAAATCACAACTAACCGAATTAAAAACCACTTTTGCATACAGTTTGTTACAGTATAGATATTATATAGTCTTGCTTTACTTTTTCACAATTTTTACCAGTCAGACCACCAGAGGAACTCAGACTTCTGTAACAGAATTATTTAATCTTCTGTCTGGTCTCTTTTATTATAGGAAGCTACTGGAACGCAGCGTCCTTCAACACCCCATCCTCATATCTGCACTTCTCCACTTTTCAAGGAGAAACAAGTGCTGACATCTCCTTTTACTTCAAGACCTCTGCTCCCTATGGCGTCTTCCTGGAGAACTTAGGGAACACGGATTTCATTCGTCTGGAGTTGAAATGTAAGCGCCCATCATCTATTTTTATTGTATATCCATCTTCCTTTCATTTCCTTGACCCCCCACGTCTTTTTTCTTCGGCTGTTCTTGAATCTCAGGTTTCTGCACTTACTGCAGGCGAATGATAAGTTGTAAAAGAGGAAATGCTGAGATGGCACTTTAGTGCTCCCAGAATTACTTCTCAAATGCACTCATTGCCCGTGTCCTCTTTCCTTATCTCTTTTGCCGGTGGTCTCGTCCGTCTGACTATTGTGATTAGGTCTCTATTTGTAGCCTTGATTATAATACATTCACCTCAGATTTGCTTCTGATGTTTTTGTTGAATATAATTTAAGGCTCGAAGAAAAGAAAGACATAAAGGTTTAAAACAGGCTCTGTAAATTTCTAAAATCAGCCATTTTTTCTCAAACATGGCTAAATTATAGATCTGGCAGCATTTAAATGGGTGGATAAGTTATTCGTGCAAGAAAAGGAGGGGATTTATTTTATGCAGATTGCATTTGCGCCCCATGAGCCGAGCTGCGTGATTCCTTCACACTGTTTACTGCACAATAGGCAATCCCGAACTCAATAATACACCAGCGCACATAAATCCTGTGTTTCATGCAGCGTTTCACGTTTTCTGAAGTGGCTCATTGTTGCAGAATGATTTTTCGCTTTGTAATGTTTTACCCAAATGTCTGTGTAAATCTTTGAATGCTGTTGTTATGCGCATTGTCTCTCATTTCTAAATCAACCGAATTTCTCCTGGATAAAGGATAAACAAAGCACATATTCTGTAATAGTAATATAGCTAATGGCACAGATTTGATATTTCGAGGTTTCCCGAACAGGTCATAGTCCTAGACTTAAATCCATGTTTGGGCTCCCTTAATTTAAAAACACATTGAATGGACATCTTAAAGGGGACATATCATGAAAACGTGACTTTTTTCATGTTTAAGTGCTATAATTGGGTGTTTTTGGTAAACCATTCTCTGCAAGCATGTGAAAAAATTGTTCATTAAAATTCGGCTCCCCTTGTGATGTCAGAAGGGGATAATACCGCCTCTTAATCTTCACTATCCAACCACAGCACTGCCATTTAGTGCAGAGATCAACTCATTTGCATTTTGCACCCAAAACTGCACATTTTTGCTCACACCTACAAAGTGGCAATTTTAAAGGCGGGGTGCACGATCTCTGAAAGCCAATGTTGACATTTGAAATCACCTAAACAAACACGCCCCCTACCCCAATAGAATATGGACCTTCTTTTGATAGGCCGCCCCACACATCTATTTTAAATTATAAAAAGGTCCCCTTTAACATATATCAGTGCCATTGGTTTGTTTTAGGATGCACGCCAGTAATATTTTTTGTAAGCTCCTAATATAAATAAGTCCTAGTCCTGCATTAATCTAAATACTGTTTGGAAAAACTGCCCCATAATGTAATACTTTTACGTTTATTTGATTTGAATTAAAATTCATTTGATTTCAAAATTCAATATATTTTTCAGTCTTTGACATGTCCTTACTCAGTTGGTATTAAAGATATCAAGGTTATATTTTTACAGAATGAAGAAAACTGTGAATCACCAAAAATGACTCTAGCCGGGTTTTCACAGGCAGGGTATCAAATCTATTGTTATTTACTCAGTTTTGAAGCCTAAATATATACAATGTAATATGATATGTGTTACTTTTATGGTTCTCTTATTATAATTTTCAACACTCAATCGATTTTATCCCAAATCCCCTTTCCTTACTTTTTCACTGTATGTAAGGTTTCATTTTTGAGTGAATATAGCCATATTTCAAAAATCCTCCTCTATAAAACATATTATCTAAAAGCAGAAAATTATACCCTCTCTGCTCTTCGCATGCACCGGCACTCCCCCTCACACCCAACCCTGAGCCAGGAATGTGTCCTTTAACCGGCTGTATCTCTCCAGGCAGCGGTGTATCTCTCAAGGGCTCTGAAGAAGCACATGGAGGAAAAGAAATCAGCTTACTGGCTCCATTTATCGAGACCGCACCTCCTGCAGTCACCCTGTCCTTAACTCGGGGGCACGAGAGCACAAACGTTCGGGTTAGCGTAAGGAAGTCACATCCACTACGCTTGGATTTACAAATATGCTCCCGAATCAGTGCAAACTCATTATTTTTACACCCTGCTGCTTTACCCTTGCTTTGCTCTGAGAGGAGAAGCGAATTTCGTTCTCCTCCCTTTCCTTTTTTTAAATAAAAATAGAAAAAGCTTTAGGTGAGAACAGCGACTCGCTTAGTGATTTCTCAGAGGCGGGTGACAGCAAGGCATCAATCACTCGATGCAGGAACGCTGGAAAGGATGGCCAACTGGGCATTATGCATACAGCACATGTAAAAGTCTACAGGCCCATTTGTGGAGAAGTCGGCACTTTCGGCTTTGAGTGTTTGTGCGCTAGCAGGGCATGGATGCATACAAAGTGGTCCTGAATGAGCCTGGCATGATGAAAATATGGGGAACAGGAAGCTATTAGTGCTTATTGCTGCTCACTTTGCCCCAGCAGTACCACCGTCTTCCAGAGAGCAGAAGGTTATTGGTATCCGTGAAGGAAGGGTCTTAACATGACAGATGTGCTCACTTTTCATATCCAGCTGTCTCACTGAGGGTTTCTGCTCCGCTACAGTTTCTGCTTGTGAGTGAGAGGCACACTGCTCATAGGTGGGGAAAAAATCTTGGTAATGTCTCAATTATTTTTCAGAGAGAAGGAGAGAGAGAGAGAGAGAGTTTTTTAAAAGGAGTTGTAACAGTGTAAACAATGTAACAGACTTTAAAAACGTAAATGTAGGTACTATAAGTAATAATAAAAATATTAGACTTATATAGCGCCTTTCATGGTACGCAAGGTCATTTTACGAATTGGGAGGGGGGGCTAGGGGACAAAGGAGTCAGTGCAAAGAAATGTTTTGAGGTGCTTTTTGAACATTAGCAGGGACGGGGCAGAGCGGATATGGAGTGGTAGACTGTTCCACAGTGTGGGAGCATTGACAGAGAAAGCCCTGTCCCCAAAAGTGGCCAGCAGGTGCTTGTCAGAGGACCACAGTGAACGTTACTGAGTGTAGGGGTGAAGTAGATCTGTGAGGTACTGTGGCAAGAGTCCATGGAGAGATTTGTAAGTTAGCAGAAGGATCTTGTAGGTGATTTGTGACTTAACTGGCAACCAATGGAGGATTTTGGATTGAGGATTGGAGTGATATGCTGCCATAGCTTTGTGTGGGTTAGAACCCTGGCAGCTGAGTTCAGGACATACTGAAGTCTGCTAACGGCCTTATAGGACAGTCCAGAGAAGACACCATTACAGTAGTCCAGACGGGAGGTGATGAAGGCATGCATGAGTGTCTCAGTTACTGAATCTGTAAGTGAAGGCCGGAGTCGTGAGATGTTTGTTTTGAGGTGGTAAAAGGCAGACTTAGTGACATTGTTGATGTGAGCCCAAAAAGAGAGAGTGGAGTCCAGGATAACACTCAGATTGCGCACCTCAGGAAATGGGGAAATGGAGCAGCCATCCACAACCAGGGCTAGGTCTCCAATTTTCCTGAGCAGTGGTGGAGGGGCCACCACCATGAACTCTGTCTAATTACTGTTGAGTAGGTTAGTAGTCATCCATGATTTGAGTTTCTCCAGGCAGTTGACAAGTTGTGTGGGTAGAAGTTGGGAACAGGAGTTTGTGCTGATATACAGTTGGGTGTCATCAGCGTAACAGTAGAAGTTGAGTCCATTATTACAGATAATATGACCTAGGGGTAACATGTAAATGGTGAACAGCAGTGGACCAAACACTGAGCCCTGAGGCACACCATGGTTGGAGGGTGCTGGATCAGAGTTGGAGCCATTTAGACTAATGAATTGTTTCCGGCCAGTGAGGTAGGACCGGGAACAGGACAGTGCTGTGCCACTGAGGATGATGAGATCAGAGTGACGACGAATGAGGATGGCATGGGAACTCAAATATATATATATTTTTTATACATATATATAAAACTCTTCTATGTTGTTCATCCATCCCCAGCCTTAATTCTTTTCCTACTTGTAAACATACTGTAGCTTTGTAGACTATAGGTGTGATCAAGTTTACACGGCCCTGCGCAGATGGAGTCGAGGGAGGAGTTGAAGATGGAGCCTTCAAGTCCACACCTGCTGCTTGCCGTAGTGACGCGTGCACCGTGTTTCCTTTTTTATTGCGAATAAAGTGAATTAGATTGTGAATTTGTTAAAAACAAACCTTTTAACTCTTTCTCCGCCATTTATTAGTGATCTCGTCAATTTCTCTGCCAATGATGCTTTCCGAGTTTTCTCTTAATTATGAGTAATCTTTAATTCAAAATTTTTTTTAAACATTTTCAACTCCGTGTATGTTTTGATAATCATTCTGAATCTAATCTCAAACAAAATTCCTTTACAAAAATGCAATTTTTTTCAGCTTTTTTCTCAAAATTTGGTATTTTTGAAGAAACCTACTCATATTTAAGAGGTTAAAAGGAGAACAAATGAAGATAGAATTAAAAAAAATTCCCGTTTTGTTTGTTTATAAGCAGAGGGTCTGTATTTGATATATTTGTGTGTTTTTATATTTCTAGAAGAACATTCTCATGGAAGGCATTTTGTGAAACTTTTGTGAAAATCACACAAAATCCTGGCGAGCAACTTTTTTAAGAAAGGCCTTCAGCGCCAGCTCAAGTCGGACAAAATTTTGAACTGGCAAGCACTGCTTCAATTCAGCCGCTGATCGATCTGCGTAACACCACATACATGAAGTCGAATACACCTTTCATTTTTATTCTGTTTATTAAACTTTTATCGTGTTTAAAGGATATAAACAAAGAAGGAGTCAAAACGATACCCCCCAACCACCCACCTTCACATTCACCCACCACAAACAAAAAAATAACAATATATGTTATGCTGAAAGAAACAAGTCTATGGAATATGCTTGTTGTCTCCTTAAGCAAAATGTTGAATGCTCTCTCATTTGTAAGGTGCTTTGGATAAAAGCGTCAGTGAAATGAAAAATCGCAAATGCTCTCATCAAAGTCATCCTGACCTACAATACTGTCCACATATTTAACAGCTCTGTACTTAGGTTTGCCAACTTCAGCAAAGGAAAATAAGAATCAAGTCTTGGTTCCTAAAATGAAAATAAGGCAGAGTAAAAGTGACACTCTGATTAATATTTTTAATGTACAAAATTGTGTTTTTCATTTCAGTTTCCGTAATTAAGTTTGTGAAATTATTTATTAAAATGAATATCAGATAAGGCGGAGTGCACAATGTTTGAAAAACGCATTGGAAAAAGGAGTCGGGCCGACTACCAAAGCACATTTGTAACCAATCAGCAGTAAGGGGCGTGTCTACAAACCGACATCCTTGCCGGGGTTGCATATGTGTGGGACGGGTCTATCAAAAGAAGGTCCAGATTCTATTGGGGTAGGGGCGTGTATGTTTAGGTGATTTTAAATGTCAACATTGGCTTTCAAATATTGTGCACTCCGCCTTTAACTATAGTGTACCATTTAATTCTACAAATGAAATATAACGTCTTATTAAAATCTTATTTTCATTTTTCAGTTGTTATAAACATGTAAAAACATTAGCATTGTGTTGTTTAAAAAACTAAATTGTTTTCTTTGGAGTATTCAAGATCTGAAAACTGAAAAATCTGAAAAATATTTAAAAATGTATGCGATATTTAACTGGAAGCCAGTGTAAAGATGCCAGAATTGGGCTTATGTGATCATACTTCTAAGATCGAGCAAGCACTCTTGCTGCTGCGTTTTAAAGCCCAGCTGAAGCTTGTTTACCTGATTTGCGTGACACCCCCCGAGTAGCAAGTTACAATAGTCTATTCTTGATGCCATAAAAGCGTGAATAAGCTTCTCTGCATCTGCAGCATATGGCGTATTTTTGAGATATTTCTAAGATGAAAGAATGCTGTGCCGCAGACGTTGGAGATATGACTATCGCAAGATAAATAGCTGTCGAACATCACACCCAGGTTCTTGACTGTAGAATATGGCACAACAGTGCAACCATTTATGGACAAGTTGTAAATGTAGCTGGCACAATACACGTTCCTTATAGGTTGAATACGGAACGCTGCTTTGATGTCTTAAATGCGTAAAGGTTTCAGAGTGAAACAGAGAGATCGACACAGTAAATACAAAAGTTCAAAGTTCACGTTTGTTGATAGCATCAGTGTCTGATTTAAGTCTCGATGTCTAAGCTTGTGGGCCGCACCAGTAGGTCATCATCTGACTGCTGGACCTGGCGTAAACACTCCAGAGCTTTTCTCGAAAGCTGGCTATTTACCTTCTGCATGAATCTTTCCTGAAAAGAAGAGTAATCAGCCCTGGCCACAGGCCTGGGTGTAAGATTAAGGATTGTATTCAGGCCAGTCGCGTATCTGTGTGTGTTTGTGTGTGGGCAGAGGTTCAGATTGTGAAATTGAAGCTCTCTGGCTTTTTTCTAGCCTTCTATTATGTCTCATCGATTTATGCCTTGACTCCTAATCCTACTTCCTTATTTTGGTCGGCCTGGTTTTCTTCAGTAACGACTCAAAACCGAGGCGTGAAATGAGTGCAGGGCATCACGTATGGGAAGTATGAGAGGAGCTGTCATTTCAGAAATGTAGATCGGCTGCCCTTTCTGGCTTGAATTAAAAGTTAGCGTTTTTATGTTTTATACAGTATTATGATTTTTTTCCCTTCACTGTTAATGTCTTGAGTGGGCATCTGCAAAGTTTTTGACCTTCACAGTAATTGAAAAGTTTTAAAATGACCATGTCTGTATCTCTGTATGTCAAACCTTTTCTTATCCTATGAATTCTCACTCCTAAGAGAAAAAAACTACGGATCTTTATCTACCCGGAACGCCCTCTTAAAGCATAATAAAAATGTCACCTCTGTAGTGCTGAATGCAAATGAGGTCTGAACACATGCCACACACTTTAGATTCGCTATTGGTCTTTACCAATGGTCCTATAAAAAACCATGCATGCTTATCTCTAACATCTCTCTTTCCCATTCTCTTTTCTGGTGCTCTTTGTTGGCATGATTATGTTTGTTGTTACCCCTCAGCTATGATTGAGTAATTGGTTTGTGCTGGGCGATATATGGAGTTTGTGTTATACTGTATATTGGTACTTTTCCCCTGCCTGATACAGGATGAGACAGTAGTCCCTTTCACACATACAGTCTTTACTGGTAAATTGCCGTTAACATGTCATGTGTGAACAGAACCTTTCCGGTAAATCAGTGCTCCCAATTTACCAGTAAGACAGGTTGTAAGATTACCAGTAATTTACCGGTAAGTGCTGTGTGTGAACGAAAATTATAGGATTACCGGCATTTAGAACGGACGACGTCAGACCATGCTGACAGCTTCGGGCCAATCATAGCGTTGTAATACAGATGACGCGTTTACCCCCGCAGTGTTTACTGACGTTTCCACACACATATGCTGCTTCAAAGTTGAGCACACCTGAAGTTTACGTCCACATTTCTTCACCAAAGTTGTTTAAAACAGCTTACCGCCGAATTGCCGACGTCCTTAGCACGCCCTCTGTGAAGCCTAACGTGCAAACAGTACTGTTGTTAAAACGCATTTTCGGTTTGACGTCGTCTCATTCAATGTTGTTTGGTCATGAGCAACTTCGCGACTGTTTACCCACAGACGTGAAAACAACAAAATACGGACCGTGGTTATGAATGGCGTGGATTGTTTACAAATACAACACTGAGCTCGCCGCATGCTACAGGTACTTCCGCTTTCTCAACGAATTTACCGGTATTTTGATACTGATGTGTGAATGATGTCTTACTGGTAAAATAACGGAACGCCACTGCATGTGTGAACAGCACATTTTTGTATTTACTGATAAATTTATTCTGGTAAATTCATGGTAATTTACCAGAATTACTGTGTGAAAGAGGCTAATATCTGTATGGTCTGATATGACCCTCCTTTTTTGCAATTGAAGATCTGCCAGAAATGTATAATGAGGTCAGACATAAGCTTTCCAACCAGATTTTTTATTGTAACAGAGCTTTAAAATGATTCTGGCATTGTTTGCTCACCATTGTGTTGATTCAAATCATTCAGCTCTTTTGTGTGGATAATAAAATGAGATTTTTTCATACAGTAAAAGTGAATGATGACCATGAGGTGTCAAACTCAGACAGAACTTCTTACCATAACAGTATTTTTTATTTTATTTTTGTGTTCACTGTTCGTTTAATATCTCTCTCTTTATCTCTAAAGCTTATTTATAAGCCTTCACCAATTCATGCTTTATACTTTCTGTAATGCAGATGAATTTTCCAGGCTTCAGTCAGATTCGCTCATACTGGATGTCTCTATGTGTCTAAAGTTTTTCCAAAGCAGACTGATGTTTAATTGCAGAAGTTTCTTTTAAGTTCAATTTCAAATTAATGATGTTTCTTGTCTTTGAAGGGGATATATTTTTCTAACAAAACATTGCATCAGTACTATTTCAATCAGACTAACAACAAACATGTTATTTTTATAACAAATTACCAAACCAATTAATATGCCTTTCTAAGATTCTTATGCACAAGTGCTTATTTTAAATCATGGGATCCCCCTTGCATTTTTAAACACTTAAAGGGACACTTCTCTTTAAAAAAAATTCCTATTTTTCTGCTCCCCTAGAGTTAAATATCAGATTTTTACCGTTTTGGAATCCATTCAGCCGATCTCTGGGTCTGGCAGTACCACTTTTAGCATAGCTTAGCATAATCAATTGAATCGGATTAGACCATTAGCATTGCACTCAAAAGTAACCAAAAAGTAACTTTCAATAGCAGGGGACTATTTTCGGGCGCTGCGTATTATCATTACCAAATGTTACGGCAGCAAGTCCTTGATTATAACACCAGAATGAGAGGATAGTTCTTAGCCATATCTGCCTAGAAAATTGCAACTTTTAATTTTCTGTCTGTCTGTACACGATGTAACTACAGAAGAGTCGTTTTAAATAGGAAAAATATTCAAACTTTTTGGTTATTTTTGAGCGCAATGCTAATGGTCTAATCAGATTCAATGGATTATGCTAAGCTATGCTAAAAGTGGTAGCGCCAGACCTGGAGATCAGCTGAATGGATTCCAAAACAGTAAAAATCAATTTTTTAACTTTATGGGAGCTGGAAAATGAGCATATTTTTAAAAAAGTGGAGTGTCCCTTTAAATCACATTTTTCGGGCATGGACGTGGACGTTAGACTCAGATCTTCCCAACAGTTTTGTTTTTTCAAAGCAATGCTCTTTTCTTCCAACCCAGTCTCACGGCAAGTCGTGTTATAGTAACGAAAATTTTGATTAATTTATTCATCAAAGAAACACTGAGGCTTTTTCTCCATCTAAGTCCACAGAGGACCTGAGCCATCTCCACATTCATCTAGCTGGAGTAAAGAAACAACACAGTCTCACGGGAAGTCGTGTTATAGTAACGAAAAATTTTGATTAATTTATTCGTGTTTGATGACACGAATTTCCGCAGTTTTTCGTGTCTCTGGAGACGAATGTCTTTTTCGTCCTTCCCAGCACGAATTTCTATCAATGGCTGTTCGTGTCTGTGGCACGACTTTCTTTATCGTGTCATTTTATATTTTGTTTTCTCATCGTTGTTTTCTATTTTTTGACCATTGTCGCTTGGGGTTTGGGTTAGAATCACTTTCTGCTACTTCCTAACCGAAACCCCAGCTCTAACCCCAACTCCAGGCGAAAATAGTTTTAAAAGTGGACGAAAAACATGTAGAAACCAATGCAAAAAATAACATCCTAACGCAAACACCGGATCTAACCCTAACCCCAAGCGACAATGATTTAAAAATAGGAAACAACGATGAGAAAACAAAATATAAAATGACACGATAAAGAAAGTCGTGCCACAGACACGAACAGCCATTGATAGAAACCCGCGCTGGGAAGGACGAAAAAGACACCCGCCCCCAGAGACACGAAAAACAGCGGAAACTCGCGTCATCAAACACGAACAAATCAATCAAAACTTTTCGCCACTATAACACGACTTCCCGTGAGACTGTGTTGTTTCTTCACTCCAGCTAGATGAATGTGGAGATGGCTCAGGTCCTCTGTGGACTTAGATGGAGAAAAAGCCTCAGTGTTTCTTTTATGCATCTTTAATGAACTGGAGGATCTAAGGGGGCCTGATGGAGAAATGGCAACGTGACTCTTCAGAGCACCTTAACGTTTGCATGAGAATCAAGAGCTTTCGAGTAATACATCGACAAAGATGTGTAAACCATTAGCCTTTTATGGGGTGCAGACACCTGAAATATCCTTTTGTTTCATATTAAAAAGCAAGCAAGAAACAGAAATACAAACTGCCTCACAGATCAGAATAGCACTGTCTCTGACATCTTTCTCTCCTTCTCCCTCTCTGATCCGTTTCAATATTTATTACTCACTCTTTTAGTCTCTGTGTAACATCAGCTTGAGATTGTTATCATAATCAGTTATTGTCTTTAAATTACTGATAAACTGATTATGAAAATGGATAGTTCCTGTCCTTGATGCTGATTTGTCAATAGGTGTAATTTATACAAAGACGCATACAATGACCTCTTGACAGAACTACTATTTTCATCACTGCACAGCACCTGCAGCTTATTGTTATGTATCTAGCAACCTACTCAGACTGTTAACATGTCAGGGAATGTATTTTCTAATGGATGGATGGCGTTTAATAACCTAAGAATATACCTAGAGGTATGTCTCCCTTTTGCTTTCATAACACAAATCACTGGAGCTTGCGTTGACTCCTCCAGTATTTGTTCTCTTTATGCATTTATACTTATTTTGGCAGATGCTTTTATCCAAAGCGACTTACAGTTGAGAGATTATTAAACATTTTACCAACAAGCTAACAAGCATTTTTCATGATTTTCATTTTTAATCAAGTTTAATGCCTTCCAGAAAATGTTCTTCTCAAAATGTATAAACATACAATATATCAACTAAAAAGAACAGACCCTCTGCTTTAAAAAAAGTTTAATTCTACCTTTAATAGTTCTCTTTTTATCACCTCTCAAATATGGGTAGGTTTCTTCAAAAACAATTCTTCAAATTGACTTTTTGGGAATTCCATTTGTGTGAAGGACTTTTGATAGAGATCAGATGCAGACCAATCCTCAAAACTTACACGGACATACAGCTGCTTGCCCTAGGGCGATACTTCGTGTTTCATAAGTTGCGGAAGGTGGATTTATGTGGCATTGCGGAAAGCTGGAAATACTTGTCATTGGCAGGTAAGCGTTTTTTTTTTTTTTTTAATTGACGAGTTAAAGGAAAACTATTTTTCAATATTTTACTCTGTTCTTACCTCAGTTTATACAAATTAATACATACCTATATTTTTTCAATGTGTGCACTTTTAATCTTTGCACAGCGCCTTGTGAATGTGTTAGCATTTAGCCTAGCCCCACTCATTCCCCAGGATCCAAACAGGGATGAACCCAGAAGCCACCAAACACTTCCATGTTTTCCCCATTTAAAGACTGTTACATGAGTAGTTACGCGAGTAAGTATGGTGGCATAAAGTTAAACTTTTGTTTGGAGCCATAGGAATGAATGGGGCTAGGCAAAATGCTAACACATTCAAGAAGCGCTGTACAAAGATTAAAAGTGCACACATTGAAAAAAGATAGATATGTATTAATTAATTTGAGGTAAAAATATTGTAAAATGGTGGTGTTTTCCTTTAACCTGATAATGGCGAGGAAAGAGAAAAATACAATTAAAGAGTTCCGATGCAAAACCCTCTAAGTGCGCCTTGCATGTTTTTTTTTTTTTTTTTTGTAAATGAGGCTTTTATCAGGCTCTTATATTTTGGTTCAGAAATTTCACATTAATTAAAAAATGGTTATTAGTCATTGAAATGCCTTATTTTCACAAATGTCACTTTGTCAGTTGTATTTAACAAATTTGACTGTCTTTCGCTGCAAAACCCTCAAAGTACACACAAAACTCTCCACTTCTAAAAAAGAGGAACTATATTTTATGGCGTAATAGCACTTTTGGGAGTACCTCGACTCGGCGCAGTAACACCCTCCCTCTCCCATTATGAGAGTGAGAAGGGGAGCGGACTTTTCAGGCGAGTCGAAGTACTCCCAAAAGTGCTATTACGCCACAAAACACAGTTCCTCCTCTAAATCCGCCAAGAAAAGCGCTACGTTTTATTTTGTACCACCAAACTTGCTCGTATAACTACTCGTCTTAAATAGGAAAAACGTTGATGTGTTTGGTCACTTCTAACTTTATCTCTAAATGGTACAATTGAATAAATGGGGCTAAGCTAAATGCTATCGAAGCGTCGCAGCGCGCTCCAGCACTTACATGCACGCACACAGATGATAGAGGGATGTATCAACAATTCTTAGTTAAGGTAATAACATATTTTAATATTGAAAATGAGTAGACTATTCCTTTAATTCTGTTGGATTCTGCCAACAAAGTGGTATTACTGAATGGCCTAAGTCTAGGATTAAGCTGAAGTATTATTGTCTATTTTTACTTAAACTCAGAGGTGGGTAGAGTACCCAAAATCTGTACTCAAGTAAAAGTACAAGTACTTATACAAATATTTACCCAAGTAAAAGTAAAAGTAACAATCTAATTATTTACTTGAGTAAGAGTAAAAAAGTATTAGATGAAAAAACTACTCAAGTAGTTAGTTACTCGTTACTTCCGATCTGATTGAAAAAAAGCGTAAAATCCCTGAATTTCAGACTACTTGGAGGGCTTTCACAAACCTCTCCTTAAAAGTCTCATTGTCCTGCTTATATACTACTTATAAACCTAGGTTAAAGTAAAGCAGTCTATCTCAGTCCTCCAACATCACATAACGTGTCATTAAAAAAAATCTTAAACACACACTGACTGTTTTCTGACAGTTAACTGTGTATTTATTTTCACGTTCACAACCAAATTTGGCTGCATCTGCCTTCAAACAAGCTTACAGTAAGCAAAAAAGAATGTGTGTGTCTGTTTGTTATCATGTTTTTATATGAATAGGTTATTTTCATTGCCATTAATGTTCAATTAATCAACATAAGGAGCTTAATAAAATGCTTATTTTATAATTTCAAATGGAACTAATCTGTTTTTGCAAATCAACTCTACATTTATTATAATATATAAAACATGTTTCTTTAAAAACCTACTTTATTCTTTTATTTTTATAAGTATATAGATTCTTTAGGAAGGAATTAAATAAAATACAATCCAGTTTTTATTCGTATGTATTTTCTACATTTAAGTAAGGTGTCCGGGTTATGTGTAGGGAAGATTAGAACAGGCGAAAAGTACCATTTTTCAGAAGTTTTTTAAATTTTTTAAGATAATGTTTCAGACAGAGATATATTTTTTCTGTGGTCAGTAACTATCAATACCAGGTGGAATTTTGAACAAATGTAAAATGACTAGTATAATTTCACTTTGAACATAAGTGGTGAACTGTTTTTTTTTAACACAACAAAACAATGTAGATTTTCGTGTTACACTTGTTTTTATTAAATATACATGACTCTGACCTCTTTAATATGTAACTGCAAACATATTTTGTAATTTATCTTTGTAAAAAATAATGAAATTATATTTTCATTTTAAATTTCAGTTTTATCAAATGTTTCAAAAGCAACCAACAGTACAAACTTAAATTCAACAGTTTGAACACTATGAAAATTAAATTAAATAAAATTAGAATAATATAAGTGGTACAAAAGTAAGTGTTACTTTCGTCCTGACAGGATCTCCTCACATTTAAACCCGATTTACTTTTATTTTGAAAAAGTCTTGAGAAGTCAAACTTCAGGATGTGTTAGAGCAGTAAATAACCTGAATATTGATGAAACGAGGAACACAACGCGTTATAAGAAAACAATGACCGCTTTTGGAATTTACTTATGGTTGAAAACACCTTTCTGGATCTACACCCGGAAAATGGTGAGTAAATAACGCGATATTTGTCAGCTCTGTCAAATGTTGCAATGATGCTGTCATAGTTTGGGATGCAAATGTTATCAGTCCTCTGAGAAAATCGCTTTGTTACTTTCGTCCAGCGTTACTTTTGCCCCGGTTTTCCCGTATTATTAATGCAAGACTTAATATTATGCTGTTCAATTCTAGTTTTATGAGGAAATGATATGGAAATGTGCAGATGTGAATGTGTGTTGTTTGTAAGGTTAGAGTAATTGCTTGCACAAGAGCGCATATGACAAAAACAGTGCGTGAAATAATATTATAATAAGGCACTGCACAAAGTGACGCTTACCGCCGTGTTGTTTCAGGTTGGAGTTTGAATTCCTGTACGCTGAGATGTCAGTTCGTTTTGGTGCACAAAGCATGCATCGCATTATGAAACTAATCTTTTTGACCTTTTGTAGTGTAAACATAGACCAAACTTGAGGCCACGCGTGATCTGCCTCCGATAGCTTGCATAGGTCATCCTCCGCTTCACTCATCTCCTTTCATCTACGCGCGCTAAATGGTGATACGTAGCCACCCCTCGCAACGCACGCAGCCTCTCTAACGTCTCGCGAGACTTTCGAACAAGCCATATAAACTTAAAAAATAAAATATATTCATTAATTATTACCATTTGAAAGTAGCGTAGTAACGCCACAGAATGTAGCGAAGTAAAAGTACAGTTTTTTCATTAGAAATGTACTCGAGTAAGAGTAAAAAGTACACATCCTTAAATTTACTCTAAAAGTACTAGTTACCCAAAAAATGTACTCAAGTAAATGTAACGAAGTAAATGTAATTCGTTACTACCCACCTCTGCTTAAACTTCCTTAGAAAGGAGAGATAATTACAGTATGTCGCATTATCGTTGTTACATTAAATAGTTAATTAGCATTCACATCTGGATATGAAAATATACTCCTCCATTACAAATTAGCATTGGTATTGGTATAATGAAAGCCGATCATGTGGTATCATGAAATGTTTTGCTCCATTGATGTTCTCAGCCAGTTTGGCAGACTATCAAATATGCCCATATAACAACAAACCCCTTCTACCGTTTGGCCGGCTAATTTTGTTTGGTTTTCCTGTTAAATGTATGAGCAGCGGTTGGGCAAATGCCACAGTTGTGGACAGAGGAGCGGTCCGCACATATAAACAAGCATGCGTGCACATAAACGAATTCACTCCACAAGAACAGTGACAGTTGAGACTAGGTGTTGTCCAAGTGCAGTAAATCCAATTACAAGGATCAGAGGTCTGAGAATGCCGGAGCGGCCCCAGTCTGAACCGCACTAACACGGTCTCACACCCATGGCGTCAATATTTGACGACACTTGACCATGCGTCAATATGTTGACGCGGAGGGTATACCTTTCGCGTCATTTTTTGACGAACTGGGGACTTCAATACTATTAGGTACGCGAAATTAAACAGTTGTCGCCTGGCATTGGGGTTAGGGAAAGGTTTGGGTAGGGATGTCATTATGTAAATCTAACCCTAAACCGACGCGAAAATGGTAGAAAATGGTAAGAAAATAGGAAAGAGAATGCAACGGACTTAATAGTATTGAAGTCCCCAGTTCGTCAAAAAATGACGCGAAAGGTATACCCTCCGCGTCAACATATTGACGCATGGTCACCTGCCAGGTCTGCCCCCTTCTTCCATTTTCCCCTCTCTCTCTCTCTCTCTCTATCATTTGCTCTCTCGGTCGCACAAAATTTACACCGCTCTCAAAGAGAACTTGTTTTCTATGTCTTAGTACATAATGCTGCCAAAATTTTAATTAAAAACATAATTTACTCGCCCTCAATGAAATCCTGAGTGTCATTTTCTGCACTGTCAGAAAAATTGTTAAAATATGTACTCCACCTTAAGAGCACCATAACGGTTGATACTGGTACATCAGAGGTACATATTGGTACCAAAGAGAACCTCAAAGATACATATTAGCATCTCAGAGATACATATTGTTACCAAATGTATACTATATATGTACCTATATTAAGTCCTTTTAAAAGGCACTTGAGCTCTCAGAGCAACTGGAGCTCTCAGGCTTCAGAAAAGGACACAAAGGCAACACAAAAATCGTGATCACTTGTCAGATTAAGTTGTTATTCACTGATCTTTCCTTCTAGTGAGTTGGAAATTGCTGCAAGCGGATCAGTGGGTTGAACTTGGAAACCGGATGAGCACATTTCAGCCTAATGATGAGTTAAATCTCAGTCTGCTCCTTACATAAAGCATATATCGTACGGCCTCATATGGTAATTTGATGCTGTTTTTGCACTTGTTTTGAAGCTCCACTTCCTATTAACTGTAATTGCGTGGAAATTTTTCTAAATGTCACCTTTTGTGGTCAACAAAGAGAAAACACTAAGTAGACCAAATTATTGGTGCATTATTTTCACACCTGACACTCCCATTATAATATACATGTGTTCGAATACATAACATATGTACATTTATGCAAGCATGTGTCTTGGTAACTCAGCTAAAACTGGGTACAAATGTTCTGCTGTGAGCGTTGATGGCACACAGCAGTCTCATGGCGCTGTGCCACGGGTTACGAGAGCTGGCTGACCGTGCCATTGTTACCCTCCACTCCAGAATGTGTGCTGAACAGGTGGCTCTATGAATGACACTGAAACACTGTCCTTCACTGTTTCACTGTTCATCAGACGCAGGTGTTGTGCAAAGAGAAAGCTCTTTGCACAACACCTGCGTCTGATGAACAGTGAAACAGCACCCCCTAGTGGCAGCAGCAGGAACACATAATGAGTACATAATGAGTGACTGTAAAGATATAAGGATCAGAACAGGAGATATTAAAATGTCATCATGGTTGGAAGTTCTGGAGTGCATAAGTGTTTTGTGTTGCATCTGTGCCTCAGGGTTAGAAATTAACTCAGCAGACTGAGCAGACAGCTATATCTATCAGATTTCATGTAGTCACTGTGTCTGAAGCAAGTACTGTATAGCTTGAAGCAAGTTCCTGAATAGCTAAAGGGTGGAGCATTGCATTAGCAGCGCAAAAGGTTGTGGGTTCACACATAGGGGAGAGCTGTGGTCAATAACTTACAAGTGTGGTCCATCAATACCAGGTGGAATTTTGAACAAATGTAAAACGACATTAGCACTTTGAACATAGGGAGCGCATTGTTACTTTTGACCCTGTCAGCAGGGACAAAAGGAACAATCAGGTGGGTCAAAAGTAACACAACCAAACAATATTTTTGTGTTACACTTGTTTTTATTAAATGTACATGACTATGAGCTTGTTAATATGTAATTGCAAACATGTTTTTTGATTTATCTTTGTAAAAAATAATGAAATTACATTTTCATTTTAAATTTCAGTTTTATCCAATGTTTCAAAAGCAACCGACAGTATAAACTTAAATTGTTGAGAATAAAACATGTTGACTATGAAAATGAAATTAAATCAAATAAGAATAATAAAAAATTTTAACATATACAACAGTATTAGCAGCGGGACAAAAGTAACAAGTTTTACTTTTGTCCCGACACGATCTCCTCACATTCAAACCTGATTTACTTTTATTTTGAAAAACTCTGTGAAGTCAAACTTCAGGATGTGTTATGCTGAGTTTACACCAGCCACAGTAGAGGCGTCAAAATTGCGTCCACCACGTCTAGTTTGCCGCTTGGACATTTTTGAATACATTTGCGCGTCTAGAGCGAAGTAGACGCATGGAAAAAGCAAGCATTTGACGCGTGTCAGAGACGAAATCCGCTTCTTGTGGGAGGGGCAAGCGCTATGCAGTTGTCTGTTTGCAAGATGACTGATGTTTATTGGGCATTTATCGAGAGAGTTACCGGTTTATATTTGGTAACCTTACTATAGGGGGAAAATAAACGGTGCGGGTCAATAAACGTCACCTGACTCAAAAGTGAAATGTCTATTACAACTTACGATGTTGCCCAATGTCCTCACTGACACTCTTCCAAGCGAGATCCTTTTTATTCCTAGCCGTTTCTCAATACCAAGTACGCCAAGTTCGGACTTGTGTCCTTCCTAGTTCGGACTTGTGTCCTTCCTAGTTCGGACTTGCAAGTTTCAGACTCGGAAGAACGAACTTCTGACGCGAAATGCATTCTGGGAAACTTCGCTGTCATAAGTCCACACAAGTCTCCTCTGATGCATCCTCGATAAAATGGGCGGATCAAGAACACATCCGGGGATTTTGTGTGAACTTGGGCTTGATGCGAACTTTGAATTGGAACAGTACTTGGGCCGCGACTGATGACGTTTCACAAGTCCACAAGAACGCAAGTACAGACAAGAACGCATATTGAGAAACGGCTCCTGTCTCTATAGAAATGAGAACTTGTGTCGTACAGCTCCGGGTGACTGCTTATGGACAATATCAAGCGTTCCTTCGGGTTGAATGAGTGACTCCGGTGTAGCAGCCGATCCTGTTCCCCTCGGAATGTCTGTTCCCCTTGTCGCTATATGTACACCCAGCTGTTTTTTCTTAATATTTATTTTATAGTTTTAATTTGTGTAAGCTGTATTATGTTGTAGAAAAACTCTAAATATGCAATAAAATACTAAAAAAATTAAATAAATAAAAAAAACACGCAGCTATTTAGGTACCTGCGCCTGCGCTGTTGGCAGAAAAGCTTTATCGACTGGAAGGGGGAACACAAATTCCGAGGGGAACAGGATCGGCTGCTACAGTGGGCGGGGCTGCCGTCACAGCAGCAAGCAGGCTCCTGATTGGTTAACGTGGCGCGAAATTCCGCCAAAGTTCAAAAATTTCAACTTGGGCATCAGCCGCAAATTTCGCGTCAAATGCAAAATGCAAAAAAAGCACCTTTTGATGAGGTGATAATTTTCTATATGTAAATTGCTTTGGATAAAGGGTTAATATGTACCTCTGAGGTATGAACTCTTTAGGATAAATTTTTTTTCTGATGGGCGATGCTAAATTGTCCTTACACAACTTTTATAGATCAACATGAATATAATCATTTAAATATGTGCTCATGTTAGGGTGGCCATTCGTGCCAGTTCCGCCAGACACGTCCCGAACATGTTTTCGGGTTCGTTCTCCGGAAGTCGCGTTGGTCGACCGCATATGTCATCAAGGATTAATATTTCGGGTTTAATTTCAGAAAAGCAACCGTTACATTTCAAGGTAAGAATGAAACTACAATGATTGTATGTCTTAAAAGAAATAAATCTTAATTTTCTAATGTATTTTAACTGAAATGTGATGATGAACACGACTTCTGGAGAACGAACCCGAAAACATGTTTGGGACATGTCCAGCGAAACTGGCACGAATGGCCACCCTAATACCTGTAGATGCTGGAATGGCATAAGTAAAAAAAATACATTTTAAATTAAAATATGTTCTATATGAACCCCTTCCAGTGTTACCAATCAGACTGATAAATTTCAGGTGTGCTTTTCCTGTAGGTGTTATTCGTGTGTATAAGCATATGGGTGTCCAGCTGTTCGGTCATGAAAGGGTTCAGTTATTTGCAATAAGCAGGATATAAAACCTAGTAAAAGGCACAGGTTGATTCTCCAGTGCGTTTCAGATACTGCAGTACGCTTGAGTTCGTAACTGATAAGATGTGTCTGCACCTGCCGCCCAGATTTGCATCATATCACGGCCCTTTAACTTCATAAACTGGTGACAAAAGCAGCGTCCAATTATCACTCCATGCTCATCGCTTTGCCAGCACAAAGCAGATCCAATATAGCTTCAGCTGTGCAACCATAGTAACCCCCTTCAAATAGAGCCGATCAGCCCAATGAATTCAGAGATATGTTTGACTAGAAGCCAGGCTTATCCTTTAAAATGACTTCTCTGCACTGTGCAAATTAAATTATTGTGTTTTTCTTGGCTTTTATCTAATGTGCATATTACTGAGTCTGTGTCACATTTTTAATTATAAATTTAGGTGCTATAAAACTTTGGCGCTTGTTAAGAGTGGTGCATCATGGGTAAAGGATGGCAGAGTTGACATGACGTGTCTCCAGTGTAAGTGAATGATTCTAATATTTCCAAAGTATAAACCCCAAGAGTCCTCGCCTACTGGGGCCAAAAATGCCATAGGAAGTTGTGGCACAAACACACTTTTCCTCTCGCTATAAATACCGTCTCATCCTCCAGTAGTGCAGCTGTCAATCTTCGCTGTTTATGCAGACGAATAAGCAAAATGCTGGAATAAATTCAGCAGGGTGAACATAGTGTACTTTAAGGGCTGTTTTAATGATGTACCTGAGCTTTAACAGGTTTGGTAATTGGGAATTTTTTAAAACACTGCATCTTTGTTCTGAAAACAACATTAGGGTAGAAAAATAAAAAGAAACCATTTAATTAAATTGCCAAGTATGCAGAACCACCTAATGTAACAAATGCCAAGAGTATTTTGGAATGTAATGTGCTATAATTGCCTATACATCTATCTTTACTCATACTTTACAAAATTTAATATCAAACCTTTACACTTTAGCGACTTTTACCCAACTTCCAATATCCAATGAAATCCATTTCGATGTAAAACACATTTAGTTGCGTCTAACTGTGTGGTCATTTGTCCTTGCGTACAGGCCTCTCATCAGTCACGCCAACGTACAGTCTTTGCCCCAAAGCAATGCACTGAATTCAATATGTTTGACTTTCCCCGTAGCCTCTACGGTGGTGTCGTTCTCGTTCGACGTGGGAAATGGGCCTGTGGAGCTCAACGTTCACTCTCCCGCCCCGCTGAATGACGACCAGTGGCACAAAGTGAGTGCCGAGAGGAATACGAAAGAGGCCATTCTGACCCTAGACCAGAAATACAAGGAGGTTCGACCTGCTCCTACACAAGGACACACACGTCTAGAGCTCTACAGCCAACTCTATGTGGGTAAGAACCGCACACATCCACAATATGGATTTCTGGGGCCAAAACACTTTGTATGTGTATTACATTCTAGTACAATGATACAACGACAGCACTCTCATTGTTTTACACATGCGTGACACCTGTCCACAAACAATATGGCTATGTTCATTTTACCAGCGAGCACACACGGAAGTGTTATTTTACAGAGGCGTGAATAAGACAGATGTGGAGGGCGATGAAGGATTTGTCCTCATTAGCATAGACTCAAAAAAGACAATATCTCGCCTTATTTTCTTCTCAGTTTGATCTTTTTTTTTATTGCTCATATTCTGCCTTTATCTCTCACAGGCTTTGCTGAAAAATCTGAAAGTTTCTGAAAGTTCATGAGCACAGTGGCCTACTGTATATGCTGGGGGAAATGTATTTATAGTCACCAAGGTGTATCTATTTAAACCTGTACTGTATTTAATGACACAGGATTCGCCATTCACCTCACCTTTAAAGAAAAATCCACTTCTAGGATAGAAAATTGGGTTTAACTGAATACAGCTAAAAAAAATTGTGGGGCGCAGCAGGTGTTTTTTAATGGTGTGTGTGTGTGCAATACTAACATTAGCAATAGTCATTTATAGCTTTTAAAGTGTCATATCACTCATCAGGCAATTATCTATAAAACACCATTGCTTTGGGCTTTCATTGTGCTGTTTTGTTCTTTGACTTATTCTTTGCAGCAAATGACTTTGATGCTCATTAACAGAAAGTGGGAACATTATTCGCCAATGGGGCTCTCTTGGGGCTTTTAAAAGCACGTCTAGGTCGGCCATTTAAAAAAATTAGACATCAAGGAAATTTCCTTTTTCCCATGAATGAGCTTTTTCGTAACATTACTGGTTGATTTTGTTAAGCAGTGTTTTCTAACCACAATTGTGGATAGATTTGATTTAAAATAAACCTCATTTACATGTTGTCCATGCAGCAGTAAAAATGTAATTGCGTTTTGACCTTACATCTAAAAGAGGTTGGATTTCATTTCAGTGAAAATACTGTAAACTTTTCCAATGATTGTCAGTGATGAGCAACTCTTTGTCTTTGGTCTCTGACCCTCAGTGGGAAAACTAATTGGTTTGTATATATGCTGAGAGAGCAGGGCTGGAGAGGTCCAGACCTGTCAAATTTTTATTTTACTATATTTTCCTTTTTTGATTTAAAGGGGAGGTTAAATGCTATTTCATGCATTCTGACTTATTAACACAGTTTAAGAGTTGTTGAGCTTGTAACAGAGTATTTCCTGTTATTGTCGGCTGTAAATCCAAAACTAGTATCCGAAGCTGCGCGTACTCGTAACTCTTCAGCTCCGCCCACTGCACGCCTTCAAGTGTTCAACCTTTTACGCCAAAAATCGGAAAGGATGTTTTTTCTTTTATAAATCTGACTAAACAAAAGACTCTTTGGACATATGAATGATGAAATACTACTCTCTATATAAGCAAGATTAACATTAGATTAGCAAATACTTCTTGTGTTATGTCAGCTTTAAATTCATGCTAATTCTTCATTGACTTCATATCAAATAACAACCAGATTTTTTGATTTAAGAGTCACAAACCCATTTCAGCAGGTTTGCATGTTCCTTTCATTGTTGTTTCATCTCTCATTTTTAGTGTTGTTTTATTACCTTCTGTTCAGATGTATTTGTTATGCACTGTTAAGTATTCGCAGCATTGCATGTTTTTTCTTATTATTTATTTATTTATTTTGCTCGTGTTGTTTTTCTTTTTCTGTCATCTCGCTTGCACGGCTGTATTGGTTCTCCACAGGGAAGCCAGCATCGTGGGCTTGTCAGGACAGTAGGTAACTTTTTTGTGCATTGTACCCAACAAGTAATACTATAGGAATGACCTAGGATTGAATAAATATCTATTTGACTGTCTATCTATACGTGAGGTATTATCATCCATTGCAGTATAAGGCCAAAATCATCCTGCGCACTGCAGGGGTAAAAGCGAAAATGATTCCACTGGGCAGGATGGCCTAATAAATGTAATATGCTAATTCATTACAGTTTCATTAGAGAATAATTTCCCATGCAGGGCTCATCAGATATGGAGGCAGTGAACTTTAAAAGGTCTTAACAGACTCTTTGCTTTCATTCCCTCTAGTTTACTCAATTCACAGTTAAGGATGAAAAGTTTTTTTAAAAAAAGAAACACTTTGAATAAGAAACATTGTAGTTTCGTCAAGCAAAGGCAGAAGAAACTGCTGATATGACATCAAATCAGCACTTTTGCCTGTGTGAAGTTTGCATGTTTTCCCTGTGTCAATGTGGGTTTACTCCGGTGCTCCAGTTTCCTCCCACAGTCCAAAGACATGATGAAAATCTGACTTTTTCATGTTTAAGTTCTATAATTGGGTCCCAAGTGCTTCTATCAATCTAGAAAATGTGTAAAAGATCAACCCAGTAACTTAGTTTTGGTAAACCATTTTCTGCAAGCAGGAAAAATGAAATTTGGCCCCCTTTGTGATGTCAGAAGGGGATAATACCGCCCCTTAATCTGCACTATCCAACCACGGCACAGCCAGTTTGTGTAGAGATTAACTCATTTGCATTTTAAAGGACACACCCAAAATGACAAATTTTTGCTAACACCTACAAATTGTCAATTTTAACATTCTATAATAAATTATCTATGGGTTATTTTGAGCTAAAACTTCACATATGTAGATTTATTTACATATCTAGAATTAACACTTGGCAAGCTCTAATGCAAGTAAAAGCACTGGCAAGTATATGAAATGGTGTCGATTGCCATTTGGCCTTTTGACATTTTTATACAGTTTAGGCATTGCGCTTATGGGTATTGTCTGCAGACCACAGGTGATTAAGACATAAAGGTATAGGGAGAAATAGTTGGAAACAGTTCTTATAAACCACTCCCGCGGTACTTCGACGGCATAATCCGGTTGCTCTGCTCTGCGCCGCAGGAAGTTGATCTCCACCAAAACTGAAACATGATGCTCGGCTTTTCAATGACGATAAATTAGAGAGATGTGAATACAGACACGTGAGGAAGATAAGGTTAAATAGGAATGGCTGTAAAAAAGATAGACTGAAAGGCATGAATTTTCAATATTTTTACAGCATTTATTAATCTTTGGTATTGTTAGTTGATATAGTGTTAGTTGATCATTGCCGGTTCAATTTAGTTTATCAGGCCCGTGACATTTCGTACGATTCCTACGATTTCGTACAAGTACCACCAAGCGGGCCTGTACGGGAGCTGTCCTACTCCCCCATTAAACCAACATATTTTCCAAAATGGGTAGGACACAAACAGGACAAAGGGATAAATTGCACGTGGGCTTAAAACTAGGGTTAGGGCTAGCAACTCGTCTCAAGTAAGCTTCTCCCCTATGCAATTTCGACACGTTGACGGAGTTTCAGAGTCGAGTGTCCTTTCTCGTCTGCGTGGGAGATGGCCCACCTTCGATTTATCCCAGTATGTTATGTTTAAAGTTGAAAATGTTTAGATTAAAGATGTAGCAGAGGATTCCGTAGAAATTACAATGTTATTGCAGCTGGGTTGCCGGTAATTTACCGTAGATTTACATTTATGTTATTTACTGGCAAGAATCTGTTCAAAGTTAAATACATTTTAAACATTAACAAGTATTTATCTTTACAGAAAAAAAAACTATACAATAACAGCCTCATGCAAAGCATTCTGGGAACCAGAAGTCATCATCAACCTTTTTCTGTTTTTTGCTTCAGATTTTGTTTACCAGAATGTTTTGCTTGATGCTGTTTTTTTAGTTTTACTCTATAAAGACAAATACTTGTAAATGTTTAATGTTCATTTAACTTTGAACAAAAAGGTTGCCAGTTTAAAACAAATTTAAATCTACGGTAAATTACCAGCAACCCAGCTGCAATTTCTACAGATTTTTTTTTACAGTGTAGGAGGACCAATAGTCTTGATGATCCACCCGGAATCCTATTTAATGTTATTGAAAAAATAGTAGCTTGTGAGTAGCTAACTAATGTTAATACATAGTACCTCATTGCATAGTGTTGCTTAAATATATTTAGGTAATGCAGATGTAGTTTGAAAAAAGGAAAAACTTCCTCAAGTCTCTGGCAAACAGTTAGTTTAGGCCCTGGATGTACATTATCCACTTAATCTAGCAAATGAGTGTGTGTTTTATGTTTAGGATTATGTTTAGGTTGGGAAATGGACAAATTATTGTAATAAATAGTTGTCTGAACATGACATTAAACATTGGTGAGAGTTTATTTTCTCCCAGAAGTGAAAATCTACTAGCAGTGTAATTTCTCTAAGGTCTGCTTTATTAAATGGTACACACAATAATGAATGAAACAAAACACTTAATGAGTCTCATCTAACCTTGTTTTCAAGCTTATTGTCGGACCTCCGCTGAAAATGACTGATCAAGTAATTTTGTACACTGCCAACTGTGTGTAATTATGCGTTTATTAGCCGATTACAATATCGACTAGTCATTGCATAAATTTCTCATCCAGGTGCATCCGGAGGTCAAAGAGGATTTCTCGGATGCATCCGATCTCTCAAGATGAACGGGGTGACCCTTGACCTGGAGGAGAGAGCAAACGTCACCCCTGGAGTGAAGCCCGGGTGCTCGGGTCACTGCACCAGTTTTGGGATGTATTGCCGTAATGGGGGCAAATGTGTGGAGAAATACAACGGCTATTCCTGTGACTGCACCTCCACAGCGTATGATGGACCTTTTTGTTCTAAAGGTCAGTATCTAACATACTCTATATGCCTCATACTCTATAAATCAGATGCAGTCCAGTGAACCACAGTCCACCTTCACAATTCAATGTGCAGAATGCAAATTAGAGTGTCAAGCTTTTTGTAAAGTTTTTGCACTTGAAATATGAGACGTATAAATAGGAATAACTCACAATTACAAATAACTACCACTTTTAGCATAGCTTAGCATAATCCATTGAATCTGATTAGACCATTAGCATCGCACTCAAAAATAACCAAAGAGATTCAATGTTTTTCCGATTTAAAACTTGACTCTTCTGTAGTTACATTGTGTACTAAGACGGATGGAAAATTAAAAGTTGTGATTTTCTAGGCAGATATGGCTTGGAACTATACTCTCATTCCGGCGTAATAATCAAGGACTTTGCTGCCGTACCATGGGTGCAGCAGGCGCAATGATATTATGCAGTGCCTGCTATTGAAAGTTACTAAGGGGACTATTTTCGGGCACTGCGTAATATCGTTATCATTATTTGTTAGCACAATGCTAATCGTCTAATCAGATTCAATGGATTATGCTAAGCTATGCTAAAAGTGGTACCGCCAGACCCGTAAATCGTGTCCCTTTTACTGCTTATCGAGTATGTGACACTAAACAAATAATTTCCTAAACTTTTCATGAGTCATCTAATGTTTGCTAGTTGTAACCCTGACCTCTTTATAGCCCCACTTATTTAAATATGCTAATAACATTAAAGGCATCAGAAAAGCACACATTCTCCATCAAAACCTCTATCATGCTTCAAGGTTTTCGTTAAAAATGTCGATTCCTGAGAGCGACAACCTTCATCTTTGCCCTCAGCTTTCTCCGTTTCCTTCCGCTTGAAATATGCATGAACAGCCTTGTAATTGCAAGGTTTTAGCTCACATTTCCATTTAACACATATTTACTTGTGCTGAATTGGGTATTGCAGTCAATAATGAATTCTCTAAGATACAGTGGCCTTGGGTCAGTGCAGTCTCTCCCACAGGCTGCCGCTCAATAATGCACATCACCTTCACTCCAGAAAGACAGAGTTTCTCACTTCTGCCTCTTTTAGGTTCGCAGTCATGAATGTGTTTCAATGCTGCCCAGATCTGTATCTTATTTAGGACATTTTTAATAAATTAAAGGTCCGCTGTTTGAATTTTTTTATTTGCAACCAATGGCTGACAGCTCACCCCTCCCTTTCGAAGTGCATAGAGAAGCTACGGTAGCCGGCACACGACAAACATATCGTCAACGTTGTGACAAACATTCTCTATAGAGTTTGTCTATTAAGGGCTACTGTAAAAACATGACGCGACTTCCATGTAACGGGACGCGCGGTGTATGTACATTAAAACAGCTCATAAGCATTTTTGGGGAAAGTTACTTTTAAAAGTAATGCATTAAAATATTAAAGGTGACATAGAATGATTGAACGGGGTATTTATCCTTGTTCTGTGATGTGACATGTAGACAATTTTTTTTTTTTGGGTCTGTAATGCCATAGCCTGGGTGCCAGCCGATCTTAGCCCCGCCCACAAGAATTTGAGAACGGGAAGATCGGTCTGGAGTTTTTCCGTTGAGGAGCTGCTATGCTAGGACTAGAGCTGGGCGAACCAATCAAATTGTCAGGGCGGGCTTTATACGATGATGGACAGATAATCAACAGTAACGTAATGAACCACGTCACCAAAGAGCGCGTGTGTTGAATGGCTGCTGCTGTAGAGTTCAGATGTGTGGATTCTGACATTGAGTCTGTTCTAAAAGATATCGACAGAGCATTGATTTTAAAAGAGGAACAGAGAAACGCGAGCAAGGCATTTGTTGATGTTTTTGCCGTCCTTTCTATTCGGCAAAAGTTGGTCGCAACTGAAATTGGTAACGTTATCACGGCGATGCAACTCAGCGTGCACGACGAGATGGATATAATTAGCGGTCGTTGCCAGCTTCTTTTCGAAAGCTCGGAATCGTGGTTGCTGAATAAGTGGAGGAACATGCTAGGCTCCAATATTTTCAAGCAAACGTAATGGGTATCGTCGTGGATGAAGTTCACCTAACGTACAAACGGTAAGAGATAGTCTTACTCTATGACTAAGTAAATACTTCATGTTGTGATATAAACGAAATGTTGTAAACATAATAGGTGTTGATGTACATTCGCTAACTCAGTATAATCACAATGTTACTGTCATTGTAGCGAAATACTTCGGTCAGGCTGCAAAGACGTAATTTCAAAATACACTCACACACACACTCCGTTGCTCTGATTGGTCGTAGGTCTATCCAATTGAGTGCTCTCTCAGATAGCTCTATTAGGGTGGGGGGTTTTAAACAAGTGGTTTTGCACCTATTTGGTTCCCCCTACTGGCTTAACTTGTAATCTCATTACTGATTGGCTGACTTTGCTGCCACTCAAAAATGTAGCCAATTATTTTAAAGTGGAGGGGCAGTGAGATGTCTGTGATGTCATAAGCATCAGTTTTTCAGATTGGGCCGTTTTCTGGCTGACATTTCTAAAAGAGGAATTTTTATGAGACTGAGATGTTTAGCATGTTTAGCACTTTTTGTATGTTTGTGAATGCGGGTAGACTACCATTATTCAGCAAAGACAAGGTAAAAATGGTTTTTCATTCTCTTTCCCCTTTAAGTTACTCCCCCAAAAAATAACTAATTGCGTTACTTAGTTACTTCTCATGGAAAGTAATGCTTAAGTTTACAAATGAATTAAACGGAAAAGTAATCCGCATTACTTTTTTAAAAAAGTAACAAAAATATTAATTTGTACATTTATAAAGTAATGCGTTACTTTACTCGTTACTTCAGAAAAGTAATATTTTTACGTAATGCAAGTTACTTGTAATGCGTTACCCCCATCACTGTAATATAGTATTGTACATTTATGCTTTTGGCAAACACTTTCAGCCAAAGCGACTTACAAAGTATACATTTTATCTATATGTGTCTGTTCCTTTGGGATCGAATACATGACTTTTGCGCTGTTAGTGTAATGCTCCACCATCTGAGCTACAGATACACTACATTGTGATCATTATAGACAAAAGTGTACAGTATTGTGTGGTACAGTAGCTACATAATTCCCTCCTGGGGCTGAAAGTTTGTTGATTTAAATTTTCAGAACGAATCACCAAAGTTGACTTTGTACTCAATATCTCAAAAATGTACAAAGAATTTAATTCTGTTGTTCTTGAACCCCACAGCGCAGCCTTATAAAATAGTGCAGAATGCTCAAGGGCTTCACAGCGAATAATTAAACCACTCTGCAGTCTCGGCACTGATTTTCTCTTCGTCTCCCAATACGGCATTTTTGTGAAGCTCATTTGCCTGTTCCCGTGGGTTACATGGCTAAATAGAAGAATATGAATGCGGGGAATAGCAGATAAACCCACCTTGTCCTCTGCGTACATGAGATATTCAGCACGGGTAGGCTTTGTCACGTTCGTTCGCTCTTTTTTTACCCTTGTGTGTATTTACTTCATTACCCATCTTGATTTCCCATGGTTCTCTCTGTTCCAGCCCATATGCAGCAAATCCTGTGTTGTTGATACTGCTCGTGTTAGACAAATCCATGCACACTCGCACACTCTTCGTAGCAGGTTAAACGATCCATGTAAGGACCTTTGTTCTCCCCTCAAGTAAAAGGGTAATAAGAAGGTGTCCTGTCTGTTTTATAGCTTCTGGTGAAGCCCCTCATGAATACAAAACGTGAGGATAATGTCAGTTCTCCTGTCCTTTACTGCAGTTGGCCGGGCCAGATATCACTTCATCACTTCAGATGCACTGTTTATCAAATGGTGACCATGATTTTTGATCAGGGAATAACATTTATAGTCCTAAATGCTGTGGGGCGGCAGTGGTTGAGTGGTTCATGTAGGTTGTCTACAAATCAGAAGGTTTGTGGTTCAATCCCCGGTTCCACCTGACCAAGTGTCGAGGTGTCCTTGAGCAAGACACTTAACCCCAGCTGCTGCCAACGAGTTGGATGTCGCCTTGCATGGCTGACTGCCATCGGTGTGTGAGTGAATGTGAGGCAATATATGTAAAGCGCTTTGGATGGCCATGGGTCTATGAAAGCGCTATATAAATGCAGTCCATTTACCATTTAAAACGGAGTCTTAACACTATAGTGCTTCTCAAACAGTTTCAGGTGGCAGACAACAAAAATTGCATACCTCCTAACCCCCTAAATCTTAAGTCATGTTTGTTCCTGTAGGTCAGTTTCTGGGGCATTGCATTAGCAATCGATTTTTTAAAAAGCATTAGTCGAATGCATAAATATAAAATGTAAAATGTTTTACAATCTTTTTGTTTGAATCTTTTATTGAAGTTAACAGCTACATTATCTAATGAACCTTAATGAAGTCAGCTATTCACTAGCATGTTAGACCGAACAAATACAAATACTGACAGATAATCGTGAATTACATTATTCGGTTATAAGTGGAAAAAGTTGAAAACATTTCAGACTCATACAATTCATCATTGAGAGCTGACTACATTGTGAATTAATTAAATGTTGATAAGTTTTGTCATTTATTTGTTTTTAATATTTTTTATTTAGTCTGGTAACTCACAGACCCCAATGGGCCAGAGGTTTAAAACACACTCTCAGAAAAAATGGTACAAGAAGATACATAAGTTGTCACTTGGGTGGTACCTTTTTAAAAAGTACACTTTTGTACCTAAAATGTGCATATTAGTAGTTTAAAGGTACTGTACCAAAATGGTACATATCAGTGATGCGCGGGTGGGATATACAAATAAGTACGCTGATCATTGTGACATTAAACTTAAATTATTAGTCTACATACTGCATGTTAATTGAGGTTACTGGCTCTTTAAGATAAGCACAGACCTGGTTTCTGGCACTAATCTATACATACATTTAAGACATAAACAAATGTTTTATTAGAAAAAGAATACTGTGGTATTTCGAGATCATTTTGTTTAAATGTGTCCTGTCACGAACAGAAAGATTGTTTGCTTACTTTTTGAAACGCGTCTCTTCGTGTATGCACTTTTGAGTGCACTTAAACACGCGCACACACACACACACAGATGGAGGACTAATTCCAAACGGCGCTTCATGAAGAAGATGCAGCATAAACATAAAGTAAAAATTACGTTGTCTTTAACATAAGTTTAACATTTGCAAGCCTTTGAAACATGCAAATGATCAACTTTCACCCTATTTAAATTTGCGTATTAATCAGCAAATCGCATGCGAGCCGAACCGTGGGTCGTGATCTGTACGGATCACGGATCAACTGCGATCCATTACACCACTAATTAGTATTAAAAAACAAACATCTTGAGATACTTGGTAGATATACCTCTTAGGATTGAGCATTAGAGACTTGGGCTTGAGTAGCCTACTTGCTGGTGGCAAGCTTCTCATTTCTCTCAGAAAAAAATAACGGTATTAACCGGTTACCATTATTTAAAATAAATTATTCTGTCCTGGAACATTTCTTTTTTTTTAAGTTTCTGGTTTCGTTTCTGTTCCAAAAGTTTCTGTTTTTTGTTTTTGTTCCATGAACTGGTTCGAAGCCTTGCAATGTATACACAACCTGCACCCGACAGACGTTTTCAACTAACCCACTCGATACTCGGACCGAAAAAAAAATGTTCCCGACCCACTTCCTGGCCCGCATTTTTTAAAAGTAGTAAATGCTCATCGTAGCGTCATTGGGCCATAGACATAGGAACTAGTTGCTATAGGGTGTTCTTTATATTATTGTAAACTATATAAATTACAAAGGTTTAATTGGCATCTTTATTTCAAACGACCCGATCGACCACGACCCGAATATCATTAAAAATATTTTTGGATGACTAGTAACCGACTAGATCTCATTTTGGATCAACCCGTGCATCACAGGTACATATGCGGACCTTTTTAAAGTACATAAAATACGATTGCAATATTGATGGATGGATGGGTTGATTGATTGGTTGGTTGGTTGGTTGGTTGATTGGTTGGTTGGTTGGTTGGTTGGTTGGTTGGTTGGTTGGTTGATTGATTGATTGATTGATTGATTGATTGATTGATTGATTGATTGATTGATTGATTGATTGATTTGATTGATTGATTGATTGATTTGATTGATTTTGATTTATTGATTGATTTTTAAGGATTGATTTGATTGGTTTGTTGGTTGGGACACCGTAGCTTTTTCAAACTGCCAAAATCAAAGTGTATTCAATATACAGTAAAACCACTTAGGAAACTTCTTGGTCTGTTTTTCCAGATGTTGGAGGTTTTTTTGAGGCAGGAACACTGGTCAGATATAACCTGACACCAGACGTGGTGGCTGCAGCCTCCGGCCTGGAAGACAAGAGCTTAACTCAGATCAGTACAACAGAGAGCAACTTCACACGTGAAGACCTCACCTTCAGCTTCAGTACCTCCACATCTCCCAGCGTCCTGGTTTATGTCAGCTCTAAAACGCAGGACTATATGGCTGTGGTGCTCCGTCACAATGGTAAAACATGTTGATGGTTTTTCCTATGTTTTGTGGAGACTAAATGTGTAGTTTCTTTGCTTTTGTATTCTCTTCAACCATATGCTGTTGTAGTTTATTCAGTCTGTCTGTTAAAGGGCTATTCAACTTCCATACTGCAGTATTACCTTATTTTCCGGACTAAAAGTCACTCCGGAGTATAAGTCGCATCAATCAAAAATGCATCATGAAGACGAAAAAACATATGTAAGTCGCAATGGACTACACTTCACATTTATTTAGAAAATTATTTCACAAAATCTAAGCTGAAGAACAGACATTTAATCAGGAAAGGCAAATTATTCAACTAAACAATAGCACACAGAACAGCAGGCTGCATAGATGTCCATACATTAATGTAACATTATCAGTTATTTACACGATACACAATAGCATACAGAAGATACCTGGAAGGCTGAATAGGCTAAATGAACAGAACAAGCCAACAAGCATCAAGTTTGCAGGCTCATCATTCCACATCACTGAATCTATTGAATTACATACAGGAGCAGCATATAGCGGACTTTAGCAGCTGTAGACAGTACTGTTGTCTCTTAGTTCACATGTCAAAATTAATTCATACTGACTTACAAGTCGCCCCTGACTATAAGTCGCAGGACCAGCCAAACTATGAAAAAAGTGCGACTTATAGTCCAAACAATATGGTAGGGTTGAACTCTGCAGTACAGTTGCACTACAGTAATAGGAGTTGTATAGCCCTGTTCTGTTCAAAATATCATGTAAGTATAAACTTTAGTCAGAATAGACGCCACATTTAATTTCGCATAACTGTGAATAGGGGCTGTGATAAATGGAAGACCAAGCAACTTTTTATCCACTGAAAAATCACTCACAAAACAGTATGACATATTGAATAAAACTATATTTGCATTCCTCACAGCCTTGTTTTCATTCACGGTAAATGATATATGCCGTTTACTCTGACTAAGCTTATACTTATAATACACTCATTCAACTTCAAACTGTATATGGGATTTTTATAGTTTATTATGTGGATGCAGACTTCCTACTAAAGTCTAATAGTACTAAGAGTATAAACTAATTGTGACCCTGCCTGTTATGTGGGCTGCGTCCGAAACCTTAAGCAGCTCCGGGAAACACATTTGGACAGCTTTCATAGGCAGCATAATGGAATTATGTTTGAAATATAAACAGAGAGCGCCTTTGTAATAACTAATCCCATATTTAAAAAATGTAATACTAATTTCTCACTAAAAGGTGTAAAAAGTGAAAATATAACTTTATTTACACTAAACTTGTGAGCAAGCCACTTTCTTGGCCACCATTTTGTTTCAGGCTCAACCAGCCAATTCGCATACTGTAGAATTGTGGGACAAGACGAATGTATCTCAGAAGATGTAAACCAAACACTGGATTGCCTAGCTTTTTAGAGATTTTGGACGCAGCCTCATTGTTTTTCTTACATAAAATCATCCTAAATAATGTAAAGAACATTTTGTGAAAATATAACCTTGATATCTTTAATATTGAGTCATGTAAAATATTGAAATCAATGATTAACTCATTCCTCAATAGCCTTTTTTTGTAAGTTGCCCGCCAGCATTATTTGTGATTTTCACAAAGTATCACAAAATGCCTTCCAAGAAAATTTTCTTCTAAAAATATATAAACAGGCAAATATATCAAATGAAACAACAGACCCTCTGCTTTCAAACAAACAATAAACAAACAAATCAGGAAAAAACATTTCATCCTATCTTTATTTTTTTCTCTGCTAATAAACTCTTAAATATGTTTTTTTTAATATATTTTTTTAGCAAAAAGCTGAAACTATTACATTTTTGTGAAGGAATTTTGTTAGAGATCAGATTCAGAACGATTATCAAAACATGCACAGAGTTTAAAATGAGTAAATAATTTTTTGCTTCAGTTTTTTATAAATTGGGTAAGTGTGCCATCTAGTGGATAATCGCGGTATTACAGATAACCATAAAAATTCATCAGCAAAAGTTTTTTTCATGCAAATGTTTTCTCTTAATTGACAAGATAACTTGTCAACATAAGTCTAAGACCATACGCCAAGAATTAAAATCAAACTTTGATGTTCCTAATTGCATATTTAGATTGCGAGGCCTGGATTTTACAGGCAAGGTCATAAATATATGACAAATGATGGAGCACAGGAAATGACATCACTGTTTGCTGGCATTAGGATGACACTTTGATCCATTTAAAGAAAAGCTCCTTAACTCTTTCGCCGCCATTGACGAGATATCTCGTCAATCAAGAGAAAACGCTTCCCTGCCGATGACGAGTATTTCTGTCTTTACGCAATACCGCTATTATCCACTAGGTTGTGCCCTTCCGCAACTTTTTAAACCCAGAAGTATTGCCCAATGGCAAGTTGTTGCATGTCCGTGTCTGTTTTAAAGATCGCTCTGAATGGGATCTCTATGAAAAGTCCAGAAATGGAATTATCTCTGCTTTTTGCTCAAAATGTGGTGTTTTGCAGAAACCTACCCATATTCAAAAGCTGATTACAAAAGAACTACTGAAGGTAGGATGAAACGTTTTTGTTTGAAAGCAGAGGGTCTGTTCTTTCTTTTGGTATATTGTATGTTTATATATTTGAAGAAGAACATTTTCTGGAAGGCATTAAACTTTTGTGAAAATCATGAAAAACGCTGGCGCTGGCTGGCAACTTTTTTTAAAAACGCTGGCGGCGAAAGAGTTAATCCAGTCAGGGACACATTTTCACTTTTAAACACAACTTGTTTAACTTGTAGAGCAATGTTTTCACTGAAGATCATTCCATAAAATTTAAAGCAGACACTAAACTGGTTGTACTTAATTGTTTTTGTTAAGCTGCCCAATGCCATGAATTTATCTCTGTAGTCTGTGAGCAGATTTATCTCAGCAGCCCGAGCTGTAACCCAAATGAGGTTTTGTTCTGTTCTGTGGCCCGTTGGGCTCTAGTGTGTATATGAACTGTCCAGTATGGGAGTTACAGTACTGTATGTCAGGGTGCAGACAAAAATACTGATTTTGGACACTTTTTCCCAATCGCATCACTTAAATATCATACATTTATCTTTTTTTTTTAAACTAACTTATAATAACAGATTTTCATTTCTTTCTTATTCTCTGTCTCAACCGGATTTGCTTAGGCACCCTACAGCTGCGTTATAACTTGGGTGGCCTTAGAGAGCCTTTCACCATTGATATCGACCAGAGGAATCTAGCCAACGGGCAACCCCACACCATCAACATCTCTCGAGTCGAGAGAGACATTGAGATACAGGTAAAATACACTTTTACTAACTTGCATACATTTAAATACTGTACATGAGTAGTTACTAAGGAACAGGGTAACACCAAACTGTGTTGTAGAGCAGTGGTTTCCAACCTTTATTTATCTTTCCATTTAAAAACATATGATTGTTTATGCATTTTTATTTGAGCTCATAGCATATCGGATCCTGCGGCAAAGCATCCCTCCTCCACCCCATCACATTACTCTCTGATGATATATCTATCCCAGTTGAAGAGGGGGGAGTTCGGGCTAAAATTCCAAGCTCAGGGCCCTCTCCTCTTCTATTATCATATTACCCTATTGATAACATGTCAATGCGAACTTGTGAAACTAGGTTTAAAACGTGCGTGTGTGTTCATGCAGTAGCCATTACCCATCATGCATTCCCATCTGTAGTACAGAAGCAGGATAATTGAAAGCCTATATTGATCCCTGAACTTGGACTCAGTGCACACGTTAGCTTTTTATTATGTCCTAAATGGCGGGACGAGCGGCGGCCCGCATGATCAATAAGCAGGATGCATCGGCGAGATGGAGCGATAAGAGAGTAATCAAGATCACGGGAAACTTGAGATCCATGATGTCCGATCTGTAGGATGTGCGCAAATTTTCAGGTGATGGAGCTGTTTGACTCTGCATCACTTTCCTCCTTTATACCGTCACTATGAGACATGCGCCAGGAGAACAATAATGAACGACAGATGTGCAGATAGCATGTCAGATATACCGTGACCTTGTCTGCAAAAGTGCAGGCTCTGTTGTCTTGTTGACTCTCTCTCGCTTCTCTGTTCAGTCTTCTAAATCAAATGATCAAATTCCCGCTGTCTGAAAGCATGAGGCACAACGCTGAGATAAGCCTGTGGGTCTTAAAGCAAGGCTGTAGCTCTCTTTAATTCAGCTTTATTTCACTTCTCCTGACAAAACTCTACCAAGCGTGAGATCTTGCAGACTAGCACTAGAAGCCTGGCACATAGAGGGAGAGAGACCATAGCCTGTTTACCCGGTTTTTATAGCCCTCGAAAAGCACACTGACATTGCAGCAAATAGAAACCCAGAGCCATTTTTCACACCTTGACCTATGCAGGTATGGCACTTTGTGTATGTGTGCATGACACTAGTGGTTAGTATTACTGTTGTGACCACTTTTGTGGACAGAAAACCGGTACAATCTGCAAGTTTTATTTTTGAAGAATTGCCATATTCATTTTCAGATTCACAATGTCTTTAACATCTTGAGAAAATGAGAAAAGAATGACCAGGCGATTTGCTGGACAAATGATGCCTAAATTTGGTGCTTTTTCAAATTGGACATGCTGTTGCTTTCACAGCGGTACTGTACTTCAATTGCCATTATAAATTGATGATATCTCATTGGTTGCTCTCCTAATGTAATACTGGCAGATATGAAGAGTTTGGTTCCAAAACAAGATAACTCCGTATTTGATATATTTAATTTAGCCTTTACTTTTGTATATTTCAACTGAAAGGGCATTTTATTTTGGACCATTGTTGTGTTTTGACCCATACATTTATATACAGTACTGTGTAAAAGTCTTAGGCCACCATGCCAAAATTATATTTGTTCTTTTTGCAATGTTAAATTGATCATATATAATTGTTTCTCAGTCTCTTTAATATAAAACATCCAGAAAATACAGGACATGTGTATATGAAGAGTTTCATTGCAAAACGAGATAAATCCATTTTTTAACATTTTTGTCAAAACATGTCTATTATTATGTTATCATGTTATTATTTTGTTTTATGGTGCTACTTAGCTGTATTTTTTAAGTTATGAAGGTTTAAATCAAAACAAACCAACTGCAGTTGCATTGAAATTAATTGGAATGCACAACCAAAAAACGTGATTTCTGAACAATTAACAAATCGGTGGTTATCTCGTTTTGCAACGAAACTCTTCATATAGTATTAAAAATTGTACAAAAATGTAAACCGATGTGTCAAGTTTTTAGGGTAAACTCCCCTACCACTTGAGAGAGAGAGGTCACACTAAACAAAGATGATGCCTAAAGAAGACATTTTGTCCTGAAAATGTATTGTTTGTACATATTTCCTGTATTTTTTGTTTGTATTTTAATAAAATATATAAAATAAATATGGATGGACATTAAAACTATAAAACAACAAGTGTGGTGGTAGTGGCCTAAAAGGGATCGCACACCGGCCGCGCAGCTCAGCGCAGCGCCGCGTCCCGCCTAGGAGAACTCGGAGGTATTGTAAACCGGAAGTGCAATTTAAATAGCGCGAGATTCGTCAGATAGCGTCTAATTCAAAATGTAAAATATAGGTTAGCAGCCAATGTTAATCATTAATGATGTGGGAAAATATGATGTTATTTAATGTTAAACTATGTGAGTGGCGCTGTGTGGCGCGACAGGGATTAGAACAACTTCCTGAGTCACAGCTGGGCGGCGCGGACAGGCGCCACCTGGCGGCGCCTGTGTGCGTACACTCATAGAAAACAATGTGTTACATTTTTTTAGAACGGCGCGGCGCTGAGCTGCGCGGCCGGTGTGCGATCCCCTTAAGACTTTTGCACAGTACTGTATATATGAAGAGTTTCGTTGCAAAACGAGATAAATCCATTTTTAACATTTTTGTCAAAACTTGTTTATTATTATGTTATCATGTTATTATTTTGTTTTATGGTGCTACTTAGGTGTATTTTTTAAGTTATGAAGGTTTAAATCAAAACAAACCAACTGCAGTTGCATTGATATAAATTGGACTGCACAACCAAAAAAATGCGATTTCTGAACAATTTTAAAAACGGTGGTTATCTCGTTTTTCAACGAAACTCTTCATATATTTATCAAAGCACTATACACCTAAGAGGAGAGTTTACCAAGTATGCTTTCAAAATAATCATTACATTTTAGATTATTGCATTGTATAGGCGGAGTTTGGGGGACAGGGCCAGACCAGAGCCACTTATGATTTTGTCTGAGCCATTAATGAAATAAAAATATAAAATGTAAAAAAAACCTTTGTCTGATCTTAATATTTTAATAGATAGACTCAGTAACTAAAGGCTAAAACCATTTTAAATCATATTTAAAAACCATGAAGACGCACTCTCTCGCGTAGTCTGTTGTCTTTACCTGTGTCTAGTCTCGTCATCAATATTATCATTATCCTATTATTATCATAAAATGTATGTTGTATATAAGAATTGCAAAATGTTATTCACTTGAAATTAACTCTTTCCCCGCCAATGACGAGTTATCTCGTCAATTAAGAGAACACATTTGCATGAAAAACGTGTTCCTCGGGAGTTTTTAGGGTAATCTGTAATACCGCAATTATCCACTAGATGGCTTACCCAATTTATAAAAAACTGAAGCAAAACATTATTTATAAATTTTACACTGTGATTATGTTTTGCTAATTGTTCTGTATCTGATCTCTGAACAAAATTCCTTTACAAAAATCCAATTATTTAGGTTTTTGCTAATATATATACAGGTACACACACACACACACACACACACACACGCACACACACACACACACACACACACACACACACACACACACATATATATGTGTGTATATAAGGGGTGGAACGGTACATGTATTCGTTTCGAACCGAATCGGTACGGGGGTCACGGTTCGGTGTATGAATTTAAACGGAGAATACACGGTATGAAAGTAAAAAAAACTTGCGTGCAAAATAATTAATGTAATGCAGAACTACTGTTAGATACGCGGGCTCTTTATGGACAGCTAATCTGTTGCCCCGCTTTAGCTCTGAAGCTCTGATTGGTGCCGATGCAGCCGAGCTTCTTCATTTTTGTTTTGCTTTTCCCTCCATTGTACTGAAAGTGAATCGAACCGTGGCGCCTGAACCGAGGTACAAACCGAACTGGGACTTCTGTGTACCGTTCCATTGATAGGATGAAACTTGTTTCCGTTTTGTTTATTGTTTCTCCGAAAGCAGAGGGTCTGTTCTTTGATTTTATATATTTGTATGTTTATATATTTTTAAAAGAAGATTTTCATGGAAGTTTTTTTTTGTGAAAATCACAAAAATGCTGGCGGGCAACTTTATAAAAAAAGGCTGGCGGGGAATGAGTTAAATGTCAATCCATGTATAAACATAATACAAATATGTATCGTAATGCTATAGAAATACCTGATTCTGACCAATCAGATTCTCTAATACTGATGAGAGTTTTATCACCTGTGCATTTTCAGGAAGAGTTTGCTTTAAAAAGGATAGGAGAACTGATAACAGCAGTCCATCTGACCTTTCCACACACCCACACCTGTGATAAATGAAGCATCATACCCTTTCCGAATCAGACAGGGAAAGGTCAAAACATAACTAGAAGAACAACAACCATGTAGACAAAGCAATCACAGTTGTACTTGATCTTTTAGTTGCTTTTAAACCCCAAGGCAAATAGCAAAGTACCATTTTATTTAGAAATACATTATTCATTTAGAGTAATAAATTCTTTGAGGGTTTTTTTTACCATCGTGTCAGGTCAGCTTGCTATCAAAGTAATGTGGAGGACCCGGGACAGAGCTTTTATAGTTGCAGTGGTCTGCGAGTCATGATGAGAGTTGAGCTTGTTGTAAAGTTTTATAAAAAAGAAAACTGATATATTTATAAAATATTTTATAAAAATTATATTTATAAAAAATATTTTTTTTTATAAATTAATGTTTTTACAGAAATGTATTTTATAGATATTTGAGAGGCACTAAGCTGCCTAATTCTCATTAATATTGTTTTATTCTCTAGTTTATTGTCCGATATCTTCTGCATTTGTTTGTTCTCTCTTGGTGTCTCTGAATTGTTCTCTCAATGGGGTTGCAGCTATAATTCAAGGCTGACAGAATAGCAGACACCCCTGTGAAGCTGATGTTGCCTCCCGGGCCGAGTGTCCCTCTCTGGGTGGCCGCGGTGTAGGATAGGCTTCTGTCAGATAGGCAGCTTGTTGGATGGAAATTAATTATAGGCTCACAGCAGGGCTCATTAGCGCTAACCGCGTCAAACCGGGGCCACATCACCACAGGGGACAGCCTCTTTCTCTCTCTCTCTCTCTCTCTCTCTCTCTCTCTCTCTCTCTCTCTCTAAGAGTCATACCTACATCCCTACCGCCCATTAGTTTCCAGAGATAAAGGTAAACAGGCTGCAAGCAATTTAATTTGGTCACATTATCCCACTGATAAACAGCAACACGCCCTCCCCTGTTAGCAGCAGCAAAAACACAAGATGAGATATGAGATTCAGAAATGCAATTGGACAAGGTTTCTGGAGAATGATGCGTTACGGCGGGGGAAAGAGGGCTTCCCTGGACAATTTTTGTTGAGCACCTGGGAGGCGTCTGAATAAACATGCCTGCATTTATCAGTCCGTCAACATCAGTGGAACAAATTAGAGCTGAAATATGTCAGAGGAACGCTATTGTGTCTGAGCCTGTGTTTCTTTCTGTTAGCCTCATTTGTATTCACGGCATTGTGCGGCGATGAGAGAGCCACTTTCACAACACAGAGGAGACTTGGTGAGCAGCCGTGTCTTCAAGCACAAAAAAGTAATTTGGCGGAAATAATTCTTTTTAATACAGAGGCTGAGATGCCTCATGCTTATTAGGAGTGCACGTGAATCAACAGTAACAGGGTAATTAAAACTGTCACTGAACTATGTGTGTGTGTACCATTGCTTTGAAATAAAAAGCGATTTACAGTGCATTTAATTTATACTTTTTTACCAGTATTTGGGTGATTCTCACGAAACCATTGAAACACCACGGCACTAATGATTTTAGCTTTAAAATGTGTAATGTAGTAACATTAAAAAGCATCAGAATTAACACAATACTGTGTTCTACCTTGCACAATGTGTGATTTCAACATAAGAATTTATAATTGTACATTTTATCTCATTTTCTGCTGAAATTCTCATTACCGCAATGTGTCCGGCTGTGTTTGAACATGCGTTATGTTGTAATTTAATCAAATGAACACAAAAATATTAAGAAAAAAAATAAATGGATGTTTTGCTAGACTACTTTAGATGACAGAAAAAATATTTACTGAATATTTATGTATAATAATAATGAAGAAAAATTAGGAAAATGATGTGTCCATGCCTGATGTTCTCATCCTCCGCAACACTTTTTGAGAACAGTTTAAGCAAACATACAGAATTTTAATAAAGTTTGATTTTGAGTGACCAAGCACATGGACCAGTTACTTCAAGATGATCATTTTTTTACAGTTAATTTGAAATATTGTCTTGTCAGAATGCTTACACGACATTTTGATTATCATTACCGCAACAGATGCTTATTAAATGTTAATTTAATTAATAGAAGCATAATACTTTGATTTTAAATGCATGTGCAGAATCTCCAAATTATGTTCTTTCAGGTTTGTCATGTCATTTTGAAAATATGTCAGTGTTGATGTTTTCGGACTGTTGCGGTAATGAGATTTTTTAGGACTAATTTTTAAAATTATGTTACAAAAAGTGTTAAATGATAAGTAAAAGTTTTTAAATTAATGTTCCCATTTACTCCAGACTTTGTTTTTCAATGTCTGGTGGGAAAAAAAGTAAATTTAAGCAATTTTTACATTTTCATGCTTGACATTTTTAAAACCAAGTTTTCGTGAGAATCACCCATTTGTGTTCCTGGAATTAAACCCATGACCTGTGCATTGCTAGCACAGTGCTCTACCAGAATAACAGAAGCACATTTACTTGATATTTATATTTATTATATTACATATTATTGTAATTATGCATTTGGCAGATGCTTGTATCCAAAGCGACTTACGGTGCATTAAGGTTCATTAATTGCAAAATAAAAATGAAATGTTTGTACACTTCCAGAAGGTACAAAAGCTGTCAATGGAACAGTCCCCTTTAAATAGGTCCTAAATTGTACAATTTAGGTACAAATATGTATACATTTGGTACCAATATACAAAACTGTACTTTTTAAAAGAGAATCTCATTGTTAAAAAAAAGTATTTGATGCCATAATTTTTTATTAATCAGCTCAGATTTACAAGTCATTTCAACTTACTATTATTTATCTTGACAAGAGATAAGTTGCTACAACTTATAAAATGAAGTTGACTTCTTTGAACTATATTCTGTAGTCAAAATAAATAATATTATGTTGAAATGAAACAAAATAAGGCAGCAAAGATATTTTTACAGCTTTTGTACCTTTTTTATGTGAGTGTATAGATTTGCAGTAACACATACAGTGCCCTCTGTATGTATTGGTATAATAAACGTAAAATTATATCTGTTGCTTATGTATCCTCTTACTGAATTATTTAATTTGTCTTTATCAACCTGTCCCTACTATATGTAAATGTGCTAGAATTAATCCTCTGTTCAAAGGTGGTGAATCATCCAATATGAACAATTACCGTACGATTTCTTTTATTTCTTCTGTTATGAAAATTTTGGAGAAACTAATATTTAATCAATTATCTTCCTTTATGAGTTCACTAAATAGTCTATCACCATTTCAGTCTGGTTTAAGACCTACTTCTACTCCTCTTTTAAAATTTAGAAATGATGTGTTCTCGTCCTTTGACAAAGGCTATGCTACTGGTGCTATTTTTTTATCTTTCAAAGGCTTTTGATATGGTTAATCATTATCATCTTCTTGATAAATTGTCTTCTATAGGTTTATCTAGAAATGTCCTTCTGCATTGCAAGTTTTTCAGTCCGATTATTTGATTGTTGATAAAGGTGTTCCGCAAAGTTCCCCTTTGGGACCATTACTTTTTTCTATTTTTATTAATAGAAATATTAATCAAATATGCTTAAATTCTTCTATACATCTTTATGCTTTTATTGTTTACACCACTAATTCTGATTTGTTGCAATTTCTGATTTTAATTTGGTTCAAAAATGGTTTTATAATATTATGCTTATATTGAATAAGAAGAAATCTTGCTGTATGTCATTTGGTATACGACGGTGTCATTTGCTTCCTTTTGTTTTGAATATTACTTTTGATGATGGATTAGTTATTGAAAATGTTGATTCATTTAAATATCTTGGTCTTTGGGTTGATCCTGAACTGACTTTTAAGCCTCATATTATAAGCCTCATATTGATTATATTGTCAAAAGAATATACAGTTGTCTGCGTTTACTTTATTGTCTTACATGCAAAGTTAGAAAAATAATTATTTCTCAGGTATTACCTCTTATAGATTATGCTGATATCATATATCAAATACATCTGATACTTATTTGAAGCCTCTTAACGTGGTCTATAATTATTTGTGTTAAGATGTCCATATCGTACTCATCACTTATGAAATGCTTAATTGGTTACACCCTAAATCAAGAAGACAATTTCATTGGTTTCTGTTTCTTTTAAAATGTGTTTACTTTGATTGTCCTTTATTTGAAACAGTATTGATTCCATATAGATTATTTTATTTACTAAGACATGAACGATTTATTTTTTGTTCCCAGAATTTTTTGTAAAATCTGACGAAGGTCTTTTCAGTATAAAGCCTCTTCTGAACAATCTCCCTCAGTCTTTGAGATCTGTTACTTCATTTTATTGCTTCAGGTCATTTCTATTTTCCCATCTGAAAATGGCTTGTGTATTTTTTAAGTTCTCTTATGTTGATTAAATGATTGTGTAGGTGTATTAAGTTGCTTAGTTGGGATATGATTGCTGTAATTATGTTGTGGGTTTGAGTGTCTAGTTGAGAATGTTTGTCTGTTGTTTTTTTTGTTTTTGTTTTTGTTTGTTTGATATGGTTGTTTCTTGTTTACGACCCCCTCGAAAATTAGATGTCGCATCTCAAGGGGCTATCCTTCTAATAAATAAATACAAAATACAAATACAAAGAAAGTGCTGTTGAATCTAGAAATGTCTAAACAAGGTGAATATGAAAAAAAGTGTCACATTTGCAATAATAATTTACACATCAAAGCAGAAAATGTGTAGTATCAGTTTTATCCATTGCTTCTGCAGTCTAAGCCTTGCATTTAGTGACAACACACATACATCAGGATGAAAGGTTGTTGTTCTTTGTTAGTAAAGCCTGTATGTGTTAAAAAATAATCAAATGTTAATAAAGTGCTACATTCTGTACTTTAGCCTAATATTCATCTTACAAAAAAGTATCCACAGCAAACTGGGCAATTGTGTCTTTACTTTCCCAGTACTTATATGGAGGTAACATTAAATGTACAATTTTTAAGCAATTATATTTTTTTAGGCTTAAATCATAAAATGACTTATGAATTTCTTATGAAAGGTAAGAATATTTTTGTGGTATATGTGTGTAAATTTTCTAATTGTATGGATAGGGTGTTGATTAAATGTTGATCCAGTAGATGGCGCCAAAGCACAGCAAAATGCACTGGCATTTTAAACATGAGAGAATGGCATCTAAACAAGATACTTTGTTTTACTGTTTTCAGTCCTAATAACATGTGTATGTGTTTTGTAGCTGGATCATTATCCACCAGTCAGTTATACCCTGCCTGAAGCCTCAGACATACAGTTCAACCTGGTTAAGTCTCTCTTCCTTGGACAAGTCTTTGGTAAGTACACCTTATTCTCCATAGGCTTTAAGTTCTAAATGAATTGGCAAATTTAACAACAGTAAACCCTCTACCTAAAAAAATGCTAAAAGATATTTGGTTGTAGTTTTTGTCTATTTTTAATTATAATTTTGTTCAGTTTTTTGTAGTTGAAAGGAAATTTGCCATTAAAATATTTTTTTATTTGGCAGATATAATGAATGCTGTGTATTTCTGCCGTTTAACCACTAGATGGTGCTAACGGATAATTGCATGCCCTTGCATCAATACAAAAATTGCTGTGTATTTCTGCTGTTTAAACACTAGATGGTGCCAATGAATAATTTTGCTTTAATGCAATTTGAGTGCATGCACCTGATTTAATACAAAAAATCTGTATATAAACTATGATTTATGTGCTTATTCTGGACTCTTGTTACACATATAATTGCATTTTAGAGATAAAAGCAATTCATTACATTTTTATTTGTATAATGTAAAACAGATGAGCCATCTAATTTGTGTCTAACTGTTGTCCGAGCATTAGAAGGACTTTGTATAGAAGGTCTGAGAGCAGACGTTTAAAACCCTAACCCGTTAGTCATAGATAGTATTTTGTATTCCTTCTTGTATTTGTGTCCTTAGATGTCCTCTAAAGATATCAGTAATGTAAGGACAATCACCGAAAGGTCTCTTACCTGGAGACAATGTAACAGAGATGCACTTTCTTTGCACGTCGCTCAATGAATATCAATGAGGCACCAACCAGCCCCATTACATTCAATTCCCCTCTGCGTGCTGACATGCCAAAAACAGCAAAGTGACCCGCTGTTCTTTCCAATAGCAGGAGACAGTTAGTCTGGTAATTACACCTGTCACACAAGCACCTGCTTTCATTCGGCTCATACGCAAAGCTGACAGCGTTGAATGCTTCAAATTAAATTTTAATTTAGCCTTTTTATAAGGATTTAGTTCAGACATTGTGCATACCTGGTTTAACAATCCCTTTCAAGTTTAATAACAACAGTGACTGACAGCTAAATCGTGTAAACTGCCATAGGCAGAGACGAACAAATCACTCCCGAATACCTCAATTGTTTCTACAGAAGTGAAGTAATAAAAGAGATCAAATAGAGACATTTGTCTTCCGCTTCACAGATTTTCACAAAAATGATCTGATCTGCATCTCACGTGACACATAGCTGAGACTACATGAAGTCTCATCTGCTATGATCCTCTAAGCAATAACATTGGGCTCCATCACTCGGTGTACCTGAATATAAAGACTCTTTGGGGCCCCTGCACCAATTTATAATCCCTCTCTGTGCTGAAATGATGAGTTATGTCTCCCCACTGCCCTACCTGCCTATTCAAAGATTTATATCCAGAGACCACCATCACATAAATAATAGGGAGTCTTTCAGCATGCCCTGCCTAATGCAATGTCCACGCTTGACCTGCACCAATACCTGTTAGCTATGGGAATATTTACTATGCTACATGCACAGGATATGGCCATAGTGCCATCAGGCCAGTGATATAGCAAGTATGTGTCTGTGTCCTATTTCTCATGATGTCCCCGAGTATGTTAATAATATAAACTAAATATATAATAACATTAGAGTTATTGGGAACAGGTAGAAGGACTGGCAACCTTAAAAATTTCATTCCATTTTCTTAAAAGAAAAATCCAGATAATTTACTCACCACCATGTCAACCAAAATGTTGATGTCTTTCTTTGTTCAGTCGAGAAGAAATTATGTTTTTTGAGGAAAACATTGCAGGATTTTTTCTCATTTAATGGACTTTAATAGACAACAACAATTAACACTTAACTCAACACGAAACAGTTTTTTTCAACAGAGTTTCAAAGGACTATAAACAATCCCAAAAGAGGCATTAGGGTCTTAAATGGTGAAACGATTGTCATTTTTGACAAGAAAAATAAAAAATATGCTCTTTTAAACCACAACTTCTCGTCTAGGTCCGGTCCAGCGTGACCTAACGTAAATGGGTCGTGATGTAGGGAGGTCACGTGTTACATATATAAAACGCACATTTGCGGACCATTGTAAACAATAAACTGACACAAAGACATTAATTAGTAGCCGTCGGAACGGTCCTCTATCAACACACTTGTAAACACTGGGGCGGAGTTTCGCGTTCGTCTTCTGTGACCTCTTGACGTCATGACGTATTGCGTGGGGTCACCTGGCGCATCACGACCGGATCTAGATGAGAAGTTGTGCCTTAAAAGTGTATATTTGTTATTTTTCTTGTCAAAAATGACAATCGTTTTGCTAGACCCTTATGCCTCGTTTGGGATTGTTTATAGTCCTTTGAAACTCCGTTAAAAAAAACTGTTAAGTGTTAATTGTTGGTGTCTATTAAAGTCCATTAAAATGAGAAAAATCCTGCAATGTTTTCCTCAAAAAACATAATTTCTTCTCGACTGAACATAGAAAGACATCAACATTTTGGATGACATGATGATGAGTAAATTATCTGGATTTTTCTTTTAAGAAAATGTAATATTCCTTTAATCTTTCATGTCAGAATGAGTTATGTTAACATTAACTTTTTACTAACAAGGAGACCTGGGGGAAATCAGTGTGTAAACTGTAGCTTTTACATTAGCTTTGCAAAGAAACTGATAAAAAGTATGCATTGAATCTACTGTATCGCTTTGGATGAAAGCGTCAGATAAATGCATAAATGTAATGTAAGGTGTGATGGAAAATGTGGACTGCTGATTTTGTCTTCTGTTGAGTTTTTTTTCAGAGCCTGTGCAGTTTTAATAAATCAGACTAATTCAGACATTAAGCAGGGGCTGCTCTCTGTGTCTGTGGGCTGTAATTGTGTTTTGGGAATTAGAACAACATTAAGGCTTCTGCTAGTGAGACGCAGCATCTGAGCTCACTCTTTAAGATATATAACGGCTGTGTTCATTCTCTACTGTGATGTTTTACAATGCTGTGGAGAAGAAGGTGTAAAACCTTTGCCTATTTCTATGTTAAAAACTCTGGTTAAGTTGGAACAAATGTCCTGAAAAAGGAAACTTTAGTATAAAGTGTGATTAAAATCACATAGCAACTGTGTTTCTGTTCTGTAAGTGTTGATTGTATCACCGTGATATTGAAAGTACATGAGAAATACTTGGCTACATTCAGTTTGTTTTAATTGTACAAACCTATTTAAAGGTACATTGTTTAACTTTAGAAAGGATCTCTTGACAGAAATGCAATATAATATACATAACTATATTATCAGTGGTGGTTATTGTTGAATAATCTCGGTTCCCGAACAATCTCGGCTGCCGAACAATCGGTCCATCCCTATAAAAAACACAGTTAATCCATGGTTACTGTAGTAAAAAGTATGATCGTGCTTGCATGAACAAGGGTGCACACAGGGGCGTCGGACTGGGGGTAAAACCAGTACTGATTACCAGGGCCCCAAAGAAAAAGAGGCCCCATTAGGACTGCCTATGCAAAGGGCCCGAGATCTTGTGCAACGCCCCTGGGTGCACAGTGGTAGCAAACACACGCTGACTGCCAGGGAACCCTTACAATTTTTTTGTAGTAAAGGTGTAGTAATTTTATTGTATTGATTACTATTAATTTAAGCATGATTACTAAACTATTACCACAAAAAAACATGGTTAATTTTTGTAAGGGTTTCCTGTCAGTCAGCGTGTGTTTGCATGCAGGCGCGATCACGTCGTCTGCGCATTTACGTATTATTTGCGGACCGATTTCAGACTTTTTTATTCTCTTTTTGTCTCGCTTCCAGTCTGCTGTGTGTTTAAGCATTTTGGAGGAGGCGTGGCTTAGGATGGCAATTTGCAGTGAGGGTTGGATCATATGCCTTCAATGCTATCACGCTGAAGTTAACATCTTCCAAATCACCAACTTCACCTTTAACTTTCTCAGTAAATAATTGTGTTGAAAAGCATATAAGCTGTTGTATTGCTATGGAGAATTCAATTCAAATTTATTTATATTGCGCTTTTCACAATTGGTGATTGTTTCAAAGCAGCTTTACATTAAAGGCGGAGTCCATGATGTTTGAAAGCCAATGTTGATATTTGAAATCACCTAAACAAACACGCCCCTACCCCAATAGAATCTGGACCTTCTGTTGATAGACCCGCCCCACACATACGCAACCCGGCATTTGATTTGATTTGATTGGCTATAAGTGTGTTTTGGTAGTCGGCCCGTCTCCTTTTCCAACGCGTTTTTCAAACATCGTGGACTCCGCCTTTAATAGAAGCAGTGGAAAGCACTGAAAATCGACAGATAACACAACATAATACATAATAGCACAAGCAGCTAAATTTGCTACGACTATGCATCAACATTGTAAGCGTGCGTATTACTAATGTAACATAAAGAAGAGGATGCTAAGTTAAGCCCAAGAAGGCTGCCTCCGCGGGTTGAAAAACCCCCTAGGAGAAAAAAACCCAGACTTTTTAGCCGGGGAATTAAAAAAAAGTCCTAGGAGGGAAAAACCCTTGGGAGATATATATATATATATACATAGAAACGGATAAGGAGATTAAGCGGAGGTTAAGCGGGTTCTGCCGGTGGTCGTTGGTCGTTGGTCAGGCATCAGCTGGGCATCATAGTATTTCACTAATATGTTGATAATCGGCAAAGTATTTTTATTACACAAATTAAAATGTTAAAGTAATACTGCTAATGCATTAACGTTTCGCTGTGTGTCAGAGTAATAGACACTATGCAGTACCTTGGTCAGTCTTTTGGCAGAAAAGCTGGCGATGCAGCAGTTTGAGCATTCGAGAAACCACATGCAGTTTCTCTCTCTCTCTCTCTCTCTCTCTCTGTATCTCTCTCTCTCTCTCTCTCTCTCTCTCACACACACACACACACACACACACACACACACACACACACACACACACACACACACACACACACACTTTATCCCAGAGACTGATCTGATCAATACTAAATCTTATGCATTATATCAATGGTCTTGGCAAGAGGATTAAATGATTTTAGGCAACCAGAAAATTCAATATTTAAATCAAATAATTATGTTTCATTGTTCTAAACCCCTACAGTGTCAATTTCAGCACATATTATAACTCATCTAACACCATTTGTGATATAAACCTATATTTCAGGCAATCAATAAGCCTCAATAAGCACAACAAGCATCAAAGCCACAGGCAGTGGCAACCACTCAACACAAGCTGTGTGAATTAGCATTAATTGCAAGAGATATAAAGCTAACTAAACGACCATGTGCTTTGTAGACCCTGGAGACTGCATTAAACTTCTAGATGTTCTGGTGACTCCTCCCCAGCCGTATATATTCTGCTAAGCTGTGATGGTCTTAAATCTCGAACAGAGAGGGAGATGTGCAGCACTCACTGTGCTACCACAGCATCCAGCCCCACCCCGCTATCAAAATTCTCTCCTCGTCTAAGTGTGATCTCACAGGCTGGATGGGTAGGGAAGCTTTGTACTTCTGAGGTTTCTTAGTGGACCAGAAAGCTGATGTTGCTGCTCTTTGTTCTTTATGGGTGCCACTGCACCAGGTTTATAGTTATTTGTTGCAGAATTATTGTCTGAATATTCCTCAGATATTTTAGGCGTGAATGAGTGAAGTGAAATGTGGTTTGCTTATCCATGAGAAGGGAAACAGAATGGGATTTATGTATGAGAAACAAAATGGCTTTTGCCCAATTTATTTATTTTTCACGCCATTCCAGCATCTATTGCTATATTCATGACGAGAACCAGTTAATCCATACACAGGTTGATCCCCATAAATTAATCCATAGGTTGGGGGAGGAGCAATTTTGTGTCCCCAATTCACCTAACTTGCATGTTTTTGGCTGGTGGGAGGAAACTAGAGTACCCGGAGTAAACCCATGCTGACACAGGGACCCACTGAGCCACTGTGCCCAATTGCACTTGAAACCATCCAAGTACAATGTCTGTTAAAATGTTGTCGTTGTTCATGGTTCATATCGACACCATGCCACAGACTAAAGTCCTTTCTTTACGGAAAATGTGTCCGGGTTTTGTCCAAGATTTTTGGTTCATTCACACTGACAATGATTTTTCAGAATCTGTGAGTGCATTTACACACATACCGTAAAGATCCCTTAAAAACACATGACGTATTTAAAGTCCTGCACTTGTAATGGTGCATTCACACCAGACGCGGAAGAGGCGGCATGCGCAAGTGATTTACATGTTACGTCAATGCAAAGACGCGAATAGGCGCGGCACGGTAAGCACGAATGGCGCGGTGCGGATGGCACGCTTCACGCGAGTTGAAAAATCGGAACTTTGGCGGATTTTCGTACCGCGTTAACCAATCAGGAGCTTGCTCTAGCAGTGACGTGATTACAGGAAACGAGCAGAAGCAAAAAAACAAAACAACAATGGAGGACAATCATCATTGCTACACGAGACATCTTCGTAATTTTACAGGAATTAAAAGGATCTTGTTTGGCAGAAAGTGAGTGAGGAGGTCGAACAATCTGGTAAGTTTACTCAATTTGAGCTATATTTATTATCTCTTTCGTGAAACCACGCACGTGCATTTTTTTTTATGACAAGATCATAAGGAGTGCGTGACGCTCTGTTCTGTCATGCTGGTGAATGATCTCAGCTTTAACACGGATAGTGACAAACTTCCTGATCTCTGCTTTACTCCAGTTTGCCGACATTTCTCGTTGTGAATGTTAATCTGCATATGAAATCTTTGTGTCAAAGAGCTAAACCATAATTTCTGGTTGCGATGACATGCGCGCCCCTTACGGCATTGTTTCTGCATCTTGTTCACACAGAATGCTTTCCGCATATGTTACGGCAATGTTACTAGGTCCTCTTTACGGCAGCGATACCAAAAAATTTACGGGACGTGTTTGTGTTTACACAGAAGCCCCTCTGCCAATTTTACGGATGGGGTTAGAGTTGGTCATCTACAGCAACGTTTCCCAACCAGGGGGTCAGGGCCCACAGAGGGGCCTCAGCACATTTCCAAGGGGGCCTCAAGATGACTTAAAATGATTAAAAATTGGACAAAACAAGCATTGAAAAATGAGCGAAAACAAGCAAAAATCAATTTGGCCATTTTAGTAGCGAAAATACATCTGTCTAGTCATACCAAGTTTTATTTAATTTTATGTGAAAAAGTGTGAGTGGGGGTCCTTCAAATGTTGTTGTGGGCAACTAAGGGGTCTTGAAGTGAAAATGGTTGGGAAGCACTGATCTACAGGACCCAAAACTTTCCGTACTGTTTTCCTGGGATCCAAATGTGTTGATAATCTCAACAATTGTCAAACTTTGGTGATTTCTTGAAATGTTGGTAAAATATAAATTTTTACTTTTATAAAGAGTTTGTAGACTGTTTTATCAATTGGCTCCCCAAAGTTAGATTTTACAAGTAAATATTCAGAGGCAAAACAAGAAGAATGTAGGACGCCTTTGAAGTTTATTCATCAGTTTTGACAAGTTCACACTGCATGATAATGAAGCAAAAAGTGTTGAAGAACGAAAGGAACGCTCCACAGGGATAAAATGATTTACATATAATGCATTCAGCAAGTTTGCATGTTTTAATCTTTCATCTCACATTACATCCACTCTTATGTCAAGTAAGTGCCGTGCACCCCACCAAGCAGATAAATTACCTAGAGTTCTCCTTGACCCCGCATGGTTTTTCGTATCTGTTTGTCCTGTATAGTTATTGTATCTGAATGATTCACAAGTATATGAGATGGCAGTGATTCAGCAGGGGCTTAAGGTTCGTGCTGGTTGTTTTTAAAGCAAACCTTGCAGGTGGGAGTCAGACTCTTATCTTTTTCAAAGAAACCAGACTTCTCCAATCATTATTTTTATCAAGCAGGACTGAAGGTTATGTGCTTTTATCCCTGGCTGTTTGCCAGGAATCTAGTGTAGTTTTATTTTCCTTTTGCTGTATCTCAGCGTTTTTTGCTGAAATCTTGGCACCATTCAAAACAAGTCATCTGAGCTCTAGTTTCTTTGTTGTTTGAGAGTTTGTTTAGATGACATTTACCACTGTAATTAAATTAAATTAAACAATGTTTTATACACAATTAATTCGTTTCTGGGTTGTTCACATTGGAATATCTAACTTAATTAAAGGATTGTCCATTTTCTTAAAAAAAATCCAGATAATTTACTCGCCACCATGTCATCCAAAAGTTGATGTCTTTCTTTGTTCAGTTGATAAGAAATTATGTTTTTTTGAGGAAAACATTCCAGGATTTTTCTCATTTTAATGGACTTTAATGGACACCAACACTTAACAGTTTTAATGCCGTTTAAAATTGCAGTTCCAAAGGACTCTAAATGATCTCAAACGAGGCATAAGGGTCTTATCTAGCGAAACGATTGTCATTTTTTATACGAAAAATAAAAAAGCACTTTTAAACCACAACTTCTCGTCTATCTCTGGTCCTGTGACGCGCCAGCACAACCTCACGTAATTGCGTAATGCCGTGGAAAGGTCACGTGTTACATATATGAAACTCACATTTGCAGACCATTTTAAACAATAAACTGACACAAAGACATTAATTAGTCGACATACAACAACATCGGAATGGTCCTCTTTCTCCACACTTATAAACACTGGGGCGTAGTTTCACATAAATCATCCGTGACCTCTTGACGTGATGACATATTGCGTGAGGTCGCGCTGGCGCGTCACACGACCGGAAATAGACGAGAAGTTGTGGTTTAAAAGTGCATATTTTTTACTTTTCTTGTCAAAAATGACAAACATTTCGCTAGATAAGACCCTTATGCCTTGTTTGGGATTGCTTAGAGTTCTTAGAGAAACTGCAATTTTAAACTGCATTAAAAATGTTACGTGTTGGTGTCCATTAAAGTAAATTAAAATGAGAGAAAGCCATTTACACGGCACTTTGGTCCCAGAAAATTTCCGTAAAATTGGCAGAGACTCCTGTGTCAAAACAAACACGTCCTGTAAATGTCCTGGGACTGCTTCCATAAAAAAACCTAGTAACATTGCCGTAACATACACGGAAACTGCAACTTTAAACTGCATTAAAACTGTTAAGTGTTGGGGTCCATTAAAGTCCATTAAAATGAGATAAATCCTGGAATGTTTTTCTCAAAAACATAATTTCTTCTCGACTGAACAAAGAAAGACATCAACATTTTGGATGACATGGTGGTGAGTAAATTATCTGGATTTTTTTTAAAGAAAATGGACTAATCCTTTAATGTGAGACATAATGCCGCCTTTGAAATATCAGTGTAAGCCTAATGTCTATAGTCAGTCAATAAGTCAATACCTCGACTCCTACCTCAGTGTGTGTAAACAAACAGTGATGACTTTATAATAAATATATATTTAATGAAACCCCTAGAGAAATGTTTCCGGAAACAAAATCAGAATAAAAGCTTCATTGTTTTAAATATAGCAGTGATATGAAGTGAAGTCTTATCATCATCGGCAGCTGAGAACTCAGTAAACACGTAGATAGACAGACTGAAATGTGTTTAATCCTCAGGGAAGATTATAAGTCTATCACTCATCTGAATGAATATATTTATGTGCCTTTCTAATGTAAATTGGTCCCCTGAGGGCATAGTCAGCTATAAATCTGTATGTTATTCACGGCTTTAATCTTCAGCATTTGAGGGGCTTCTCATAATTGATATTTAATGACTTTGTAGCTAAACAGACTCCAGGGAATCATTTTTTTTATTAGATACTGTATATGAAACTATAAAGGCAGACAGCACTAACAGTGAAAGTGTCCTGTATTGTTAATAATTTGCATTAAATATTGCATAATAAAACTATTTTTAAATTCACCTTTACACAAAGTCTCTGAAATATGTAGCCGAATAATTATTGGGGCTATGTTTGAGATTGCATCTTGGATCTTGAATCTAGTGGCAACAAAAAAAAAATTGTGTGCGGCATACACAAAACAGATATGATTATTTAGTCCGTCTACAAATGGATGATGTCATTGGCTATTCTGTGAACATTACGCAGCTCTGGGCACAGTCGTCCAGCAGCACTGCATCATGGTTTACATACCCAGCGCAATAGTTGAGAGCGATCCAGATCCAGGCAGTGGTGAGATCCAGTTTCCAGGTGTTGAGGATATGAATGAGTGCAGAACAGCATAGGAGCTGCAGTCTGTAAGCAACCAGCCCCAGCTGCAGACACATACATATATACATACGAGCAGGAGCATCTGCAACGTGGACGAAAGGCATACATTTTGAGGGAGAAGTGCGCTGGTATTTTGAAGGAGCAAACATTTGCCTGGCAAGGTAATTTTTATGCGTGTACTGCAGCATTGATGCTGCTGGTGTTGTATGGTGTTTTATGGTAGAGAATGCATGTTATGTGTTTGTTTATTCTGATAAACCTTAACAACAGACAGTATGTTTGGATATTAGTAAATGTGTTTGGGGTTTATTTGCTTGGAGCAATTTTTTTGCATTGCCTGTGTTTTAGCCTGTTTGAGATGCATGTTATGTAGATAGTGTTTCTCCTTTTACTATGGCTAATATAAAATATAGGTGAGAAGCAACTATATGCATATCTGTTCTAATCCAGTTGCTCATTTTAATTTTTCCTTATTTTCCCAATTATGTTGTCCTGTTTCCTAATGAGATCCTGGTTGGACTTTACGTGCAGGTTTCAGAGGTTTATATATGTAACACGACAGGTGTTGCTCTGTCTACATCTGTTAGCACATGGGGCATCATGCACCAAGATGGTGACCCCTCCTCCCTATCACACCCATTCTGCAAACTACAGCAAGACCACAGCAATAGACCTTCTAAAGAGGGGCATGAACAAAAAAATGTGAAAAATGCCATAAGGAAAGACAAAGGGATGGAACGCATGGAGAGAGATGCATCCATCAGCCCAGTGATGTGTTTGTGGTCACCGTGTCATTGAAATTCACATTATCACTTTTTCTACTGTTCGATCCAGTCTTTCCCACCTCCCTCTGTCACACACTCCTGCTACATCAGCTTCCATTTGTTACTATGGAAACCTCTTTCATCCCTCCCCTTCATTCCATCTCCCAGTCCATCCGTCTTCAATCCCTAATTTTCCCCCTCTTTCCCTGCTTGCTTCTCGCACTCTCTCTCTCTCTCCCAAGCAATAATTGTGTCTGGTATGATAGCATTGTTTACTTTTATGCTTTTTAATAATTAATCAGATTTTTCAGAAGCTCATAGACAAAAGAGCTGTTAAAGCTATTCAAATAACAGTGTTACTTGTGTTAAATAACTCTGTACAGAACTTGCATGCTAATATGCTTTAAAGTGTGATTCAGTTTTGGAAAAGATTTTTGGATTCAGAATTGGGGTCCTACACTTAACCAGGTTATAAAACAGGAGCAGGCGTGTACAGCTTGTGGCTACAGGTGTGGGTGCATTGCAGTTGTCTGTTGATGGTAAGAATCTTATTTGATGTGCAATAATGCATGCAATTGTAAGGAATCTCAATGACATTTATGCAAAATACTTAACTTTTAAGTTACAGCATGCAAAATCGTTTGTGGTGGCTTGCTGTGGATGGCTTTGTTTTTCCCAGGCTTATTTTGCCCGTCCTGCCACAAAAACAGGCACATAGAAATGCACAATGGAATGCACTAGCAGGTCAGACTATCCCTAACCTTTGTTCATATCAGTCAGACATCATGAATCTACAGTAAATGCTTTGAATACTATTGCACTACCACGCTAAAAGCACCATGTGCTGTCTAAGATCAACAGGACAGGAAGCAAGATATAATCTGCATTTTATCATTGCTATATATTCTACACTGATTCACATTTCTTAGTTTGGCTTCTGACAAACAACAAGATTTTGTTTTTTATAGACGCAGATCATAATAAACTTTAAGTCCAAATTGTAATTAAAGCTGCAAGCAGAGATGGAAGGGCCCTCGCACGTATGTGCACCGTCACCCGATGGCCTTAGGAAAAACAGTGAACAGTGGGGATATGCATTTTAGTGTGTAAATATATGTGGATATTCTAATTAGACTGACCAAATATGATGTTGATATTGTTAAATCTCTTAGAGCAGTGAATCAGTGTTTCCTGTTGCCTTTAGGTGGCGCTATGACTATATCTGTATTTTGCTATGTTGATGTTTTCAGGCCCGGCCCCTTATTAACCGTGTTAAGTATGGGGCAGGTCAGACATTGTATGCCTGAATTACAACTTCCAGTTTCATGGTGAAACATCAAATTTTGCCAGGCTGCCACTTCAACGAAAAGTCAAGATCTTTACAATTTATCATCGCAAAGACCTTAAGATCTGTCTGGCCAAATAAGATGATCATCTAATTAAATTTCTATAAACAGTAAATCATAAGGTAAAACCTTACATTTTCTGCTGGCAGCAGGTGGCGCTATGACTGTATGTGAATAATTCCATGTTAATGTGTTCAGGCCAGGGCACTAATCAAACATGTGAAGTGTGGGTCAGATTGGACATTGTAAGCCTGAGTTAGAACAACTTCCTGTTTTATGGCGAAAAGCAGAAATTTGTCAGGCCGCCACGGACACACCCTCAAACGAAAAGTCAAGATCTACGCAATTTAACATCGCAAAGGCCTTTAGATGACACAGACAAAATATGGTTTTAATCTAATGAAATCTGTAGGAGGAGTTTGTTCAAGTACGAAGCCCAGAAATGGCAAAATTTGCACTCAAGCTACAGAGAAAATTCAAAATGGCCGACTTCCTGTGGGGTTTACAGCTTGATTCCAAGAAACATTTTTGTAGATCTTGGGGTGATAGATGACCCTACCAAATTTATTATCGATACAGTTTTCGTAGCGGAAGGATTGTTCTTTTTGAATTTTTGCAGGTGGCGCTATCGAGTCATTTCTACACGCCCACTTCTGACGCCTATACCACATGTAAATTTTCGTCACTCCTCTGTGCTAGGGCCCTAACTTTGACTCGAGTCATCAACAGATCTGCAGTGCTGCTTATATTATTGTTGTCTGCATGGGTGGCAATAGAAAAGCAGTGCAGTAGGTTTGGCTGATTTAATATTACATTTTTATAAAGGGCATAAAACATTGTAATGAAAACCCTGTTTTGGACAAAACAACTGGTAATGTGGTGCTAATCTAACTGTACATCCATGGCAATCAGTGCATCATGAAGGGTTCGGCAAAGGAGAAATCTCAAGAGCTTTCCATCTGAATTTCTAACAGCAATAATCAGTCATTTCTCATGAATATTCCAGCCACGTTTCATGGCTGTGGAGCCACAACAGATTGTTGTATTTCATGAATATAACACACGTGAACCTGAATGTTTAAAGGTTGATCTGCAGGTGCTGTGCAGCAAATCTACTTGCACTATATAAAGAATAATTTTTTTTTAATGTGAAATTTTTAATTATTCATTAAAATAACTCTCTGATTTAATATTTTATTTATTTAAACAAAATGTGATATAACATAATATCAAATATTTGGAAAATGAACCTCAGATTTAACAAATCTCTATACAGCTTTGTCTCCTTAGTTGCTTCATATCAAAACAAGATCACTGATACCCACGAGGCGGATCAGATTTTATGTATTGGTATTCATGGGCATCTTACTAGATGTGCCAGTGAGGCTGTGAGATGAAGACATATTCATGACGATGTTATCACATATGTTTGCTTTCTGAGCTTTAATGGGTGAGATTGACTGTATCGTTTTGTGGATGATCCGTTTCATTGTGATGCATTTAAAAGGAAATCATTTTTTGGACTTGACAGGCCTAGCATGCTGAATATGTTGGTGTTTGTGGTCGTCTGGGTTTATCCTGGATTAGTGATTGTTTGTTGACTGCAGAGACTAATAGTTTTCTGGCCATATAGCAGCCCTGGAGAAAAATTATGTTGTGGTTTGAGCTGCCAATACAGCTCACAGACTGTATTTATTTAGGTTTCGACAGACATGGCTCAACCACTCATAAAAGTTTAGTCTAATTGAGAGATGGATAGATGAAAATGTGTTGCCTTTAACAAACATAAATAAATCAAGAACCACTTCTTATTGCTGAAATGTCTGTGTTATGGAGAGTATGAGGCACCACGTTGCTCAAATTCTAAAACCTGAGATACTTAGAAAAGCGGATACTAAGATACAGCAGGGAAAATAAGTATTTGACACATCAGCATTTTTATCAATAAGGGGATTTCTAAGTGGCCTATTGACACAAAACTTCTACCAGATGTAGCCATCAAGCCAAATATTGAGATAATAAAAAGAAATCAGAATATTTAAGTATACAAGTTGAGTCATAATAAATAAAGTGAAATGACACAAACTTTATCCGAGCCTCCACATGCTTTTAAGTCTTGGATATTGACCGTGCATGGATGCCATAGCGGTTCAGTGCTTTGCTTATAGTTTTCTTTTTAAACAGTACTTGCTGATGCAAGGTCTTCCTGAAGTTCTGCCCAAGTGGTTCTTGGCTCTCCTGATTATTCTTTGGACTCTTACAGGTATCTTACGTGGAGCACCTGATCGTGGCCGGTTTAGGGTGAAGTAATGCTTTTTCCATTTATGGATAATGGCCCCCACAGTGCTCACAGGAACATTCAGCATTCTGGAAATGCGCCTATAACCATTTCCATCAAAATGCTTTCTAACAATAAGATTACGAAGATCTTGAGAGAGTTGTTTGCTTTCACCCATCATAAAGTCTTTCCTGTGTGCCTCCATCACTTTATTTATTATGACTCAACTTGTATACTTAAATATTTTGATTTCTTTGTATGAATTCAATATTTGGCTTGATGGATACATCTGGTGGAAATTTTGTGTCCATAGCCCACTTAGAAATCCCCTTACTGATAAAAATGCTGATGCGTCAAATACTTATTTTCCCCGCTGTATGTAGTTTTATGCAAAGCTTGGATGAACAAAATTCAGAACTGGCTTCCTTTCAGTTCATTTAAATTTGAATTGAAGTGGCAACATCCCTTAGGATATTGGTATTGATATTAGCATTTGAAGTTAAGCATTGTCATTATGCCATTATAAATGTGCACAACAAATTTTAAACTTGGTCATGTTGTTTGGCTCAGTGATATACATTAAAGGCTCTCGGTAGGCAATCATTTTATCACTTAAAACGCATCTTTGAGCATCATAATAGCATGTATTATGACAGTAATTTCTACATGCTTTAAAACTGCTTAAATGTAATTCCCTCATTTATTATATGCAAATCTACAGTATACATATGCAAATTAGTCTCCACCTCCATCCATTAGAACGCATTGATAGATGTTTATTTTGTTAGTTTCAGACACATTGCCAAGTCCGGTTTCAAGATGCATCTGTGAACTTTGCCTGTGTGACGTTTTTTAAACCGCTGGAATGATGTCTTTGGAAAAACTGAAATATTACGGATAAACTACAATATAAAAAAATTACATAACTTATAAAATCAAGTTAAAATTGATGAACTTATTTTTTCAAGTTAAAGTAACATAAAAATAAATGTTGATTTGAGAAAAATGCTGCATTTTTTTTACAGTACTCAGCAATGGTGTCGAATGATGAATATGCAAACACTGTAAAAAAAAATCTTTGCTGCCTTAATTTTTTGTTTAACCCCTTAAAGTCCCATTTACTGTGGGTGGAACACTGCATTATTTGACAGAAAACTTCATGACAAAAGAAAAAGTTAAACATGTCACATATCTTTGGAAAGGTTAGATTCTTGTGATTCGAATGATGTAAACGCTTTTAAGATACAATCAACAAAGTTGCAAAAGGTAGTTGCAAAACCAAGTTGTTTTACCTTTTTTTTACTACAGTGCATTGAAATGTGACATTTGAAGCATGCAGACTTTTTATCATAAGACATAGGCCTGATTTCACAGACAAGGCCAGGAATAGGCCTTAGTTAAATTAAGATGTTTAATCATGATATGATAATCATCATGTATCATATCATGTGTAACATCAAAAGTATTAATACTGAATAATATGCATATTAAAAACTATACTTACAAAAAATTTATTTCATTTGATTCATTGTACCACCTTTTTATTTTAACTTATACTTTGTTGACTGTGTTCAAAACCACTTCTTATTTAGAAATTGAATTTGAATAATAAAGCTATTCTTAATTCTGAATGATGCCCATCCATCGCAAATGCTATATGCGTAGTTGTCTATGGCATACCACCATTCTCAAAGTGGATCTAAAAACTTTGTGTTTATTCACCACAGACAGCTTTCTTTGTTTTTTTACATTCTGTTGTTGTTCTGAGTGTGGTATTTTAGGAATGCTTTACCGCAGAGACCCAATTGTGTACTTTACCTCTGGCTGGGGTGAGAGAGTGCTGCAGTTAGCTGCATGCACAAAGCACACTGCAGATGCTTCGAAGAGGCTGGATATATAACAAAGGTTGAGTACCGGGATATCTCAGTGTGTCTGGAAAAATGAAAGAGAGCAGGGAAGGATTCAAATATAGTGTGTTTAATGAAAATACCTGCGAAATGTATTTTAAGCTTATAAGCTGTGCTACTTAAATATGTTTAAAGATCTGATTAAAACTTCTTAGCATAGTTATAGAATATATACTGTTGTAATAAGTTGAATAATAAACATAATTCTTCCAGAAGGATTATTTTATACTGTATCTGTGATTTTACCACGGTAAAAGACTCCATGTCTTATTGTTTGTCTTATTGCATTTCCAAATACAAATACAAATGATGTAAAATAGGCCTGAATCCATCAGGATTACTCACAGGATAAGACTTAATCATCGGCATGTTTATTATTCAAGTGAAAATGATACGCCGCACCTCCCCAAAGGGTTTATATCAGCACACCATTGTAACGCACATAATCTCTTGTACATTATAAATGAACATGCATTGATCTTGTCCTCTTCTTGCAATGAAACAGAATACATTTCCCGGAACAAGACTTGGATCAGTTTTCTGCATATCTGCTATTTCTAGCTTTGCAAACATTTACATGCATTTACTCTTGCATTGCTCTAACTTTAGGTGCCTGCTTGTCTCGCTTCTTCCCGCAGAAACCGGTCACATCGACCCGGTGATTATCGAAAAATACAACACCCCGGGGTTTGTGGGCTGCCTGTCTAGAGTGCAGTTCAACGACATCGCTCCTTTGAAAGCTGCACTCAGGTCCCGTGGTTCTGCACCTGTCACACACCAGGGTAAACTAGTGGAATCCAACTGCGGAGCGTCACCCCTCACGATCCCACCCATGTCCGCTGCAACTGACCCGTGGCACCTAGAAGGAGGTGAGCACCGACCGAGATACACCAGATGTCTACACTAAAAAAATTAAATAAATAAAAAAAATGCTGGGTTGTTTAAACCCCTTTTTGTGTCAAATATGCACATTTGTCCATAGGTTAAAACACCCCACTATTTTTTAAAGTGTACTTTAATAGATGTTGTATCTGTTGGTTAATCCAACTTTATAGCAACTTTTAAAACGCATTAATATGTAATATCCTCTAACCACCTTGAAGGAAAAAACCTGCTTGGTCAAATTTTCAGGCAATAAACAATATCACCCTCTTCTGGCATCTTATTACATTGTATTTCAAAACTAGATTTGCTCTGAAAGAGCACATGGGATTTCTTTGTATTGTTTCTGCGGCAGTCGTACATCAGCACTGCAGTATTTCCCAGTAGTGCAATGAAACAGTATGGACATTTCATTTCTAAAACTAGCTTATTGATTTCAGCACCCCTTTTTTTTAAGTAAAGTATTAGTAAAGTGCAGAGGGATCTGTCCTATGTAAGTCCCTTTGCAGAAAACTACCTCTTAACTGCTACGGTTATTGGATTCCTTTCAGTTTGATTTAAAGGTGCTACACAAATGCTGAATATGAGTGCAATACAGTACTTCTTAGATTTTGCCGGTGCGCTCCCATTAGACCCATCGTTACAACCGTGGCTGAGTAAACAGACCTTCCATTTTCTTTAATGTGAGACCTAGTGCAGAACATTAGTGTTACACTGTCGTTCTGTGAAATGGTCAATGTCCACTTAGTGGACAAAGTGACCTCTGTAGTGCACAATACACTTAAGACGTACTGCAGATTGAATTATTATAGGTGTGTGAGGGAGAGAGAGCAGGTTGTGTTGAGAAGAAAGGTGTTTAGTCACGCCAGCAACTTAAAAAAAGATTTGTTGGTTCAACTTAAAAAACAAGTTAACTGCTTGCCCTAAAAATGTAAGTTAATTTAACTTAAAAAAATATTAGCTAATTAAAAACTGGTGTCAAAATTGTTGTGTCAGCTAATATTCTTAAAGGGACTGTAAGTAGGATTTTAAGTGTTTTATTAATCAAAATCAATGTCTTATTCATAAATATGTCCTTGTTGGTGTCAAATGACCTCTGCCAGTGATCTGACTTTTCTTTGTAAGCTTAGAATTTCTTCTCTTTACTTACATTGAACGGGTAAGTCCAAGGAAGCATCCATATCGTTCCGCCGTATTGATAAACTATAATAGCAGAGAGGGACAAAAAGCACTAGCCTACCACAACGTGTTTCCACAACGCGTTTTCATTCAGAACACGTCAACCAGCTGAAACGGACAAGGAGATCAGTGGGTACATAACGGATACCGTAGTTGCAACACGCATTTGGAAAGGGGAGGCGCTAGAGAGCACTGTTCGTTTGAATGCAAAATACAATTTCACCACTAGATGGGGGTAAATCCTACTTATTGTCCTTTTAAGTTGAATTAACTCAAAATTTTAAGGCAACCAGGTAACTTATTTTTTTATTTGAACCAACATTTTTTACAGTGCACTGTAAAAAGTAAAGCGTTGGATCAAATTACTTCAGTTGGTCAGTTTTAAGTTGAAAAAACTTAAGTTTTATAAGTGTTACCAATGGAAGTAATTTTTTAAGTTGATCCAACTTTTCACTTTTTACAGTGTGTGTGTGTAAATGTAATACAATTGCTTATGCTGGTTTGAGGTAGACTTGAGGTATTTATACTTCAGGGCAGAGTACTGCTGCCTTAAAGTGTATTAAAAAAATCGTAATTTGAAGTATCGAGCACATGAACATTTAATGCATTTTAAATATTTTAAATGTGGGGTATATTTATGAAAAACTTCCATACCAACGTATAAATGATCAAGAAAAAAGATAAAAGCATATGATTTCCATGACCTTTCCATGGGACTTTATAATTGTGTACACTGATATGATATCAATGAATTATTCATAAAGGCCACAGGAATACCACAGCGTTTTTGGATTTCCAATAGTTGTGTTTGGTAACGCTACTTCCGTGTTATATTCCAACTTCAACATGTTATTACATGTTGTAATAACGAATTCACGAATCACAGAAACAAGTTTGCTAGGTGCACTCAACATACAGTACACTGTAAAAGTGAAAAGTTGAATCAATATAAAAATTACTTAAATTGGTAACACTTTTATAAAAAAAATTTCAACTTAAAATTTCACTTTAGTTTCACTTTAGGTGAAAAATGTTAGTTTCACCTAACTTTTCACTTTTTACAGTGTATGTTCTCATTCTAGAGCATTGTACTGGACAAAATATGCCAACAATGAATATCACTTAAGTCTTTTTAGGTTTTCCGAAGACACAGACATTTTACAGACACATACAGGACTGTGCAAAAGTCTTAGGCCACCACCACCAGACTTGTTGTTTTATTTATTTTTCAATCTATTTGATACAAACAGAAAATACAGGAAATATGTACAAAAAAAAAAAAATCAGGACTAAATGTCTTCTTTAGGCATTGTCAGTGTTTAGTGTGTACTCTCTTAGCACTACATCTTGAGCGTTTTTGAACAGAATGAAGTAAAAAGACTAATTTCTTTAAAATTTGAAATTAAGATTTAATTTTATTTGGGTTTAAAAGATTCTGCAGTTTCCTGCTATTGCTCAAGTGAAGGGGACACATCAGTTTACATTTTTATACAGTTTTTAATACTATATACACATTTCTTGTATGGATGTGTTCTATTAAAGACACTGAGAAACAATTATATGATCACTATAACATTGCAAAAACAACAAATCTAATTCTGGCATGGTGGCCTAAGACTTTTGCACAATACTGTACATTGTACATTTTACACAAATTTGTCGTTTAATGACAATTCTATGCTGTTATCTTCAGTTCACCTCTATTACTGAAATCTGTTCATTTCTTGTCCTCTGTAACAACTGCAGTATGAATGCGGGAATGTATTTGTTACTATTTGTACTTTCGCTAGTCGCTGCTATATCTGATAAAAATATATCTTGTAGGTGCGGATTTCCCCTTCAATGAGGAAAGAGTCATACCAGATGGGGTTAATAGGAATTCAGCTATAATAGGAGGTAAGGTATTAGATTGGAGACAGAGGTAAAAATTTAATTTAGCTTTATAAATAAAGAGACTAATTCTTATTTTACTTATATCCATTTCACAATATTTGAAAGATGCTTGTTTTTCCTAAACACATTGGCTTTGGCCTTCCCAGCATATTAACTCTAGCGAATGTTTTTTGCTTTACTTTGCAGGTATCATTGCAGTAGTGATCTTCACTATTCTGTGTACGCTGGTGTTTCTTATCCGCTACATGTTTCGCCATAAAGGCACCTACCATACCAATGAGGCCAAAGGGGGAGAGTCGTCCGAGTCGGCCGACGCGGCCATTATCAACACTGACACCAATTTCACAGAGACCATCGATGAAAGCAAGAAGGAATGGTTCATCTAATTGAATGATGGGCTGGGGTATATAAACTCTTTACGAATCTTTTTTTGATTATCTAACGTTTTTGAATCAAGCTCATGATCCAGTTTGGGAAACTGTTCTGTATATAGTGACTGGCTGGTCTCTTTTTATTGTGTTTTCAAGTGGGTAATCTCTTGATTCACATTAATAAATGATTTCACCATGCATTCATTTTTAACACAAACCTAATTATTTGCCAAAATCCTTGTTTTAGTCATTTTTGTGTTCTTATGGTTAATCTTTTGATATGTGTGGGAAATGACTGTAAATTTTAAATGCTCTATTAAAATGTTTATTTGATTCATTGCACAAATTACAAAATTAAAATGACATTACAATATATATCATCAGTATTACACAGAGCTGGAAATACTGAAGCATGCACCAAGAATTTGGCCAAATCAACTCTCTCTATTTGCACAATTATGCAGATTTTTTTTATTGTGGAAACCTTCAGGTTTTTTTTCATGCCAAACACCTCTCAGTCTTAAGCATTTGTTTCACTAAAGGCTTTAATCGTGGCATAAAGATGTTGTTTTGAGAGATCATCAATATCTGTGATTCATTTATGCAAGCTGTGTGGTTAAAGCATTGGCAAATGAACACGCACGCATGCACCACCAATGTTTGTCATGGCAGATAAAGAGGGTGGGACTACTGACACCCAATCAAATGACTTAATTCAAGGTGCCTTTAGGATTCAGCCAATCAGCTTCGTATTTGTTTTAAAGTTATTAATCCAGTATATACCATTCAAAACGAAATCCCAATAAATCAAATGGCTGATATTTATTTGATGTCTGAGCAGAAAGGTTTAGAGCGGAAACAGCAGTGTTATACAAATGTTGTTTAATTTTACATACATGCTACAATATTTGAAGCATTTATTGAAAATGTGCACTTGTGTTTACGTTTAAGGCATGCATTTTGTCGAATTGCTGTCAAACTATTTTTCATTATGCTTTTGTATATTATTAATTCTTTTTAAATATAAAATTCAAATAAAGGTTAATTTACATACGGATGATGAATTTTCTCAGACTGGCTTTCGGAAAACTGAGTGATGTTTATTTGAATTGAGGTATAAAATCTCTGTCATGACATACATATCATTAATACTTCTAAAAGAAATGTTTAGATTTGTTATGATCTTTTGCACTTGTTAACACTTGTGGCATGAATGAGTTTTCAACAGGTAAATATGCATACATATATCTATAAATTAACAGTGTTATTAAAAAAGTAATGTTTTATATTGAAAGATATATGCTTAAAGGGTTTCGAATGGTTTCTTGTGTTCACATACTATAACATGAAGTTTTGTTGAATATTTATTTTAAGCTAAACATTTCAATCCAATTGATCTTTTTAGGGAGTTTCAAATTCAGGATTGCAGATTCGGTGTAATGTAAGTTTTAATGGTGCAGTGATTTGAACACTTCTATTTTAATATTCATTTCCTCATCCCTCATTTACATTAAGAGTTAAAATATTGTTTTGTATACCTGTAGGTTTAGTCAGTTAACATTCACAATAAATGAAATATATATTTTTATGATGATATTTTGTAGATGACCAAGCCCTTCATTGTGTCTCATCTATATGTGTATTACAAGCCTGAATATTAAAAATGTTTTATGGATCTGTAAAGAAAATGTTGTATTAGAAAGTTTCCTTGTGGTGGAGACAGAAAAAAAGCATTGATGAATTGTCATACCATCCTTTCCATTTACCTTTATCAATATTATTTTATGTAAAAGTTGAGTTTATATTTTGTTTTTAATAATTAGAAGTCTCTTCTAATCTTTTGGCTCTCTCTCATATGGCACATGTATAGGCCTTTTATTAATTGTAAATACCAGTTTTTGAGCACAACAATTCAAGAAAAGTTCTGACATTTGTATTATTTATGAGTAAATATAAGAGTGATAAGTGTAAACCGAATATTTACTCTTCAGTATCTATGATTGCATTCTTCTTGTGTATTAAACGTATTCTTTTAACAGCAGCATGACCACTGTATGTGAACTTACTGTACATACTGTACTTTAAACAATATCACAATTGTATTTACTCTTGGGGGCATATTTTTTACCTTTTGTTATGATGTCGACAAAGTCAGGAATGAATAGTACAATACTTTTTATATATTTAGAGCAACACAGTTCTTAACTGGCTGTTTAACGTTAAATATTTGTACTAACCACTTTTCATCCATCTCATTATTGTGTGAGGCCTAATTGCAAAATAAAAGAATTTCTCATCAATGTGGCTATTCTTATGGGAAGGGAATAAAAAGTACCTATTAAATGCTTTTTCGCGTAGTTTTTATTTTAACTCATCTAGCCTACAATACAGTACAGATTTTTGTACATTGTTTGTCATTATTTTAAATTGTCCTGTAAGCATTTACTAACAGTGTTACCTAGCTCAGTTTATTGTTCACAATTTTGTTGACAATACTGTGTAAAACAGTGACCTTATTTCTTAAAATGTTTTCAAATTGCATCACTGGAATGAACACTGTAAGGTTTTTAATCGATTTACAACTCAATATTGCCACTTAGTGGTGAATAGTTGCAACAACATGCAGGATTCCTACCTGACACCTGTCAAAAAAATGCTTAGTAACGATATGGCTAATTGAAATATATTTATACCACAATATGTTTAAATACTCGATTCTGATTGGCTGGAAGGTGTTCAGTAAAACCATTTAATGCACAGGTAGTTCCAGTCAGTTTGATTACATGTAAGGGATAATCCACGGCTAACCATGCATTAATTACAAATAATAAATAAATTAAAAATTGTAGTCTTTTTTGTCACATTTTAGGCTAACGAATTACTTTACTGGATGACTGAGCATACACAATCGTAGAAACCTAAATATATAGGAAAGAGTTTTATTAGTTATGTCTGCTAAATGCATTCATTTACGAGTGGGGTAAGTTATGCTAAAGTTTTCTCATCATAATGTTTTGTGATTAAAAGATTTACATGCGTTTTATATTTATTTATTTATTTGTTGATCAATCTTGATCATTCTGAAATCCAATCAGATTCCTTTTGAACAACTGGGGCCAGAGAGGAGTCTTATCAGAGAAGAGAGCAAATTTTTCTGTATTTATCTATGGGTGAACACAAGGGGTCGCTGTTTCTCTCTGAGCTGTGACGTATGATGACGCTGTTCCACGACGTCAGCTACAGCGGCATCACGGGGCCTTGACTCTTACAGCAGGACGTTACATACACATACCGGTAAGATATAAACATTTTTACATGCGTGTTAGCAGGTCAGTCTGGGGAAAGACGTGTATCTTAAATATATTGTCAATTTGTCGATTTAAAGTCATTTTTGCGCTGTTACAAACGACTTACTGAAAATGTGGTTGGCAGATTCTGGAAGGTGTATGTGTGCTGCACACCCACATCAATTCAGCTGTCTCAAGAACTGGTGAGCAAACCAAACAGCACTTTTGGACCATTCCTGAAATGATGCCTCTCCCCTGTGATGCTCAAATATCTTCTTTTAGTCAGTGGACCTCAAGCTTTTGACATCAAGCCCACCACATTGTCCATAATGATATTTGAAGGACCCCACTCAAAAATTCAAGGCAATAAAATGTCATACAGCTTGGCATAACTAGAAAGATTTATATTTGTTATGACTTATGAGACTTTTTTGTTCTTTAAGCTTTAAAAGTGTTTAGTTTAGTTTAGTATTTAATATTGAAGTCATTGTAAGGCCCCTTGGAAGATTATTTAGGTACCAGGGTCCTGGTTAAGAAACACTTGTTTATATCTAGAGCTTTTCACACTTGAAATAGTTGACCCCGGGTTATTCAAAACACCAGGTAAACAAAATCCTGGGTTATCTGTTTCATGTTTCACATTGCTCATACTTTACCAGGGGTTAAAGCCCTTATGCATCCCATGTTTTTTAAAATGTGTTCATACTTAAAAATTTTAAATATCATTGAATGGAACTTTAACCCAGATTTAGTCTAATATTACAGACAATCTGTGAGTGAACAAATAGGATTCCTAACCTAATTTTGTGTTGTTGTTTTTTAACAGGGCTATCATCAAGTGGTGTAATGTTTAAAAATGTATTTTCGTTAAATTAGCTAGAGAATATTGATCTCAGCAGTGCTTAGAATAAACCTGGTTTTGTTCCTTACCTTTAAAACCAGCTCAAAGTTGCCAGCACAAAGTTTTAGAAAAATGCCACGGTCAAAGGATATTCCAGAAGATGTCAAAGAAAGGGTTATTTCTTACCACCAGTCGGGGAAGGGTTACAAAACCATTTCAAAGACTATGGGACTTCACCTCTCCACCGTCAGATCTATAATCTCTAAATGGAAAACTTTTGGAACAGTGATGACTCTACCCAGGAGTGGTCGACCTCCCAAAATTTCTCCAAAGGTACAATGTAAAATCATCCAGGAAGTCTCAAAAAACCCTGAAATAACACTGAAAGAACTGCAGGCTTCTCTTGCTTTGACTAAAGTTCACGTTCATGAGTCCACCATCAGAAGGAGACTCTACCAAATTAGACATCTTGGAAGCGTATTAAAGCAAGAACAACTGAAGAAGAATAAAAGAAATGGTATTCTCTTGAAAAAGCTTCAGGATGACTCCCAACTGTGCGAGAAGAACATTAAGACAGAAGTGGCCGAAGTGGAAGTTTCTCTATAATATGTGACCTTTCATGTCGAGTGTAAACAAAATAGACAAACAATATTGCAGATTTTTTTTTTCATTAAAAATATATAATATTTGTGTAAAATAAGATTTTTGATACATAATATTTCAAAATCAAATAAATAAATGTATATTAAAACATGCCTATCAAATGTTTGTCATGGTGTTTGCGTAATTTATGTGATGTTCTAGTACATTTTACATTTTAGTACAATCACTTTAACTGGGTGATTGCAGAGTTGGAACTTAAAATATTTAAAAGAAAAGTATAAATGGTAAAGATGCACTGTGAAAGCTGATGCTTTTATACGGGGTAAATTGGTTAACATATGCCACCACCTATTTAATCTGAATAATTGAGTGCATGTTATTTTTATTGAGTGTAAGTGTAGTGTAGTAGTCACCTGACCATATATGTATGACGTGTATAGGCTGAATAAAATGTCCTTCATTTGTGCTACTGTGGGGTGCTTATAGGCTATTAATAATTTGGGGTGTAACGATATTTCGCGATACACACTGTAATACCTGTCCGATATCTATTCTGAATCACAAGGACGATATAATGCACTATTTATTCACGTCCATATCAATCTAAAATCACGGTTGAGTCGTTTATAACATGCATTTAGAAAAAGCAACACTGGTCAAATATGATCACTATAAATGTTTAATTATTATCATGAAAATACATGCACATTTTTCAAGAACTGCGATTTTCCTGGAGCTTCCTGTGTAATGGTACTTCTTCTGCGGAGCATATTGAGTTTCTGCATGAGAGCGCCATCTGGCGTTTGGATGTAACGACATTTCACCATAATTCATTGAGAAGCATAACAAGCAGAATCGTACGATGTATCGAATAACAAATAAACATATAGATATAAAAAGAAATATTCGGATTGTAAAGGTTATTAGTTTTAAGAGTAATGGACAATATAACAAATAAAATTAATAAAAGAAAATGAATAATATATAGAAAAATATAATATGTGCCTAAGTCTGGGTTAATACAGTGCAACATTGACAGTTTAGAACAAAATAAAGAAATATAAATATATGTAGACAATATGTGCTATATTAGGACTCTTGGTTGATACGCCCTGCTGAAAAAAATGAAATAAAACCATTACAGACTGTAGTGTGTTTTGGGCCATATTCCATTAAAACCAATACATAGAACCAATACATACCATTAGAGACCAACAAAGACCAATATAGTGTAGTGTGTTTTGGGCCATATTCCATTAGAACCAATAAAATTCCCAATAAAACCAATATTATTTCTGTGATGGTGTCTATTGGTTTTTTTAGCAGGGCAGTGTGAACACTGGCACTAGAATAAAAAAGTAATAAAGTATATAAGAGCAAAATATAACGTGTGCTAGATAAGTACTCTTGATTTGATACAAGTGTGTGTGTGTGTGTTTGGTTAATACAGTGTGTACTTTACAGTGTACAGTGGAGAACTTTACAGGCTGTGTTTATGTGTGAACACTAGGGGTCGCTGTATCTCTCTGTGCTGTGGCGTATGACGCTTCTTTGATTCTAATACGGAATTCCCACTAATCTCACTCAGTCAGATACCGACAGCACAGGCCCACAACTCACACAGCTCGACACCACAAACACACAGGTAAGATCGCATACCGTTAAATAACTGTCAACATCTTTACATTGTGAGGACATATAACCTGACGGAGATATCTGTACAACTAGCGAGAGGGAAACGTTCAAACGTTGTTGTGCTATTACAAATTGAATAGGTGGCCATTTTACACGAATACGTCCAAACCTTCGCCTTAAAAAAAGAATAGTTGGATTATATTTGTTATTTGTATATTTTTTAGTTCACTTGTGGGTGTTTACGTCGTGTGTTAGCGTTCCAGCGGTCAGTTTACTAGAGACAAGAATCTAGCCAGCAGCTAGCTAGCATTGCTAATATTGATACTGTTGTGAAATATATTGTGAGCCTTCACTTTAACATACTGTGAGTCTTAGCTTGTTTTATTTACTAGTGTTTTTGTGTGACCATGCTAGTTACTTGTGGTAAAGTTGGTTCATAAAAAAGGAGAAGCAAAGCTTACGTAGAGATAAACGTTAAATGCTGAATTACAGAACAGTCAGGATGTGGCCTCATATATTAGAAACATCTACACGTATAAGTTAAAGATATTATACACATTGACATAAAAATAAACCTAGTGAGCATCCTACCTACCTACCTACGCAATTTGTTTAAATGTGTCTTTCATCCATACTGTCTAGGTTTGGAAAGTCCTATCGAGACACAGACAGAAGTGAGTCAGATTTGGTTTTATTTAGACGTTCACGTATCACGTGCCTTTATTATACATATTATTATGTGGTAAGTATAAAAAAAGGTTTCCTAGAAAATGCCCTGTGCTTTTTTAGCAAGTAAATCATCCTCAGATGTATACTTGAATTGTTTTGATTAAAATGGATGGTTACACCAGTATATTCATGAGAAAATAACATTTAGTGTACAGTTCAGTAAATATAATACCGGATTGCTTGGCATCCTCTTGAGGCAATGGCATTCAATAGCATTTGTTGTGTATGAGTCATTGCCTTGCTTTTTCCACCCCACAGTGAGGATCATTTAATGTAAATATGATCCTGTTTTAGCTTTAGTGACCTTATTTTTGTCTTGCCAAGCCGGAAACACGTTACTGTTTTATCAAGCTTCCTATCTGTAGTGTAAATAGAAACCTTTTAAACATAAATGCTTTAGATTTCAATGCATGTCACGTATATGTTAAGGTAGGAGTCGTCCCTGCATCCTTTGAACTTTTTTTTACCCCTCTTACAGCAACAGCACTGTACGAGCAATAAACACTGTAAACGGTGTTTATTATGAAATTTTGGCATTGCTCTTCTCATGTAATGGAAGTATCACCCGAATAAATATAGGCTATTAGGTCAGGGAGTCTAGCCTTGCTTCAGCTGGACTAATGAGATTAAATTTGACCAGGCTAAGGGAGTGTGATGTGTTTTCCCACAGTGTTCAAATGAGACACTTACGTTTAATATTTGGCAGGACCCTCATAACCTCAATATTTTGAAGTCAGTAGGCTATTAAGCCAGTATTACTATTAAGAGCTGTGCCACTACATTAGACTGAATGATTTCTTTTAATGGTTGCAGATCTGTGCTGTGTCTGTTTGTGTATGTCTATAGGGGGGTTAAATGAATGAATGTTAAAAATCAGCGTCCTCTTTAGTAGTCGTTTCTCATACATGTGACAGGGCTCCAGACTAACCTTTTTCACTAGGAGCACAGTGGTCCCTAACTGGAAATTTTAGGGGCGCAACCAGAAAATTTAGGGGCACACACTGTAAATCAACATGATAACTAAATATTCACATTTCTTCTAATTTCCACTTTTTTTCTAATAAATACTTTAATGATAGATGCAGAAAGTACAATGTACTGTTTCAAATTCAGTGTAACATCACAAAAAAAAGGTCAAATTTACTTGTCGTGCAAGTGCGACTGGATGTAAAATTCAGTGGCACACTCTCAAAATTTGGTGGCAGTCTGGAGCCCTGAATTGTGACAATGTAAGTTGGGCTGATCCTAAAGATGTTACGCGCCTGCACTTGTTTATTTTCATTGCTATAAAACCTCTCATGCAGTGATCGAGCAGGGTTGGGTCCTTGCCAAATATGGGACTTTGATTTTTCTTGCGTGTCTTGATTTGCATTACACTGAACAAAGAAAATGCTATAGTTTGGTTTCATTTGTTGGTCCTAGCATTTAATGTAACGGGTATATGGGTGTTTCATGTGTCTGTGAGTTTAAGACTAAAAAGCTTAACTTAAACACATCTGAGCGGTGAACATTAACTTAGTGGTAGTCTGGTCCTCTGCAGTGACTGTATAATAGCTCACCTATCATTGTCTAGTATTTGTTGTAGAGTCAGCGCTTGTAAACAAGAAGGACGAATGTGGGAAATGCTATTAATAGTCCAGCTAAACCCAATCCTGCTGGTCACATGCGCCGATAAACTTCGGTCACTCTTGAGTCTCACATGAGGACATCTTGAACATCACAACACGTAAACAATGCAAAATTCATATTCTTAGGGTTCACAACGTGTTAGACTAAAAATAATCCTGACTCGATGTTTGTGACTACACATGAGCTTCGATATGACACAGCTTCCCTGCGCCAGCTGTACTTCTTGTACATCTTGTGTTTACCTTTAAATGGTACATCACATGCATAGCTTGTCATTATTCAGTCATAATTTGTATATAGGCCGATAAATATTCATATTAATTTCACAATGAAAAACTCCCAGACCGCGGACATCTTGTCTTTGCGCTAGACTAGCATACTCTCAAGCCCGCAACATGTGTCATCTTCGTGCTATGTCACAGAAAGCACCAATCAAAACTCCACATGGCCAGCAATGAGCAAGTGAAGTGGTTCAACAAACCAAAATAATCCATAATTTATCGGCTTTCATTTATCGTCCTAATTTAGCTATCAGACCGATAACCGATAATATTAAAAATAAGCAGTTATCGGCCAATAACGATATGTCGGCCGATATATCGTGCATCCCTAGTGTACAACATACAATTTCAACAACTTTCATTAAAGCTTTATTTTTTGCTCTCTCGCTCTCTCACAGATACCCTGCTGAAGCGGTTAGGCGGCGCAGTAACCGTAGATCAACCTGCAGCATCTGTGAAGTGGAGCGGTACTGATCCCCAAAACTGATCCTCTCTGAATGCCGTCCAGCATGGTGGACTACATGTGAAGCAGCAGCATTCTGAAGAGAAACCAAAAGGATTTACCTGACAGAATCAGACCAGCACAGAGACAATGTCATCCATCAGAACCCAGAACACCCATGGGCTCAAACAGATTGGGCTGGACCAGATCTGGGATGACCTGAGATCAGGAATACAGCAGGTCTATACACGCCAGAGCATGGCCAAGGCACGCTACATGGAACTCTACACGTATCCTATCAGGCATCACAGGATGAATGGGGATTAATGGGGAGCTGATGTGGGCAACACAGTAAAAGTCTTTGTCATGTTAGGTGTAGCATTGTGTGACTTAAGATGGAAGTGTAGTCTTGTTTTTATGCATACACAACTGTACGCGCACCGCCAGATTTTTTGAAACCGTGCGTACATTGTACGGGTATGCGCCTACAGGAGAATGTAGTTTGTAGCCACGGAAATGCGTTGTATGTCTGTGCACGAGTCAAATAAACTATACTTTGTAAGGCTGTGCATTCAACCAACCGTAGGTGTACGTTCACATACATGTGAAAAAACAGACTATACTCAAGGTTTTAGGCTACACTAAAAAACTAAAACTTTTTACCTTGGCAGGTTTTTTTCATGAACACGAAAGATACGCAATTACTTTGATCAAAAAAAAAAAGGTTAAAAATGCTGTATTATGCGGCCGGGCCAGTAGATGGCGATGTTACTTTCTAAAGAAACACTACACATCTGCTCACATATGCATTCTTTTACAGCACGATAAATATAAACAATGCAAGTTGGTAAGCATTGAGTAGTTTTGTTTATACAAACAGTGTGAGGTAGGTTTATTACTACAAGTGAGTGACCCTGGACTATAAAGCGGCAACATTTTGTAAACTTTCTTGAAGAATTGTTAAAGGATTAGTCCATTTTCTTAAAAAAAATTCAAATAATTTACTCACCACCATGTTATCCAGAATGTTGGTGTCTTTCTTTGTTCATTCAAGAAGAAATTATGTTTTTTGAGGAAAACATTCCGGGATTTTTCTCGTTTTTATGGACTTTGATGGACCCCAACACTTAACACTTTTGTTGTAGTTTAAAATTGCAGTTTCAAAGGACTCTAAATGATCTCAAACAAGGCATAAGGGTCTTGTCTAGTGAAACGACTGTCATTTTTGGCAAGAAAAATATGCACTTTTGAACCACAACTTCTCTTCTTCCTTCGGCTGTGTGGTGAGCCGGCGCGGCCTCATGTAATGACGTGGAAAGGTCACGTTTTACATATATGAAGCGCACATTTGCGGACCATTTTAAACAATAATCTGACACAAAGACATTAATTATTATCATTCAACACACAACAACTTCGGAATGGTCCTCTTTCTCAACACTTGTAAACACTGAGGCGTAGTTTCGCATACGTCATCCGTGACCTCTTGACGTGATGACATTACGTGAGGTCGCGCTGGCTCGTCACATGACCGGAGATAGACGAGAAGTTGTGGTTTAAAAGTGCATATGTTTTATTTTTCTTGCCAAAAATGACAATCGTTATGCTAGATAAGACCCTTATGCCTCGTTTGGGATAATTTAGAGTCCTTTGAAACTGCAATTTTAAACTGCTTTAAAACTGTTAAGTGTTGGGGTCCATTAAAGTCCATGAAAATGAGAAAAATTCTGGAATGCTTTCCTCAAAAAATATAATTTCTTCTCGACTGAACAAAGAAAGACATCAACATTTTGGATGACATGGTGGTGAGAAAATTATCTGGATTTTTTTTAAGAAAATGGACTAATCCTTTAATAAACTTAGCACCTTGAACAGCACAAAGACCTGTAGGTTGCCATTGTTTTTTGGATACACTCGCACATGCCTATAGACTGAATTCAATTTGGGCATTTTTGAACTTTCAACAGAAAAACACGGTGAATATATATATGAATTGTGTGGCAAGTGGATGAAGATGAGTTAGAAGGAAGCTAATGTTTGTATGTGATACAATATATATGAATTACCCAAAATTCACAAATAGTTTTCAACTTGAAAATTTGTTCAAAAATTCTCAGGCTTTGCAAACATAATCATGACTCCGTTGATGTGTAAAAGAACAGCCAAAATGCATAAAAACTTTCCCAGTTTCAATTTAGATCATTGTCGTATAAACAGTCTTACATATTTTTCTCGCAACATAAGATTTTGCCTTATAGTTTAAACCAATTAAAATATTCAGTTGCCGTTTGAGACATGTTTTGTGTAGCATTTGTTGAATGAGCACTTTTTGTGTTTAAGTGCTGGTGGTTCAAACAGCTGCTGAAGGGTTTATCTGAGGGTCGTGTTGAATTTGATAATTTTCAGTCACGTGACCCACAAACGTTTTGTGTCTGGGAAGTGAAATCTCACAAGGGCCCCCCCATTATAATTATTGTGTAGTCTATTTGTATTTCACCCACTAATGCGGCATCAAACGGAGGATTGTAGTTAAGTTTCATGTTTTATTTGTTTGTGCATGGCCCTGTAAACCCTCATGCAGCTTTCTGCTGTTTCTGCAGGTTCAGTTAGTGGTGTTGAAAAACAGAGAGTCTCAGCACATCATGTTACGGTACTGCGTATTACAACATACTGGAGCTCACAGTTGTGTTAAAGGTGTAATATTGTACCTGGTTCTCTAACATCCACAAGAGGAAATTATTTTAAAGGTGCCGTAAAGTGTAAAATTGGATTTACCTAGGCATATACACATACCTAAAAATCCAATGATTTTATTTGTCAGACAGACCATAGAAACATGTCAGAGATCTGAAATGCATTTTTTTTTTTTTGAAGAGCTCTTTTGTGTCTGATTTGCATTCATCCTAGCATCCCCAGCAAACTTCTTTTAGGGTTAGGGTTTCCATAAAAGTGCTTGCTTTTCAGATTAGATCTTGATGTGTATGAGAAGCACTCACAGAAGTCAGCCATACTTTAATACAGCTACAGTAATAAAACCATTGCCATTAAAAAGCATCATCATTATGGTATACATGAAAAAGTATGTTGAACATGTGTTGTTTGTAATGTACATCATATTTATCACATCTCAATGACTTTAACTAACTGTTAAAGACATGTGTATAACTACTGTACCAGCGTGCATCAATCCAACCCGATCAGGGGTGGCATCCCCCCTTCGAAACCCTCCAAAAAAACTACAGCACCTGGGGGCGCTCAATTTGTTGGGCTTGAACTCTACAAAAGACTGAAAGAGTTTCTGAGAAACTACCTAACAAATCTTCTCAAGGTAATGAACCTTTTAGTAAGAAAGCATGCAATATCGACGACTAAATTGGTGAAGTTTTGCATGTTTGTTGACTTATTTGAATTTAGGGATATCTGAAACAGAGTTTATTTCTCCAATCCAAACAGTATACAGTATAACTTTTGTTATTAAAAAAATACAATAAACCGTATAGATTTATAACATGGATTGCTTTGTTTTTGTGCAAGGTGCTTTGATTTTGACTCACTAGAATAAAGAGCAGTGTGAGTTCTTGTCACTTCTCCAGACATCTCCCACACTTTCTCTCTTCCATCTGTCTGTGTCTGGCAGGATGGAGAGGACCTGATGGATGAGAGCGTCCTGAAGTTTTACACGCAGCAGTGGGAGGACTATCGCTTCTCCAGTAAAGTGTTAAACGGGATTTGCGCTTACCTCAACAGACACTGGGTGCGCCGAGAGTGCGATGAGGGACGCAAAGGAATTTATGAAATCTACTCGGTAGGAGAAAATGCACACGCCCCTGCCTGAGTCATGGGTTCCTGTTTTGTTTTCCACATATTGTGTTCAGAGGAGTTGGATGGATGATTGTACTATATTATAATTCATTGCTAGTTTTCCTTTGAAGGATAGATCTTATATTTTTATCATCATGTATTCATTTCTTAAATTTGTAAATGAAACTGTATGTGACCCTGTTTGTGAAATCCAGGCTAAAGTCTCATAATCTAATAAGCAGATTTTGAGAATCAAAGTTTGATTTCACACTGATTTCAGTGTTTGACATCATGTCTTACTCAGTCAATATTAAAGATATCAAGGTTTTTTTTCACAGAATGTCCTTTACATTATGCAGGAATCAGGATGATTTTATGTAAAAAGTAAATCACAAAAAATGATTTTAGCTGGGTTTTCCCAGGCAGAGTCACATTTATGTAGCCTATAACTGAATAATGCCTCTTATTTTATTTTTTTTATTAATTTTGTTAATCTGCAGTCATGCTAAATATGTGTCCTCTTCACAGCTTGCATTGGTCACTTGGAGAGAGTGTTTATTTAGACCACTAAACAAGCAGGTCAGTCGTCTGTCTATTAGCAATTTGTAATAATGCAACTGTAAATTTTAAGTGTCATCAATTTTCGCACAAAATTTAGTTGAGGCTGCCCTTTATATTTCTTCTCTTTGTATAGGTAACAAATGCTGTGTTAAAACTCATCGAGAAGGAAAGACATGGAGAGACTATCAACACCAGACTCGTCAGTGGAGTAGTGCAGTCCTATGGTGAGAACACCATTACGTCCATATGTGACCATGAACCACAAAACCAGTCATAAGGGTCACATTTTGAAAATTGAGATTTATACATCTGAATAAATATGCTTTCCACTGATGTTTGGGATAGGATCATATTTGGCTGAGATGCAACTATTTATAAATTGCCTTAAAAGTTGTCCAAAGAAGTCCTTAGCAACACATTACTAAAAATAAATACATTTTTGATATATTTACAAAATATCTCTGCACTGTAAAAAAGAAAAGTTGGTTAGTTAAAAAAAAGTTAAGTTACCTGGTGGTCTTAATTCAGTTTCTTCAAAATATTTTTATAATATTAAAAAATATTAAATGACAGTTTTTACTTAACCTAATATTTTAAGTTGAATTAACTCAGATTTTAATGCAACCAGGTATATTACTGTTTTAAGTTAAACCAACAAATTTGACAGATGCAAGATTTGTTGGCTATTGCTACAAATATACATGTTCTACTTATGACTGGTTTTGTAGTCCAAGGTCAGATATTTTATCTATACTGCCATCTTCAGTTTATTCAGCGGCCATAATAGTTTAAAGGAAAACACCACTGTTTTTCAATATTTTACTATGTTCTTACCTCAACTTAGACAAATTAATACATACCTATCTTTTTTCAATGCGTGCACTTCATCTTTGCACAGCGCGTTGTGAATGTGCTCCCATTTAGCCTAGCCCCAGTCATTCCTTAGGATCCAAACAGGGAGGAAATGTTCTCTTTTTTATCCGCTTAAAAATCGCCACGTTTTATTTTGTGCCACCATACTTGTGTAACTACTTATGTAACAGTCTTTAAATATGGAAAACATGGAAGCGTTCGGTGGCTTCTAAATTCATCCCTGTTTGGATCCCAAGGAATAAATGGGTCTAGGCTAAATGCTAACACATTCACGACGCGCTTTACAAAGATTAAGTGCATGCGTTGAAAAAAGATACGTATGTATTAATTCGTCTAAGTTGAGGTAAGAACACAGTAAAATATAAAAAAAACTGTGGTGTTTTCCTTTAAGGATGAGATGTTATTCTCCAAAAACATTTGGCTCAGGTTGGTAACATAAACTTAGTGGATAGTTTTAAAAGAATTACATTGTGATTTGTTTGATGTTTTTCAGTCGAGTTGGGTTTGAATGAGGATGATGCGTTTGTGAAGGGCCCGACATTATCAGTGTACAAGGAGTACTTTGAGACACAGTTTTTGGCTGACACTGAGCGCTTTTATACAAGAGAAAGCACAGAGTTCCTCCAACAAAACCCTGTTACTGAATACATGAAAAAGGTAAAGCTGATTCAAGACTTAACAATGTTTAAATATTTTTTTCTGTGTATAATTATTATTAATAATAATAAATTGGACATTGTAAATAAATAGTTTTCTGTCATTTAGTTATTATCAGTATCCCAAGGTCTTAAGCAAGACTTGTTTAATACTGTATCTCTGTATCACTGGTAAACGCCTGATCACTTGAGGCTTATTGTATAATTTTAGGAATTGTAGTGTTTAACTTCTTTTTTAAATTGTGCCACCACGTTCCCCATTGGCACTGCTGTAGTTAAAAATGGCAAAAAAATAACTCACTTTGAAGCAGCGTTGAAGTTTTATATTTTATGTATGTGCAGGCAGAGGCACGGTTACTGGAGGAGCAGCGGCGGGTGCAGGTTTATCTCCATGAGAGCACACAAGACGAGCTGGCTCGCAAATGTGAGCAGGTCCTCATTGAGAAACACCTGGAGATCTTCCACACAGAGTTCCAGAACCTGCTAGATGCCGATAAAAATGAAGGTTTGAGAATGAAGTGTTATTTAGGTTAATTTATAAACAGGCACAATTAATTTTATACAGAGTTTACACGTGCTTTATAATTACAGATCTTGGACGGATGTACAACCTTGTTTCCCGGATCACAGACGGGTTGGGAGAGCTGAAGAAACTCTTGGAGTCGCACATTCATAATCAAGGATTGGCTGCTATTGAGAAATGTGGAGATTCAGCTCTCAATGTAAGCCATGATGTTATAACATAAAGCTAGAGTGAGATTGGGTCTGAAGGGCTTATACTTGTTGCTCACACATTTTAATGCTGATGGGAGTACTTAAAACTTAACCTCTTCTGCTATGTCTATGTAAAAATAATTGGCAGAAAATTTTGATTTGCCCTGTCCTGACAATGTGCCAGACAAGTTAATGAAATCAGGTTATAAACATCACCTGCCACTGCTATTGCTGAAGAACATGATATTATAAATTCAGCAAATTACAGACTTAAATAATTGGCAACACAGTAGAGTTTTACAGTTTTTGCTTTTTTTGGGGACCCCTTTGAACCTTCTGCGGGGACCCCTAGTAGTTCCCGGACCACAGTTGGAAAACCCCTGACTTGGCTCATATATAAACCATTTTAAAGATATATTTGGTTTGTTTTTCTGGTAACTTCTCTCTCTTCAGTTCCTGTAACCTCTCAAACTTAAATACACATCTTTAATGGCACTACTTGTTTTCTAGGATCCCAAAATGTATGTGCAAACAATCCTGGATGTGCACAAGAAATACAATGCTCTCGTCATGTCTGCGTTCAATAACGACGCCGGGTTCGTGGCAGCGCTCGATAAGGTTCGTGGTCCACTGTATATTAATTTTTAAAATTGTAATTAAAATTATAGCTGTGGTGTGACTTTCACACCAGAATATGTGCTTTTATCAGGCCTGTGGAAGATTCATTAACAATAATGCGGTAACAAGGATGGCGCAGTCCTCCAGCAAATCCCCAGAGCTTCTGGCCAGATACTGTGACTCTTTATTGAAGAAAAGGTACATATTATCATCTACAGTCCAAAGCTAACTGAATATAGGAGGCTGCTAGGTTACCTTTATGTCAGATTAGAAGTGAAGGCATTAAAGGAATAGTCTACTCATTTTCAATATTAAAATATGTTATTACCTTAACTAAGAATTGTTGATACATCCCTCTGTCATCTGTGTGAGTGCACGTAAGTGCTGGAGCCCAAACACATCAACGTTTTTCCTATTTAAGACGAGTAGTTATACGAGCAAGTTTGGTGGTACAAAATAAAACGTAGCGCTTTTCTAAGCGGATTTAAAAGAGGAACTATATTTTATGGCGTAATAGCACTTTTGGGAGTACTTCGACTCGCCTGAAAAGTCCGCTCCCCTTCTCCCTCTCATAATGGGAGAGGGAGGGTGTTACTGTGCCGAGTCGAAGTACTCCCAAAAGTGCTATTACGCCATAAAATATAGTTCCTCTTTTAAATCCGCTTAGAAACCGCTTAGAAGAACATTTGATTTTTATCTTTTTGGAATCCATTCAGCTGATCTCTGGGTCTGGCGGTAGCACTTTTAGCATAGCTTAGCATAATCCATTGGGTCTGATTGGACCATTGGCATCGCGCTGAAGAATGGCCAAAGAGTTTTGATATTTTTCCTATTTCAAACTTTACTCTTCTTTAGTTACATTGTGTACTAAGACTGACAGAAAATTAAAAGTTGCGATTCTCTAGGCCGATATGGCTAGGAACTATCCTCTCATTCTGGCGTAATAATCAAAGACTTTGCTGCCGTAACATGGCTGTAGCAGGCGCAATGATATTATGCAGTGCCCAAAAGTAGTCCCCTGCTATTGAAAGTTACTAAGGGGACTATTTTGGCTGCTGCGTAATATCATTGCGCCTTCTGCAGCCATGTTACGGCAGCAAAGTCTTCGATTATTACGCCAGAATGAGAGTATAGTTCCTAGACAAAATCGCAACTTTTATTTTCTGTCGGTCTTGGTACACAAAAGAGTCAAGTTTTAAATAGGAAAAATATCGAAACTCTTTAGTTACTTTTTTAGCGCGATGCTAATGGTCTAATAAGATTCAATGGATTATGCTAAGCTATGCTAAAAGTGGTACTGCCAGACCCGGAGATCGGCTGAATGGATTCCAAAACGGTAAAAATCAAATGTTTAACTTTAGGGGAGCTGGAAATGAGCATATTTTCAAAAAGAATTGTCCCTTTAAGACTGCATTAGACAGGTCATAGTTGTAAAAAGATGGACTTTTGTTATTTGTTGTTGTTTACATGCTAACGTATTAACTGGGTGTATGTTTTATTCAGTTCGAAGAATCCAGAGGAAGCTGAGCTGGAGGACACTCTCAACCAAGTGGTGAGTCTCTCTCCTTCACCAAAGGAGTATCCACGCATACATTTGCGTTCATTCAAAGAGCATTTGATTAAACACATGCCATGAAATGTGAATTGTGTAACTGTGAGCAATATTAATACTCCAGTGAGCAATAAGGTAGTGTGCCGTCCAAACATTTACAACATACTAATAACTGAAAGTAAATCTTTGTTTATCATTCATCAGATGGTGGTTTTCAAGTATATTGAGGACAAAGACGTGTTTCAGAAGTTTTATGCCAAGATGCTGGCCAAAAGACTGGTGCACCAGAACAGTGCCAGCGATGATGCAGAGGCCAGCATGATCTCTAAACTGAAGGTCTGTGTGCTTGTTTGATGCGGATGACTCATTTAATAAATACTGCTTGCTTTAACATTCTTGTGGATATTCAATGCAACTTTTTTGGATGGTGTTCTGTACAGCAAGCATGTGGATTTGAGTACACATCCAAACTACAGCGCATGTTTCAGGACATTGGTGTCAGCAAAGACTTGAACGAGCAATTCAAAAAGCACCTCTCCAACTCCGAGCCACTGGACTGTAAGCGTTCAACCTGTGCATTTTATTCTCATTATTTGTTATTTAAGGGATAATGTATAGATGTTATCGCAGAAATAACAATTGTTGTTGAGCTGTGTGTAATAATATATTATACATGTGGTCATTCTATTTATTGTTTTACTCTCGCAGTGGATTTCTGCATCCAGGTTCTGAGCTCTGGCTCATGGCCGTTCCAGCAGTCCTGCACGTTTGCTTTACCATCCGAGGTGAGACTCTCAGACGCTTGACCCTGTAATTTTCAGAGCGTTTCACACCCGTGGAAGAGCTGAGAATAAAGTGTGATTACACATCCTGTTCGTCGCCCTTGATTATAGTTTATGAACGTCTTTGTTTTTCACAGTTGGAACGGAGCTACCAAAGATTCACGGCTTTCTATGGAAGCAGACACAGTGGGCGCAAGTTAACGTGGCTTTATCACCTCTCCAAAGGAGAGCTGGTTACCAACTGCTTCAAAAACAGATACACTCTGCAGGTTTGTTTAATGCATACACGGTTGTTACACAACATGTAATATGACCTACTGGACTCATTAAGAAGAAGGTTGTAAGATCAGCTGGCTGGTGTGTCACAATGTGTTTGTTGCGTGTCCCCACAGGCCTCAACCTTCCAGATGGCCATTCTGCTACAGTTCAACACAGAGAACAGCTACTCCGTCCAGCAACTGGCAGACAGCACACAGATTAAAATAGTGAGCCATAATATAATCTCTGTCTCCTTTTATGCATGCTGATGTTTCCTTTTAAAATATTAAGGGGGGGCATATCATGAAAAGAAGACTTTTTTCATGTTTAAGTGCTATAATTGGGTCCCCAGTGCTTCTATCAACCTAGAAAATGTGTTAAAGATCAACCTAGTAACTTAGTTTTGGTAAACCATTCTCTGCAAGCATGTGAAAAAATAGCTCATTGAAATTTGGCTCCCCTTGTGATGTCAGAAGGGGATAAGACTGCCCCTTAATCTCCACTATCCAACCACAACAATGCCATTTAGTGCAGAGATAAGCTCATTTGCATTTTAGATGACACACCCAAAACTGCATATTTTTGCTCACACCTACAAAGTGGCAATTTTAACATATAATATAATAAATTATCTATATGATATTTTGAGCTAGAACTTTACGTACTGTGAGGACACCAAAGATGTATTTGACATCTTAAAAAAGTCTTGTGAAATGTCCCCTTTAAGTTATTGTGTCAACCGCCATTTGGATGGTACATTTAAAACACTATTTGGCAAAAAATATTTTTTTTTCTCAGGATATTTTGGTTCAGGTTTTGCAAATCCTACTCAAATCAAAGTTGTTGGTAAGTTTTTGCAACTGCTTTAATAAAATTTTGATGTGACCGTCTATACTTCTCTAATTGTAATTCTTTTGCATTGCAGGTCTTGGAGGACGAAAACGCAAACGTAGATGAAATGGACTTCAAACCTGATACATTAATCAGACTTTTCTTGGGCTATAAGAAGTAAATGGCTACCCTTCTGATTCATGATTTATTTTTTATTGGTATTTTGGATCAGTGTTAAATACAGTACAAGCATGTAGCATCTTGATCAGTTGGACCTCTGCACTGTTGTGTGTGTCTCTAGTAAGAAGTTGCGAGTAAATATCAATGTGCCAATGAAGACCGAGCAAAAACAAGAGCAAGAGACGACGCATAAGAATATCGAAGAAGACCGGAAGCTCCTTATTCAGGTATTACGCTATCAATTCGTAATGTTAAACATGTTGGTTTTTAAAGAGCTCGGATGAAAAACTTTCAAGGTGCGGTGGCATAATTTCTTGTTAAGGGGACACTTCACTTTTTTTGAAGGTAGGCTCGTTTTCCAGCTCCCCTGGAGTTGAACATTTGATTTTTGCTGTTTTGGAATCCATTCAGCTGATCTCTGGGTCTGGCGGTGCCACTTTTGGCATGGCTTGGCACAGTCCATTGAATCTGATTGGACCATTAGCACCACGCTAAAAAATAACCAGAGTTTCGATATTTTATTATATAACGCAGTGCCCGAAAATAGTCCCCTGCTATTAAAAGTTACTTTCCGTCAGTGCGTAATATTATTGCTCCTGCTGCAGCCATGTTACGGCAGCAAAGTCCTTGATTATTACGCCAGAATGAGAGTATAGTACCTAGACATATCTGCTTAGAAAATCGCAACTTTTAATTTTCCATCGGTCTTAGTACACGATGTAACTACAGAAGAGTCAAGTTTTAATTAGGAAAAAATCCAAACTTTTTGGTTATTTTTGGCGCGATGCTAATGGTCGGGTCGGATTCAGTGGATTGTGCTGGGCTATGCTAGGAATGGTAGCGCCAGTGGATCAGCTGAATGGATTCCAAAGCGGTAAAGGGTCAAGTGTTTAACTCTATGGGAGCTGGAAAATGAGCATATTTTCAAAAAAAGTGGAGTGTCCCTTTAAAATATAATTTTTTTCCATAATGGATTCTGCCTAAAACCCAATATTTCTGAATGGCAGGTTTAAGCGTATTTGAACGTTTTTAATAAACGTGTTGAGAGCATTCAGTTACAATCATAATCTCATTTTTGACAGAGGTGGCGTTTAGCCGCTTTTTCATCCGAACTCTTAATTTCTTTCAATTTTGTGTTTTCCTCTCGTGTGCAGGCAGCTATTGTGAGAATCATGAAGATGAGGAAGATGTTGAAGCACCAGCAGCTTTTGGCAGAAGTGCTGAACCAACTTTCTTCACGTTTCAAACCTCGTGTCCCCGTCATCAAGGTAACCGGACAGTAGCGGCTTTTAAATACATTTAGTTAATACAGCAGCTGAGCTTGCTCACACTGTAGTCATAATCGCTGCATTGTACCTAACAATGAGCCACAGTTATATTTTGTACTAATTTTTCTTTCAGAAATGCATCGACATTTTGATAGAGAAGGAATATCTGGAACGTGTTGATGGGGAAAAGGACACCTACAGCTACTTGGCTTAGAAATCTTCTGTAAAGTTTGGTCTCTTAAAATCATTCCTGATATGAGGAATATCTACAGAGGACACAGACTTAAGATCTGAAGTCATTGCTGGCACATTGGACAGTGCTACACTGGACTATACCCTTTAAAACCAGACTGCTAAAGCGGCCAGTCTTTGTCTTTAAGCTGCTCAGGATTGCCATTTACTTTTTAATGTGTAAATAAACGGACATTAAACTATACTCATAGTGGGACCCAGATACAGGGTTGCATGCTGTTGCCTATCGTGAAAAATAAAACCGCCGATTAATTTAATTGTAATAAATTGAAAGGACTTGGAAACACGACTGCTTTTCAAAAAGGCTGTCGGATGCAGATGCAAATACATAAAATGACACTTTTCAGCAGCACTCTTGAGTATAATCATGTCTGACTGGTTGTTACTTGCCACGAGAACGCCATTTGTATAGTGCGGTTCATTTTATAAATATCATGAATAAACCATTTTCTTTAAGCCTTTTCAGCTTTCCTCATTAAACATGTCAATGAACATTACAGCATAAGAATTATTTTCAATGTTTATTTCAATGTTTTGTCCCTGTAAACAATTAAACAGCACCTTGTAATGAGAAGCAGAAAGACGGAGTGGTCAAAACCCTTGGTTAGAAAGAGTTGGGAGTTCAAAGGTGAACAGTGAATGTGTCAGGAAAGATGTAACACCATAATTGCTTAATCACAGCAAAGGATAGCATCAATAAATTATACAAAACTGATTTATGCTGATAAAATAAATACAGTCCTTAAGCTTTCATAAGTCAAGCACAGTATTATTGCTTTGATTCTTAAAAACATCCCAGATTCAGAACGAGTGATTGTTTTTCCACTTAATACGGGACAAAAAAGCACCATGACAAGTTAATCACCCTATCCTATCTTTAGTGACATCTAGCTCGTAGCTGCGACTTTGTCTGGATAGACTTTACAAAAACAGTATAGAATAACAGCAAACAATGGTGAGTTACCTGATTCCTACGCCATCTGAAACATTTGTTCATGCATACAATGGATATACTGTTCAACGACATTTCAGGAAATCTAATTCAAGAAACTATTCAGTGTTTTTCAACATTTCAAGGCACTGCAAGATTATGATACTGAGCCAAGCGCTTTCATTTTTATCTTTACAGCAACTGTGCGTTGGCACCCCTTAATTACAAGCGAAAATGAAAGTGACTTTGGTTTCCACAAAGAGCAAAACTTTGAAAAGAAGCCAGAGTTTATGCAACCGTACAGTCGGTACTGCAATGTAAAATTTGGTCCAAATGTGGAAATTGTTATAATTTACAGCAACAAGAACAAAAATACAATCCAGAATTCAATACAATGGCCCATTTTATGAATGGTTTGCTGCAGCTGTAAACATGACAGAATGTTCAAGTTATTATAAACAAAAGTGTATCCCAGAGTAAACCTGTTGGTCGAGTAAAAAAAAAGACAGGAAAAAGAGTCTCCAAAAAATCACTGTTAAAAAGTTATCAAATAGATGCCCTTGTCCTATAAAATCCATTATCTAAACTGTATTGGAAATGCGTGTGGAGAGAGAATTCCTGAAGAGTGTAAGGCATTTGTTCAAGGAGGTAGATGGGTTCACAGACTCATTGCATTTCCATTTCACGTTCAATGCCCACATATTTCAGAGCATCAGCTTGACTGTATCTGAAAAAGATATGAAAATAACAATAATTATAACACAGCCGTTTTACACCGTATTGCATAAAATAGAGTAAAAAGACTGCAATCCCAACTAAAAAATTTTGCAATTTACGGTTTTGTACATAAAATCATTCTACATAACGTAAAGAACATTTTGTGAAAATATAACCTTGATATCTTTAAAATTGACTGAATAAGGTCATGTCAATATGAAATTAAACTTTAAATTAGATTGAGACTTAAAGGTGCAGTGTGTAAATTTTAGGGTTGCGAATTGCAACAAAAGGCTCAGTCCACTGCCCATCCCTTTTGAAACACATAGAGAAGCTTCGGTAGCTGCCACCAGACAAACATGTCATCACCAGAGACAACCTAGTAAAAAAGTTTGTCCGTTAAGGGCTTCTGTAAAAAATTGCCGGCACAAAATGGCGACTTCCATGTAAGGGGACCCTCCGTGTATGTAGATAAAAACGTCTCATTCTAAGGTAATAAAAACATAACGCTTCATTATGAAAGGTCTTTATAAACCCCTGATAATATAGTTTTGTATATTATTTAGCATTTCTGTCAAGAGATCCTTCTAAAAATTACACATTGCACCTTTAAGCCTGTTTTTTTACAGACAGGGTCACATTTGTAGATTAAAGGATTAGTCCATTTTCTTAAAAAAAAATCCAGATAATTTACTCATCAGCATGTCAATCAAAATATTGATGTCTTTCTTTGTTCAGCTGAGACGAAATTATGTTTTTTTTTTAGGAAAACATTCCAGGATTTTTCTCATTTTAATGAACTTTAATGGACCCCAACACTGAAACTGCAATTTTAAACTTCATTTAAACTGTAAGAAGGACTCTAAACGATCCCAAACGAGGCATAAAGGTCTTATCTAGTAAAACAATTGTCATTTTTGGCAAGAAAAATAAAAAATATGCACTTTTAAACCACAACTTCTCGTCTTTCACAACTGATGCGCCCACATCACACAAACGGTCACATGTTACATATATGAAACGCACATTTGCGGACCATTTTAAACAATAAACTGAAACAAAGACATTAATTAGTATCATTCCACATACAACAACGTCAGAATGGTCCTCTTTCTCCACACTTGTAAACACTGGGGCATAGTTTCGCATACGTCATCCGTGACCTCTTGACGTGATGACATATTACATGAGGTCGCGCTGACGCATCACAGGACCGGAGATAGACGAGAAGTTGTGGTTTAAAAGTGCATTTTTTTTTTTTGCCAAAAATGAACTTTGCTAGATAATACCCTTATGCCCCATGTGGGATCGCTTAGAGTCCCTTGAAACTACAATTTTAAACTGCATTATTAAGTATAGGGGTCCATTAAATTCATTTAAAATGAGAAAAATCCTGGAATGCTTTCCCCTAAAAACTTATTTTCTTCTCGACTGAACAAAGAAAGAGACCAACATTTTGGATGACATGGTGGTGAGTAAATTATCTTGATTTTTTTTAAGAAAATTGACTAATCCTTTAACATGCATGGGTAAGTGTGCGATTTTCTACCTGTAGTCAAAGAAGAGTTCCTCTCCAGTCTGTATGGCTCTCTTCGCAAATATGCCAATTCTGTGATCCCCATTAACCATCATGACTGTAAGGGGCAAAAAAAAGATCAAACCACGAGATCAGAATATACAGTCTCCTTCCTGTGATTTATTTGCACAGCATTTCGAATGATATACCTTTTGCATAGCAGTTGGGGTTCACAGAGTGGTTGGCAAACCTGATCTTGTTTCCTTTCCTAGTTGCGTCAACGACAAAGTCTGTGGGTAAAAGTTGGGAGGTTTTTAGCCAATCGGAAAGCAGCCATGGGTAAAGTGAAAGTTTTTAGACTGAGGTGAGTTACCGTTATTCAGATTAAACAGGAAACTGCACATGTATTTGTCATAGACCTTGCCTCTGCGGTCTGCTTCATCTTGGGAGATGATCTACCGGTGAAAAAATAGAAACGTGTCATTTTAGAGGAAACGCATCGTTTTGAGAGATGAAACCGGTTGATGTGTGTAATATACAAATTCTCACCTCCCCACAGTACTCGGAGATGAACTCATTTTTCTGAACAGGTTCTTTGATGAAGATGCCCCACCCAGCCACGTCAGAAGGTGCGAGTAACAAGTGCTAAAAAAAAAGTAAATTTTAAGTAACACAACCCCAATTTAGGGCTGCAACAACGAATCGATTAAATCGATAAAAATCGATTACTAAAAGTGTTGGCAACGAATTTCATTATCGATTCGTCGTGTCGCGTGACGCAGAGACGTTTAATTAAAAAAAAGAAAAAAAAAACACTTCAGTTAAGCGCGGAGCGGAGTGAACACACTCGTGCTGCGTCCCAAACAGCCTATTTCTATACTATATAGTAGGCAAAGAGTATGAGAAGTAGTGCTTTTCGCCTACTATATAGTATGGAAGTATGCGGTTTGGGACGCAGCGTCGGTCTCTCTCGCGCACTGTTGCTTGCAGAGTTCGGCGGCTCATAGACAGGGCGGAGAAAAGACAGGGCGGCGGGAAAAAGATGGGAAAAAAACAGCAAAGGTAGAGGAAAACCACATGTCAGTGTTTTACTCATCCCAAACGTAAGCGCGTCACCTGGAAGTTAGCCGGCAAAGAGGTAAACAAACAAAGACGACACGCTTATGCTTTATGGAGCGACGACAGCGGGTAAAAAAGTTTCTAGAACGAATAAAAAACTCCAATGACAAACTCCACTGATATTAAACAATGAAATAAAACTTTGAGAGGGAGTTGTATGAACGCTTTTCCCCGTCATGGACCTGTACGTAAAATCATCGTGCCATCACTCTCCTGCTGCTCTTTCCTGCGCGCTCCAGCTCATGCCGACTGCCAAGCAAGTAGACGCGCGTGCCCGGCCCAACATTCAGTAAGTGCCGCCTTTTGTTACATAAACATCGTCTTACATTTTTTAAAGCGAAGTAATAAATGGTGTATTTGCATTTTGCGCGGGAGTAGAAGAAGCATTTTCCGTTTTGACAAGGCGCATGTATGTGGCCAAATGTAAATAGAACAGTTTTAACAAATGAGTTAGCTATCTGATCAGAGAAAACACATGAAGTCAAATATAAAGCTAAAGCTGTCACTGGGGCAGTACCCTTTATAAAAAGTCCTAATATGTACCATTTAGGTACAAATATGTATCTTTGAACTGCCAATATGTACTTTTGAAGTACTAATATGCACTTTTTGGGTACAAAGGTGTACCTTTTTTGAAAGAGTACTGTCCAGTGACAACTTTTGTACCTTTATTTCTAAGAGTGTACTCATTTACTATCTTTTTGATCCCATCAAGAGAGGCTTCTTGATGGGAAATGCATCATAAAAAGTCTATATATTTGGCAGATGTAAAGCATACATGTGTATTTTTTGTGTTAGTCCATTTTTATTTTATTTTATTATTATTGTAACAGCTCAGGTATGTTCAAGGAGCAACATGTTTGTGTAATTTCTAAAGATTTTTGTTCTGTTTTGAATAAGGGGTTGGAAATGAATGCTTTTCTTGTTTTTTGTTTTTTTATCCGATTCATCGATTAATCGAAAAAATAATCGACAGATTAATCAATTATTAAAATAATCGTTAGTTGCAGCCCTACCCCAATTCAATTCAGTAATATTATTAATTTAATTACAACCAAAGAAAATATTATTTAAAATTAAACTATAATGAATGTTATAGATTTTTGTTTTCCTGTATAGCTCAGTGGTAGAACATTTGGTTAACAGGGCAAAAGGTCATGGGTTCGAACGCAGGGAACACAATGATAAAAAATATATACGTTGAAATGCACTGTAAGTCGTTTTGGATAATGTTGATTTTTTGGGAAAAGTTCAAAATAATTTTAGGAAAATACTAAGCTAAATGTTTTTCATTTTAATTCCGGTGGCGGCTCGTGACTGTTCATCCGAGAGGCGCAAATTCTAAATAAGTGTTTGGAGTGTCATGTGTGTTGCTTGCATTTTCAAAATATGTGTTTGTTGCGTCATGTGAACCATGTGCATCACGTGTTTTGTCAAAATAAGTGCCTGCTGCAGACGTGTCACAACCGTTTATGATAAAAGAGACGTTCACGTTCACAAAATACACGCAAGACACTCCCTTTACACTAAACTCTGATTACGCATGAGATTATGCGAGTATCTGGCAAACGCGAGCGTCTCTTTTATCATAAACCCTTTAGACGTGTCTGCAGCAGGCACTTATTTTGATAAGATACGTGATGCACACAGGATCTCTCAATGCACAGAACACATTTTGAAATTACGAACGACACACATGACGGGTTACATACATGTTGTAACTTGTGACGAACTTCGCATCGAGCGCCCTCGAAAAAATAAGTCACCAGTCGCCACTGCTTAATTCTACAATAAACAAACCTTCTTTGCTCCTCTCTGGATGCTGCAGTTCTTGCAGGAGACATTTTTACTGTCCCAGTGTTCGGCTGCCCCACAGGTGAGGCATAGGTCAGGGTCACACTCCCGTACGGCCAGGTAGCAAGGGCACTGCTTGGTGTTACATTGCGCCTTACAACGGCAACCTGGAAACCGATTCTGACCTGAAAATACAAAAAATACTGTTTAAACAACTTGACTTTAAACCTAAAATAGTGAGAAAAATTTTGGGGCAGTTTTGTCCAAATCGCAAAGCATGGATTATTTTTCAGTGTTTGGATATAAAAGCATGCTTAACTCTTTCCCCGCCAGCATTTTTCATGATTTTCACAAAAGTTTAATGCCTTCCAGAAAATGCTCCTTTTTAAATATATAAACATACAATATATGAAATAAAAGAGCAGACTCTCTGCTTTCAAACAAAAAAAATCTGTGTCATCCTACCTTCATGTGTTCTCTTTTTATCACCTCTCAAATATGTGTAGGTTTCATCAAAAACACCAAATTTTGAGCAAAAAGCAGAGATAATTTCATTTTTGTGAAGGACTTTTGATAGAGATCAGACGCAGAGCGATCTTTAAAACATACACGAACATACAGCTGTTTGCCCTAGGGCAATACTTCCGGTTTTTATAAGTTGCGGAATTGCAGTATAGGGCTAATTCGATCTACGTCATCAATGTTCGCGGCGGCCATATTGTTGACATAAAACTGTCAGTCTGTCAATTGACAAGCGAGGCAGCGTGGGTATTATGCATGGTATTATCGGTGTAATTTTTTTTAAAACCGCGCGATGGTGTGGGGTGTAATACACGGATGTTCTAACAACAGCAAAAAGAACCCCGGAATTAGTTTTTATGCGATACCGACTGTTAGAAAACATGAAAGGAGACAGAGGAGTTGAACCAGCGAAGGAGAGACTCCCAACAGCAAAGTCTGTCCCCATCATTTTACCACAGGTAACGTTAGGGATATATGCTCACAGCAAAGTCTGTCCCCATAATTTGATCATATATGGTTAGCTGTAAGCAGTGTCTGAAACTGCCCTTTCAAATGAGCTGCCATAAATTGAGACAGTTATTAAATTAGTATTAATAACTATATGAACATAATAATAGGTCTGGCATTGATAGGGAATTAAGGGCGTTTCACATAGTTTTGAAAATCGTTTTATATATAACAGAATAGCGGAGCTCACACCAAAACTATAACGATACAGATACAATGAATGACATCATTGGGATCACTTTCTGAGCGATTTTTCCCACCTGATGAAGGATAAACCATTGATAGCATTAAAATCTGTTTGAACTTCAAGTGCACGGCCACTTAAAATGACAGTGAAGCTCATTGCTGAGCTCTATAACATTAGATTACCTCCAGTTGCTGTGAAAGTTGACTACGTAATGCTTTTTAATCTACTACATTAACTAACTGTTATGCCAAAAGGTAAGAGATTACACAAACTATTAGATTCACTGTTTAGAGTTACGTGAAACGCAGCGTGTTGAGGACATCTGCAAAAGTTTTTATTACAAGCAATATTAAAGGCAAGTGATTTGCGCGAGTGCCGTGAGCGAATAAGCATAAATGTATTGTTTGGTGATGTGGACGATGATATAGTTATCGTTTTAGTTATAGTTATAATGTGAACGGCCCTTCAGTGCTTGTATGATGAATGCGGATACTGTATGAACGATATAGTTATAAATATCCGGATAAGTTACGGCTGGCAATAAGGACGGATCTTTACTTAAGGCTATTGGGAGGAGAGACTGCGCCGGGAGAGGCGGGTTGGTAACCCTATCCTCTAGTTTTCCAAGAGGAAGACACCCAAAGCTTACTACGAAGAGGAAACAAAGAAAACAACCCGAAGGCCCTCCGAGAGGCGGGATGAAAGAAGGGCCAACAAGGACGGATCACACGGTAACGAACGCAAGGATATCGGCAAAAGAGAAAATCCCAAGGAGGTGTGGGTGTGGCTGGGAAAAAAACACAACTCTGAGGGGACTTCACATCCACATGGGAAAGAAGAAGTGTGGTGTTGGTAGCCTGAAGCAACCTTGCACTGCCCCGGTGCGGGCGGGTCAGACAAATGGGATTCATGGTCGGGTTGACAACCACAGTACCAATGGGCCCAATGTTGCAGAGGCAGAGCAGGAGGAGAGGACAGAGGAGGAAGAAAGGGATGTTGATGAACCCCAAGAAGAGAACTCAGTAGCACCCCCAAGAACGGAGTTGAGACAAAGGGCCAGGAACTTAAAAAACCCACACAGAAGGAACAAAATCAAGTGGCCAAAGGCCAATGAGTTTGAGAAGTGGAGAAAGTTGGATGAACATCTGACTGGGCTACTGCAAAAAGCTCTGCGCGGGTCAGTGATAGCCAAGCTTAACCTGTTTGGGGAGATCCTGTATGAAGAATGCAGCAACAGGTTTGGCGAGGTGACTATCAAAGAAGCCTCAGTAAGATCAAAAGGCAGGAGAGAGAAAGAAATCGATGACCTGGTGATAAGCAGAAGGCAGCTCCGCAAGCGTTGGAGGAAGGCAGAAGAGCCTGAGAAGGAGGGTCTGAAAACCCTCTGGGATGAGATAAGACAACGTCTTGCTAACCTCAGGAGGGCAGAACGCATTAGAAGGCGGAGGAAAAGGAAGGAAAAGGAAAGATCCAGTTTCTTCAGAAACCCATTCCGGTATGCACGCAGCCTCCTTGAGGAGAAGACAAGCGGAATTCTGGATGTTTCCAAAGAACTGCAGGAATACATCCACACTCAGTATAGTGACCCAGCAAGGAATAAACCCCTAGATTCACCAGGTTATGTGCCTAGACCTTCAGAACCATCAGCCCTGTTTGATGCATCACCACCAAAGTTCAGGGAGATCAAGCAGGTGATCCAGCGGGCAAGATCTGCTTCAGCACCAGGCCCGAATGGGATACCTTACAAACTGTATAAGCACTGCCCAGGAGTGCTGAAGCTGCTGTGGACCCTGATGAGAACCACATGGAATAAGCAGACCATACCATCCGAGTGGCAGAGGGCAGTGGCAGTCGCTATTCCCAAACAACAGAACGCTAAGACCATTGAGCAATTTAGAAGCATAGCTCTATTGAATGTGGAGGGGAAAATTTCCTTCTCTGTGATGGCAAGAAGAGTGACCACCTACCTCACAGAGAACAACTACATTAATACCAGTTGTCAGAAAGCCGGGATTCCAGGTTTCCCTGGCTGTGTAGAACATGCTTCCATGATTTGGGAACAGATCCAGACGGCTAAAAGGGAGAAGACTGATCTGCATGTCATATGGCTAGATCTAGCAAATGCCTATGGGTCAGTGCCACACCTGCTGATTGCCCACACATTGGAATTCTTGTACATCCCAGACAACATCAGGACCATGATCATGAACTACTACCAGGAAATGTACATGTGCTTTGTACTGAAGAATGTCACTACTGGCTGGCAACAACTGGAAGTAGGGATCGCAATGGGATGTTCCATTTCTCCAATCCTCTTTGTGGCAGCATTTGAAGTGATCTTGATCGGGGCTAGGCAGGTGGTGGGTGGTGTCCGGCTGCCTGCAGGCCAGAGGCTCCCGCCCCTAAGGAGCTATATGGACGACATTACCTGCTTGTTACGAACTGCCCCATGTACAGTCAGGCTGCTTAAGAGGCTGGATGAGCTGATCACCTGGGCCAGAATGAAGTTCAAGCCGCAGAAGTCGAGGAGCCTCTCATTGAGAAAGGGGGAGAGAAATGACAGAGTCACCTTCACCATCAGCGGGGAAGACATCCCCCGCATCGCGGATCAGCCTATCCGAAGCTTGGGAAGACTGTACACATCTGGTCTCTCAGACAAAGATATGGGGAAAATCATCCTTCAGCAGCTACTTGAAGGCCTGTCTAGGATCGACGCTAGCCAGTTACCTGGAAAGTACAAGGTGTGGTGTTATTACTTCACCCTGTACCCAAGAGTGATGTGGCCTCTGAAGCTGTGTGAGGTTACCTCATCAGCAGTAAGCCGGATGGAGGCAAAAGCCAATTCCTTCATCCGCAAATGGCTCGGCCTACCACGATGCTTTTCGGCTGCTGGTCTGTATGGAGGTAATGCACTTCAGTTACCCCTAAAATCCATTACCTTGGGCTATAGGCAGGAGAAGGCAAGGCTGGTGATGGAATTAAGGGACTCCACCGACAGGACAGTGGCTGATGCAAATGCCAGAGTTGAGACTGGAAGGAAATGGAGGGCGAAGGAGGAGGTGCAGAAGGTGATTGGAAGATTACAACATCAGCAAATTGTGGGCATGGTCCAGACAGGGCAGGCAGGCCTTGGATGGAGCGAGCCACCAATTCTATGGTCCAAGGCAAGTAGGAAGGAGAGGAAGGACCTAGTGGTAGCAGAGGTCACCAGGATTGAGCAGGAGGAGCTCAGAGTAAGGTCTGTGACACAGGGGCAGCAGGGGCGATGGACAACGTGGGAGGGCATCGCGAGCCGAGCAATCAGCTGGGCAGAGTTCTGGAAACTGCCACAGGCTCGGCTCAGTTTCCTCATCAGGGCAACATACGACACCCTCCCGTGCCCAAAAAACCTCCACCAATGGCTTGGAACAGAACAATCCTGCGATCTCTGTGGGACTATCAACGCCTCACTCCAGCATGTTCTATCAGGCTGTAAAACAGCGCTGATACAAGGTCGGCTTAGATGGCGGCACGACCAAGTGCTCAGGAAGTTGGCAGAGGTGCTGGAGAAATGTCGGCAGGAGGCAAACCAGCAAAGTCCAACACAGAGCCGATCTAGGATCCACTTCCTCAGGCAGGGTGAATCCGCAAGGCATACCAGCAAGAGACCACCCGCCAAGTTATTAACATCAGGGGCGGAGTGGAAGATGGAAGTAGATCTGGGAAGGCAACTCCATTTCCCACAGGAGATATGCAGCACCAAATTAAGACCAGATGTGGTGCTGTGGTCTGTAGCTGTAAAGTCAGTGATACTGATCGAGCTGACAGTGCCATGGGAGGAGGGACTGGAAGCTGCATATGAGAGAAAGAAGGCAAAGTACACAGACTTGGTCGCGGAGTGTAGAGAAAGCGGATGGAGTGTGAGGTTGTACCCGGTGGAAGTGGGAGCCAGAGGCTTTGTGGGCAGATCAACATCATGCCTGCTCAGGGACCTGGGACAACGAGGAGCCATACTGAGTAGATCCACTAAGGAGCTCTCTGAGGAAGCAGAGAAAGCAAGCCACTGGCTCTGGCTGAGACGACGAGACAAGGCTTGGGGAGTCAATTAGGCTTTGCTGCAGGGGGTGTCAGGGAGACGTCCCTGGTCACCGCCCCGCCACCAGGAGACGTACTGGGTCAAGGGGCGAAACGTTAATGAGTGGTGGTCCCCAGCTGAAGACCCTGCAGCAAAGCCATGTGGTATGCGGCCAGGTTTAGGCCTGCCTCAGGGAAGAGGACGCCCCTGCCATGCATAGTCCTCCAGGCACCGTAGGAGGTGCGACAGGCCTAAGGCCCAGCAGAAAGACCATCTCGCTGTAATGAATAATGGGTCTATTTGATATGGTTCCACAATAATCAAGCTCATCTTCTCTTAATACAGACGAGATTAAGCCATTAGGCTACTGCTCCGCTCGACTCAAATCTACGTGCGGCTAGGGGCAGGACAGATGTCATGTCAACAAGATGGCCGCGGCTAGCGACTTCCGGTGTTTGCGAATAAGCCCTATTGCAGATTGACGAGATAACTCGTCAATGGCGGGGAAAGAGTTAAACTGTCTGACTGGTGTGTGTGTGTGTGGGTGTGTGTACTCACATTCTGAGCTACACTGGCAAAATTTCTCGCAGAAGTTTTGGGCAGTGACACAGGGGCAAGAACTGTCACATGGCTGGCGAGGGTGGTCACATGGTTGATAGTTGTACACATGATTGGAGGAACCATCTGCAAGCAGACATTTGATGTATATGTAATGCAAACTTCTGCATCTTTAGAAATCATCACAAGTGCTTGTGACCAGCATGCAATCTTATGAGACAATGTAGCCTTTTTGACTTTTAAACTACAAACCTTTTTTTAATTGAATTTTTCTACAATGTGTGGCCCATAACCTAGAATAAACCCAAAGAAAGAACAGTTAAAATTGTTCAAATAATAATGTATTTGCTGAAATGTTCTTTAAATGGAAAACACCCCCGTTTTTAAATATTTTACTACGTTCTTCCCTCAACTTAGACGAACCAACACACACCCATCCCTTTCAATGTGTGCTCCTTTAATCCCTGTACAGCGCGTCGTGAATTTGTTAGCATTTAGCTTAGCCCCATTCATTCCTTAGGATCCAAACAGGGACGAACCCAAAAGCCACCAAACACTTCCATGCTTTCCCCATTTAAAGACTGTTACATGAGTAGTTACACAAGTAAGTATGGTGGCACAAAATAAAGCGTGGCGATTTTGTAAGCGGATAAAAAATGAGAACTATATTGTATGACGGAAGAGCACTTAGTTTGCAGCACTTCGACCTCGGGCGCAGTAGTATTGATGGATGTTTGCGCGAGAGGGGGAGTAGCGCCAAGTCTTAAAATAGGGAAAACATGGAAGTGTTTGGTGGCCTCCAAATTCATCCCTGCCCGGATCCCAAGGAATGAATGGGGCCAGGCCAAATGCCAACACATTCACAACGCGCTGCACAAAGATTAATTGCACACATTGAAAAAAAGATAAGTATGTATTAATTCATCTAAGTTGAGGTAAGAACATAGTAAAATATGGAAAAACTGTGTTGTTGTTCTTTTAATGGCATAACCTATGTTTTCTCTTTTTCTTCCTTTGAGGAGTATCTTCATCCACTGCAGGTGCACGTGCAATAATGCTGGATTCTTTTACCCTGAATTCATAAACCTTAACAGATCCCAAAACAAAAACAGTATGAAGTATTTGTACAAACAGTAAGATTTAATGCTACAGCTTTTCTTGAATGCTATTGAATCACTTCCTACCTGTTCTTGGTTCTTATTGGCTGTCTATACTTCTTTATTTGGTTTACATATAATTCCTTACAAAGCTAAAATGTTTAATATTAAAACAAATCTTTTTGAAATTAAAGAAATGAGTTTTAAAAACAACAATCAAAAGGTTTTTAAAAGGAAAGTTGAACATTTGTAATCATTTATTTAGTCTCACGTTTCATTTTTTTTGTTTGTTGTGATGACCACAAAGGAAGACATTTTAAAGAATGTTTGCAACCAAACCGATCAGAGGCTCCATTGACCTCCATAGTAGGAAGAAAAGAATACTATGGAAGTCAATGGGGTCTCTGATCGGTTTGGCTACAAACATTCCCCAAAATATCTTCCTTTGTCTTTATCAGAACGAAGACATTTTAGGGAACTATCCCTTTAAGATCAAACATATTTCAGTTAACTGATCTTCACCTTTTGAATTGTAGTGCAAGTGCATTAAATATTTGCAAACATGTTTTTAATTACGTATTGATCTGTATGTCTATACATAAACACAAAGTAACATGAACAATACAAAATATTCAATGTACCTGTCTGCAGGTCTTTGTGCCGATGAGCCTGGCGATAGCGCAAAAGTTGTCATAGTATGTGCCGATCAAAACTCTGAAAAGAGACGCCTCTGCTCCGCTCCAGTCCACGTTTTCAGGAGGCTCTGAGCTCAACTTCAACTTCACCGGAGTCTGACAGCGAGAGTTTGCCTCTGTAAAACATGCATCTTCACATATAACACTACTACCGAGCTAACACCTCATAATAAGCATCATCACATTACTCAATGCTTAACAGGCCATTAAATAAATATTTCACCAAATATATCCAGTGATGTGGTTCCAGTTCATATTATCCCCTCAATCTCTACCTGAGGAACTGGTGGTCTCATCCTTTTTGTCATCGTCATCTTTATCATTACAGTCAATCCCATCTGCCCCACCCTCTCGATCGCTGTCTGTGTCTTTAGTCTCAGCGTTAACTGTTGGGGTGCTGGGTCTGCTGCTGCTACTGCTGTTTGGGAGTCTGCCTCTGCGCCTGCCCACTGTGCGCTTAGACGGGGTCTTGGGACGCTCAGCAACCACACCTGCTGGGTACTCCCTTACCATACCATCCTAAAAAGAGCCATATGCCACTTTCAGTATGACATCACAGACAAATTCAAAATGATACTAACCTTAAACCAACTTTTTCATACTTCATGAAGTTTTCTGATTGTCTTCAGGGCTTTATTTCAGATATAATACACTTGCCTGAACCGTATACATGTAGCAATAAATACCACACGGTTTGCCGTCCTCCAGACTTTCCACGTTCTTGCGCTTGTAAGTGTTTGGGGTTGCATGAAAAGCTGTAAATCAATGAAAGAAATTTCAGTAAATAAAGCCAAAGTTTCAAGGAGAGCATTTAATGCGGTGTTCGCTTACGATGAAGAAAGCAGTCGTATTTGAAGCAACGCCTGCAGAAAAGCGTGTGGAAGGAGTGCAGACTCTGCTCTCTCTGCACAGACTTGGCGTTTGGTCCATCGATGTTGGGCGTACACTCGGGTGGGAGGGCTCCTGGGAGCTGCTGCTCAGTGAGCTCTTTATACCTGCAGAGAGAGGAAGTGACATCGCTAATCAGAATATTGGAGTTCTGGGAAACATCTGCTGGGATTGTTTCATGAACATATCCGACATACTTCTCTTTAAGTTCTTCAGGTGAGCCTTTATCAGGAAACATGGATGAAATGGCTTCAAAGATTTTATCGGTGGGGAATTTTTTTGATCCGTCACTGTTGTGACCTGTTGCACGGGAAAACAAGAAACAGAGATTGCGATCAGATTGAGATTATGGAACAACGAGACATTGTATAATATACAGTCTGTTGTATGCAACTAAAGTCTGAACAGCTACCTGCTGGAATTTCATAAAACTCAGCATGCCATAGTTTTAAATAGTAAATTTCACTTTTTTTAAAAACATAGTGACTAAGTTATCTTAACACATTTTAATAGCTTTTGTATCAGAAGAACTACGAATTAACACTTATGCATTACATACAAGGTACATCTGGCATCTATTTAAAGTAATTAGTACACTTGTACCCAGTGGCGGTCGAGTTCTTTTTCGAGGGCGCAAGATGCAAAGCTCGTCTTAACATGACACATCATGCAAACTGAATCACGTGTGATGTCAAAATTCAAGCCTGCTTCAGACGCTTCAGAGGGGTTTATGAGATGCTTGCGTTTGCCAGATACTCGCTTAATCTCATGTGTAATCAGAGTTTAGTGTTAAGATTTTGTCTTGCGAGTATTTTGTGAACGTTAGTGTCTCTTTTATCATAAACCCTTTCAACGCGTGTGCAGCAGGCACGTATTTTGACAAGACGCATGATGCACATGGTTTACATGATGCAACAAATGAAGAGTTTCGTTGCAAAACGAGATAAATCAATTTTTTTTATTTTTGTCAAAACATGTTTATTATTATGTTATCATGTTATTATTTTGTTTTATGGTGCTACTTCGCTGTATTTTTTAAGTTATGAAGGTTTAAATCAAAACAAACCAACTGCAGTTGCATTGAAATTAATTGGAACGCACAACCAAAAAACGAGATTTCTGAACAATTTAAAAAACGGTCGTTATCTCGTTTTGCAACGAAACTCTTCAAATACATATTTTGACATGATGAGTAACACGCGACACTCCGAACACATATTTTTAATTTGCGCCCCTCCGAAGAGAAGTCACCGGCCGCCACTGCCTACAGGGTTCCCACACCTTAGTTAACTTTAAATTTAATGAATTTCCAGGTCCAATACCCTCAAATACAAGGACTAAAGCCCGATTTATAGTCGTGCGTAATTTCTACGCCAATTTCTACAAGTTGCTGTTTCTTCTTCGTTTGTGGGTTAACTTGCCAAGCTGCTTCTTCTCTGCGGAGGACGACGCAAAAGTATAACTGAAAAACGACGCAGAACCTACACCGTCGCGGCTAAGCCGTAGGACCTACACACGACTATAACGAGCCCTTAAATGTGGGGACACATTTCAGGTGAGAGCAAGGTTACATCGTGTTACCTTTGAAGATACATTGTTACATTTCCCTTTCGAGGGAACTCGTGCTGCGTCACTGCGGTGACACTTTGGGGACGCCTCCAGGGGTAAGTGCGTCTGAATGTGTATATCAAATTCAACCAATGGTGAGGCTTTACGACGAAGACAGGGTGACGCGGGAGCGAGGAAGTATATCGCTATTTGAAATATTGCCAAAGACGGCATTACAGGGATGCAAGAAGTATGGCAAGGGAGACGCAGCATCTCATTTCCTTCTCAGGGAACAACAGTTACATACGAAACCCGAGACGTTTTCATGTGTCAAACACAACTATACAAAAAAGCATTTTGGTATGAATCAACATTTGCGTACAGAAGATATAAGCATTTAAAGTGAACAGTTTAGCACGCGTGCTTAAAAAGTCTAGAATTTTTATGATATTATCATACACTACACACGGAATAATATGGATTTTTTTCCAGAAAACCTCTAGCATTAAATAGATTTAAGCACTTTCAATGATCTGTATCTATGTGTGTGTGTACTTTTTATAAAACTTCCCAGGGCCTTGAATTTTTTTCCCTCAGATTCACCAACTTTCAAGGACCCGTGGGAACCCTGTGCCTATACCAACCATCTGCTCAGTCTTACTTTCAGAATTAGGTTGGTCCTTATGAGAATCTTCAGGGTCATCTTTTCCATCACAAAGGTCCATCTTTTCCAATTTGCAGTCGTGCTGATCTTCCTCATCATCATCTTCATCATTGTCACTGTACTGATTGAGCGCATTCACCAACTCCACAAAAATCTCATCATTTATAAATCCACACTCTATACATACAGAACAAAAAACAAAGTTTTATTTAAAAACCTGCACTTAATACAGTAACTGCAGAAATGTTAAATCTTTTTAAAAGCAGTAGTTACTTTTAGTATTAATACATTTTAAATAATAATAATTTTTTACCTTGATCACCATGCACTTTTCCATCATAGTTTTTAATAAGCTCTTCAATAAAGGTGCCATCTTGATCAAGGATTTCATCACCCATGTATGGGATGTTGTGCAATACAGTCTCATCTTCAACCTTGAACAGAATGCAAGATTTATGGCAAATGGTTTTATCACTTGGAATTCTCAGACAGACACACAAATCTAAGTTTATTTTACCATAAAATTCTGCTGGAGTGGTGACCATGAGTACATGACTGGCACGGAGGCCACAGCGTTCAGGGTTTTGAGAGGAATGACTTGTCTGGAGAACTCGGAGAAGCCGCTGTCAACAGTGCACTGCAAAATTAAGAAGTTGTGTTTGATTTCAACTAGGGTATAATAAGAAAATAAAAAGGTACATCAGAATATATCCAGTATGTGGAAAACTATTCTACCAGTTACATCTTAATCATCTTATGACTGTTGGCACAAAAAAGCAACATAAAATGGTAACAGACATTTTGATCATCAATACTTACACAGAGTTACCCTTTTAGCTATCCTCTTTTAAAGGTCCTATTCTTTCTGTGTTTTTGAAGCTTTGGTTGTGTTTACAGTGCGCAATGTAACATGTGTTCATGTTTCACGTGTAAAAAAGGCAGTATTTTTTACACAATTGAATTATTTGTATACTGCTGCATCCCTAGCTGCGTTTACATGGACATTTGTAATCCGTTTAAATGATCAATCTGAATAAAAATGCTCCATGTAAACACCTCAATCGGACTAAAAAGTGCCAATCTGATTAAAAATCTAATCCGCTTGTTAGGGGTGGTTTATACCTTTTGTAATCCGCTCAAAAGGACATGTATACACTTGATCGGATGGATAACTGAAACTGGGACGCTCTGCGCATGTGCCATCTTCTTTTCTTTTAATGGCGGTTGGTAAACCCACTGAAAGGCGCATTTCCGCCACCTGCAGGACGGTAGTGTTGAGCATATTCACACGTGCAATGACGTAGATTGCCGTAATGACATGTGACGCAAATATTTGAGTTTGTTTTGTTGAAGGAAGTCACAAGAAGTGATTGTCTTGTTAATCTTGTTCCTATTATCCTTCCAATTCCCCATAAAGTGATACAAGGCTGCGTTGTCCGGTCAGTACATGATTTATACTCTGATCCACAAACGCGTGTGTTTGGACTCGCTCTCGCGAACGGTCTGCGTGAAGTAAAATACGCTTTTTGGGCACACGTGAATGGGTGTTTTTGCTGCTGCTTTATAATCAGCTGAGGCACAAAGCAAATCTTGAAACAGCGTGAAACTATATTTGTGCAATGTGTCAAATTATCAAATCTGATGTAAATCTTGTGTCATATAAACACGCACATCAATCCGATCACATTATGAAGTGTTCATGTAAACGCTATGATAGGATTTATTAATCGGAAGGATTTTAATCCGATGGAGGTAAAATGTGTCCATGTAAACGTAGCTACTGTCCTCAAAACGGGCTGATGTCTTTCTTGTTCTACTAAGTCCCTCCTTCAAAAATATGTTTTGAGTTCTGATTGTGTAGTTTGTTAAGTGTGTTGTGATTCGACAGCAGCTTAACTTGCCGTTAGCTTAGCTGGCGACTGACTTATTCCTGTGGGCGGAGTTTAGTCAAAAAACTGTTCTAGTGACGTCATTAAAGCAGGAAACAGAGGGCTGTAGTCCAAACCGGCCATTCGCTGTAGGCTTTAAAAGACGGATTCTGTTATAGAAAATATATCGCCTTGCAGTGAACTTTGGGCTTTATCATTTTACAGGTATTATTTATGCTCTAACAGCAACATTAACTAGGGTTTAAAAAAATGGGATCAGAAAGAACGTGACCTTTTATTATGAGATTAGGAGCATCAAAGCTTGATTTTACATTAGGTATGTTTACATGCCACTGGACATGAACACAAATGTATCTGAATTAGCAGATAAGTTCGAACCTCTCTGGTCCCTCTTAAGGAGCTTACAGGTGTCATGATATGAACAGGCTGTATCCGTCTCAGTTTCCATTCCTGGTTCAATATGTCTGTACGCTCCAAGATCTTCTGTCTGTTGGAGTTGAACATGCTCTGCACAACAGAAAAACGCAAAACGTTTCAAAGTGAAAACATGATAAAGACGATCAGGCTGTTTTCCATGTCATCCATGGAAACTGAAACCTTTTCAGAATTACAATTATGGAAACATGAGTGCATCTGTGGCAAAAAAAAGTGACAACAGTGTTGTATTGGGAAGCTTTGATGTATTAGCCCATGGATCACCTTGACTTCGTCTGCCCTCCTGAAACGTTTGAGCTGCCGCAGTCGCATGTACTCAGACTTCACTCGCCTCCTCCAGCAAAGCGGACCTTTCTCCGATTTCCTCCCAGTCAATCCCATGATTTCCCTATAGACATATAAAGTGTAGTTTTATATTCATGTTGGACTATTTAAAAATTGGGTTTAAACCAACGGTGTTTGGTGGTATAATGGGAATTTAAAAGGTAGAACCTGATTGGATCCGATTGACAATTCTATAATACAAGTAAACCCAACTCTGTTGAGGTTATTTAACATTTTGCAGATATGTGGGCTGAATATGTAACAGACCAGCTGAGTTATTACGTGGCACGCTAGACTGTGACACAGTGTCATTTGTAAGTTCACAGGTTTCCACTCCTACAGTAAGTTTTCCCGGTGTCTGCTTAGCATTGCTAATTGTGTTACATACATTACTCAATTTGATTGATGAACTTTATTTCCATACTCAAGGTCCATTAAAACAAACAATATATAATACCAAATAGTACAATACACTCAAAAAGCCAGTTATACGAATGTTTTCTCTTAAGTGACTGGTATTGCACCACAGTAAACCAAGATTTGACAAATTTGCCATTTGGATGTTTTATCCAAGCATAACATTTTTCATTAAAGTAGGAAAGGATTGTAATTTTGTCTTACAGAATAAATCACTTGCACTGCTCCACCTTCCTACAGTTATTGCTCCGTGATCCTTATTAGCCCCTTTTCCACCGAGGCAGTTTAAGTGCTGGTTCGGAGCCAGAACCTAATTTCAAATCAGTTCTTTCTTTTTTAAAGTCATTGTAAGCAACTTAAAGCTTACATGATATGCTTTCTTTCTTAAAGAGGTGGTAAAGCGGAAGTTTTTGAAGGTTGATTGTGTGGTGTGCACTGTTACGTGTTCAAAAACGCATTATTTTTCACATATTTTACCCTTATTCTTCACCATTTCCATTCTCCTAAAAACTGGATATACAGAAATACACAATATGCTCTGATTCGTTAGCTGGCCCATTGTGTTGTGATTTACTATCTAAAGGGATCGCTACTGACTGTATAGCACTAGCATTAGTTTTGTCTTTACAGAATGAGTGTAGCCAAATATCTATCGCCCGAACTATGAGCGCATTATTACCAAAACAGACCATGGCTTTACTACAATGGCCAAACAAAACACAGACCCATGTGTAGTGTGCATGCGAGTAACAAAAACACCAAAACACCAACATTCGGAGTTCACTGGTGGGATTAAAAGAAGTTTGCAGGCGTTTGTCAGCACTTAGCTAACTGGCTAGCGGAGCAAAACATCATTGACCTATATTTACATCCTTCTACAAATAAAAGCATCCCAACATGGCACCACCCCCTTTATTGAGTGTTCCCGGAGGCACAGTTTGTGTACATTTTGGGTGTCACAATCAAGGACTCCTTTAAACCTAACCCAAAAAGGAGTAGTATAAAAAGATGTACAATAAATTCTATTACTATTAGCTATATCTTTATTAACCTTATTTGAATTAATATGAATCTTTATTTGGGGTGTTTATGTTATCTGGGTACTGAAATGACAGGTGCATGAGCTCTTTGGCACCCCTACTGGTAATATAACAATCTGAAGCAACATTTAACTAAAACTAAACCTTGCAACATGTAAAAAGATATGTATTTATTCAGACAAACAGAACAAAAGCAGATCTAGTAAATGCAATTGTACGATAATAAGACTTTAAAGTAATAAATTGCAGACAACTGAGATGATGTATTAACATGAAGACATGCGGTAGAGGATTATTATTTAACGTTATTAAATATCATATGAATATCGATATCTCGGTGTAATTTAATTCGTTTCAATGTTTTTCATTATGCTATGCAAAATTATAGAAATTATACTGCTAACTTTGAAAAAAAAAACAGCGAATGAACAATATATATCCACGTGCTAAATGGGCACACAAGAAGTTAATATTCACAAACATCAATCTGTTATATTTCAATGTTGACAGAACACTAAAGACAATCTGTCCACTAAGATGCTGGTTAATGCAGATTCCGCAAAAGTTTGACCAAAACACTGAATGACAATGAGAACAGCTCGTTAAGGGGATAACTAAGTCAAATAATCAGACACAATACTTATCATTACTTCCTTATATCACATTAACTTTATCACTACCTGTCAGCAGAGTAGTACATGTCTCATGTGATAACTAAACTGTCTATAATTTACCGAGACACAACTGGTGTCTTTAAAATGTTTATATTTGAAATTAACTCGCTAACTGGTTAGCTGGGTTATCTCAACCGAAGACTCAACGTGCTTAACATCCTGGCATAACTATTTTCATCTGTCTTTCTCTCGTACTTACCTGCAGGTGGAGATCAGTCCACATTCAATCGTGTCAGTTTTTCGTCCGTTTGTCAGCGCCGTCACCGGGTTAAGATGATCGGTTAAGTCGGCTAGCTAACTCAGCTAGCTCGCAACAGAGGGTCGTTTCAACCTCAGCACGTCCGCGTTACCAGTACCGGCGAGCCTCGATAAACAAAAGACAATCGCTCTTCTGCCTCTGTGTCTTGTAGTATTAGTTTTGTCAAGGGTCTATATCTTTTGGCGGAAACAGACTGTAACCGAATCTAAATTAAATTCGGGCTGTTTATAAATCTCAATATTTCCGTTTCTTTAAGTATTGAAACCCGCTCAGTCTGTCGTTTATACTCAGAATTCGCCGCCCACCTCGGGCACTGCAGAATCAACGAGCGCCAAACAGATAAACCAATCAGAAGCAGCCATGTTCGAGATGCTCAATATCATGGAATTTGATTGGTCGGGTGCTATACGGGAATCGACCAATCGGATGCCTGACTGCAGTGGGGGCCCAGGAGTGGGGGCCATGTGAAGAAGTTCTCTTTGTTCTTGATTTTGAACGAATACATTTTTTTGTAAAACCTAAAAACTGGCGCGCCAGTACTTGGATTTTTATTACTACCATGCCATCTGATTGCTAATGTGTTTGCGTTTTTTGGATCAAGTATAATGCGAATAAGGTTCGTGTATGTTTCTTTTAGTAAACTGGTCAGAAGGTAAACCACGCATAGGCTTGTAGCAAATACGGAAAACAAACATATTCATATAGCCTACTAGTCGATACAGTAAACATGTCATTCTGTTTTAGCTTTGATCTGTGCCACTTCCTTTGGACTTGGGTCAACTGGTTTATTTAGTACCACCCACTCCTAGAGAATCTCTTAAGAGGGCCATGACATCACCACACAACAGATCCGACCAATGCAGTTTTGCTTACTTAACATAAATCCAGTGACGTGGATGTTTGCATACACCAGCACCCTGTACCTACACTAAAACCACCAAGTAAACCCACTCAGTTTGCATACACCAGCACCCTGTACCTACACTAAAACCACCAAGTAAACCCACTCAGTTTGCATACACCAGCACCCTGTACCTACACTAAAACCACCAAGTAAACCCACTCAGTGTGCAATAAACATTAAGTTAATATCCAAAAACAGGTCAATGGCAAAATCCTGCATAGATTTATCAGTTGTAGTTTTCAGTCTAAATTTATAGTTGATAGATTTCAATATTAAAATCAATAACATAAAAACAGTCCAAGACATAATCTAGAACAGTGGTCTCCAACATGGTGCCCGAGTCTAGGAGTTGCCCACCAAAGAAAGCACATCATAAAATAAGTAGCTCTCAAGATTGTTTTATCCATTGTGGTAGCCCTTGATCACAAAAAGGTTAGAGACCCCTGATCTAGAGATTCAATCTTGGCACTTTAAGTCAGTAAGATGTTTTATTTTTTGTTTAACTCCATTCCTGCATCTATTGCTATATTCGTAATATTTATAATGTACACACAAATTTGGTGGAAGGACTTTTTAGCATGTCCACTTCACCTAGTCTTGTGTGTCTTTGGACTGTGTTCAGACCCCAAACCCACGCTAACACAGCAAGAACATGCAGTGCAGAATCCACACACAGAAAGACTTCCTAACACAGCCAGGACTCGAATCAGAAACCAAAGTCAATAACATGAAGCAGGATATTCATCACACATGACCTTCTGAACAATTCATGACAGCCACTCAATTTACATTTTACATTATTTTATTTAAAAGACTTGGAAGAAGAAATCTAATAAACAGTGCTTGGTTCGGAATGAAAATATTAAATGTTTTGATCCCAGAAACAAAAAAAATACAAAACCAGAAACTAAATCAAAACATTCTTTTTTTCTGAAGGTGAGCAAATTCCTCCAGATAACAACCATTTTATGGCAACTGCATTCATGTAAAGTTCATTGTTTCTTTGAATCTCTTAGAGCTCATCCTTCTTTTGTGATAATTTTGTGGCGTGCTTCTCCACAAATTTGCTCAGTTCCTCGAGGTCCCTTTTACCACCTTCAAATTTGATTGGGCTTTGCTTGCTGTTACTGGGAGCAAAGTAGATTGTAGGGAAACCCTCTACTTTATAACTCTCATGTGGCACATCATTGGCAGTGGCATCCATTTTGGCGATGACAAGATTCTTCTCATTCTTGTATTTCTTTCCGAGAGCCGTGTAATCTGGATCCAGCTTTTTACAGTGGCCACACCACGGTGCATAGAACTCAATTAGTACGTCTTTTTTGGTGTCCATCACGATGTCATCAAACGTTTTCCCAACTACAACCTTCACTGGTCCTTTGTTGCTTTTGGGAGTAGGTTGAGACTTTACAATGGGTTTCACTTTGCCTGTTAGAGACAAAAAGAAATGCGCATTGATTTTAACAATGGAAAAGACCTGTTGTCAAAACCCTAATCAAACAGATAATCCAAACTCTGATTTGTTTTTATTTGTATAAATAATTTGACTAAATTAAATAAATACATGACATGAAATGTTACTGATTAATAACACGCATCATAAACCAATTTACCTTTCTTAAAGGCTTTAACAAAGCTCCGAAGCACATCCGCATCAAATTCCTCTGGCTCCATGGCATATTTCTTTCCTCCCTCACCAAGAATGGCAACATTCACCTCTTCACCACTTTCACTCAGTCCAAGACTCTTCAATTCATCAGCAAAGTCTTCCTCATCCGCAATGGCAAATGTGTACTCTGGGAAGTCCTTAGCTACTTCAAGCACTTTGCTTCTCCAAAACTGTGTCGCTGTGGAATAGATAACAAATGCAGTTAGTAATGCACAAATGGGAACGAATCGAAATTGTATAGTGAGCTACAGGTTTCATCTTGATAATTTGTATAAAATAAAGCCACAGCCTTATCATGACATTATGATACATACCAACTCTGTAATCAAAGCTGAAGTCTACTCCATAATACACAACCACAAGAGGTCGTTTGGTGTATCTCTTGGCATCATTGCTCGGTTTTCGATGTCCGACCAAAGGTAGTATGTGTTTCTTGAAGAAATCTTGCAATTCTGAAGCAGGTGTGGAATCTTTAAGGAAAATATTTTTAAAAAATTATTTAGGAAAAGAACCCATAATCGGATCTCTAACATCATGTTGGAGATCGATACAAAACTTACTTTAATGGATAGTGAATGAGATGCTGGCTCATATTTAGATCTAAACTTCTCTGGGTGAAGCATGAGAACTTGTCCTGGAGAAGCTTTGAGGAATTTAGCAATTTCATCATTGAACACGTGTATAAACTTGTAGTCATCCCGCAGAGAGTTACCTTCAGGAAAAAAAAGGAAGAGTAGGCTATTGGTATCAAAAGTGTGTGTTTGTGACGTCTTACGCAAAGCGTCATTTTACACGTACATGCTTCTTGATAGATCTCGTATGCAGCATCTTCTTCACTGGAGAAAACGCCAATAATCACAACATCATCTCCGTCTTTGAGGAGCTCCTGAACTTGTTTGAGACTCTGCACTTGCTTTGAAGGAGTACCTGCTTGGTCTGACATGTAACCAACAATACCTACACAAAAACAAGAATGAGAGATTATAATCCTTATAAAGTAATTTTTTTTATAAAACATAGCATTTATAGAATGCAATGTAAATAGCATACCGAAATTCTCCCTTGGTCCATTATAGTCAAAGGCTTTGCCCTTTCTGAAGATTTTAAGCGTTGGGTAGCCACTAACCCCAAACCGGGTTGCCAAATCGCTCTCTGCGGTAGCATCAACTTTAGCCAATGGAATAGGAGGAGTGCGTTTGCTAAGCTCCTTAGCAGCCTTTTCATACTCGGGTGCAAGTCTTTTACAGTGGCCACACCTGTTTGAATATTTAAACACAATATTAGTACTGCACGGTAAAAAAAACATTCTGACAGAGCGTGCACACACATACAAGGGTACATGCAAAATAACTCGGATACAAACCAGGGTGCATAGAACTCCACTAAAATGATGTCAGCATTGTTCACAACGTCATCGAAATTATCCTTAGTCAGGACTAGGGTGGCCTCTGGTGGAGGTTTCCAGTCTGGTTGGGCAACTTCTTTAACTCGTTCCAAAATGTCTGCAAATTGAAAGTCACGTTCATACTGAATGAAACCTCAGAGCAACCTGAATCAATGACTTAAGGAAGAAATCAACTAGGCACACTATTTTAACAATACATTCAAGCTCACTCACCTTTCTCACTTCGGTCCCCATCATAGTCTATCGGTTCCCCTTTTTTCAAGATTTTGATGGTGGGATACCCAGACACCTCAAACCTACTGCCCAGAGCAGTAGCCTGGGTGGCATCAACCTTTGCCACTGGAATAGGCGGGTCGTTCTCTTTAAGCTTTTGGGCGATTTTCTCATACTCTGGAGCGAACTGTTTGCAGTGGCCACACCTGAAAAAGTTTAATGTTTGCACGATCAATATCGTTGGCAGCTGGCTGTGATGTGTCTTTTATTTATGTGGAGGCACTGGAACTTACCATGGTGCATAAAACTCCACCAGCACTGTGTCTTTGCCTTCAATGAAGGTGTCAAAATTTTTATCTGTCAAGACCAGCACCCCATTCTCCTCCTTAACTTCAGTGTCATCTGTATCATCATCATCATCATCTTCCTCACCAGGATTTTCTGCTGAATCTGAAATTAAAGTCAACTTAATGCACACCAAATAAATAATGCACCCATCATCCATTTTCTCAGAGATGCAAAGATGTTTAATATTAATTTCTTTGTTGCTAGGAAACGCCACGAAACATTTTAAACATGCAGCACTGCATTACAAAAGCTAGCTAAGTTAGCTAGCAACTGTGTAATCGTTGCATAACAATTTTAAGCTGTAAATATGCTTAACAATCTTACCATCATTTGCATCATCTTCACATCGGCCGGGTAATATAAAGTGTGTCACACCGAGCAGCACTATCAACAAAAGCGTAATCTTCCTCATTATCTCTGCCTCTTTTCGTTAGCTTAGCGAATTACACAAGCCTCATACACTGTTATTGGACTTCACAGCTATCTAAACTATTAATATTAGTAATACTTAGGAGAGCGTTTGCATTAAACGATGTGGCTCACGTCAACACAACTCATGCTTTCTGACTAAAAGCATTTTTCTGACTTTGCTTCCCCACGCCTTCACTTGAACTTGTCTGACTTGCCACGCTCCGATTGGCTGTCTGAGGAAGAATGTGGCCAATCATTAATCGCCACTCAAGTCCGTAACTCACGCACGTTCGAAACCGCAATTGGTGGTCTGCTGAGAGCTGCACGTTGATTGGATAGATTATTGTGAAAGGGAGGAGTCAAGATGCCGGAAGCGATAACTTGTAGCGAGTTGTGAAGCAATGTTTAAAGATTTGTTTGTTCAACTAATTCATTTTCATTTAAAATTCTTGAATTTTACATTTACGCTATTCATCAATTTCAAAGTACAAAAGACGATTTAATACATATGTTTTATTACAAATTATTTTGAAATTCCGCTTAGAAATTTTCATAAAAAATTTGTGTCATATTGAATTACATGCATTGTTCAATGTACCCTGGAATAATTGTTTGCTCTTCCACACAGTAATTGACCATTCCCTCAATAGTCAACACATTAAGCTGATATGAATTAGTGTTAGTTGCCTGACTTGTGATGACTTCACAAGATGTAGTGGTTTGAACAGTGTGTCTTTTAATTTGGGTGAGAGAGTCGCTTTTTTCAACGCTACTGTGGTTATCTCCTATCCTGGCTGGGTCAGAGAGTCTTTTATTAGAGGCCATTATGCCTATCCACTCAGCTGGGGCACTGTTGAGCTGCTTGCTTGAATGAGGTTCTTTCAGGTGGCTTCTGTACTCCTTTGGCCCTTTTGAATGGCTCTCCTGGGTTGCTCCTCTGTCAATGTACGACGCTATTTGAAGTGGTGCTCTTGAGGTGAAAAAATAAGCATTTTAATGTTAGAATTCATTCTGATTTTCTGATATTGTTTATCTAACAACATTTTACTTAACAAAAAACATCAAGAATACCTTAAAGTATTTTCTATGTGTGATGAAACACCCCTCAGGTCCAAACTTCCTCTTTGTTTTAACTTCCTAAACTTGTTTGACTGGCTACTCGCACACGTCACATCAAAATCAGCACTCTATACAAAATAAATCATTTTACTATTGATGCCATTTATATTCTAACATTAGTTCACTTGACTCTGTAAAAGTGAAATAATAACCTCTGAGCCACAATCATGCTGAGAAATTGGGAAAGAGAAATTGCTTTGGGTTTCATATACATTTTGTTTTGCTTGAAGGGTGAGACTGTCTGACATGGCGCATAGATGAAACAGTAGCTCATCCATTAGATCCTCAAATTCTGCAAAACACAAACTCTAGGAGGGGAACAATTTATAAAACCTGTAAAACAGCCTATAGTTTACTAGTATAAGTTTTCATAAAAGCTGTACTTACATTTGTATGGACATGGTGATAAGTTGGCTTGTGACTGCCTTTGTTGATGAAACATAAAGCTTTATTTTTCATGTAAGACATCAGCTCAAAGACAGTCATTATATCTCTCCTCTTTGTAGTTCTTTTTGTTTGTTTCACAACAATCGCAAGGTTGCCAATTAACTGAAAAACATAAGGCAATATCAAAACAAGATCATATCCACTAAATAAAAATGTATATAAAAAGTGCAATTATGTTTTTGTTCTATACCATAGCTTTTAAGGGTATCAACAAAAGTCCAAAATGAAGTGTTGACTGGGTTTGGTAATACATAAAGTGGTCTATAAGAGATGAGCGAGAAAAAAATAGACCAACGAATCCTGTGTTGCTAGTAGATGGGAATGAATGCAAGATCAGGTTCCACAGACAGGAGAAGGCCACTGTGACAATAACACCGGGTGCCTAAACAAAAATAATTTAATTACATTAAAACGGCCTTTAACTAAGCTAATAGGGTGAACAGATTTTTAACATACTGTGTCATGTAAATCAATACCAGTAACCAAAGCAGGCTGGAGAAGATTTGGTTCAAAGTGGAGACGGCACCTGCCAGTGTTTTGTTTAGCCGTAAAAAGAGGACACACTTCAGGAGAAGCAAGTTCACAGCAATGCCATGGACTGATAGAAAAATCTGTGAATTATATATGATGTTTATTAATGTTGACAATTATATGTAATATTTTTTATGAAATGTGCACTTGTGTAAAGTATCCTTATCTTATATTAATGTGAGGTCATCCTATCCGCAATGGAGATATGAGTAATATCATAAATACACTATTGTCCTACCTTTTCACAACGAAAGATGGGACTTAAATCAACATACAATTTAAAATCCATCCTCTGCAGGAAATCAATGATCTCTGTTTTAAGCATGAAGTGGTAAACAGAGCAAGCATAGCGTGAAAGACAACAGATGATAACTGCCACCTGTGTAAAAAAAGAAAGATATCAAAATCTAGTAAAACATAATGATATCAATATGATGATACATCATATGCCATATATAAAATACTAATGTTATAGTCATTTTGATATAGTATAATGTCACCTCCAGCCAATTCCAAGGGTTTCTGCAGTAAAGCCACCCTCTTTGAGTCATCACATATATTTGCCAATACATTTGAAGCAGAATAGTTAAAAGTAATAGAAGCTGGAACGACAAAGATTTTAGTACACAACTTATTTCCGTAAGCATTATTTCTTATGAGTTACCACATTCAGTTCAGCATTTAAAAGTGATATACACTGTAAAAAAAATAATTATTTTACATATTCTTTACAGTTAAATTATGGTAAAATTACAGAAATAGACTGCAATTTAATTTGCCCTCAACATTCAAGTGAGTTATCATCTTACCTCACAGGCCATAATACTGTAGTCCAGAGCTAGTGGCAAATGGTAGAGTCTTGTAGACTGTACAGTGGCTGAAGTTATTATGGTTCTTATTGGCCTTTGCTCCACAAGAATAGTGACTTAAGTTAAAAGAAAACACGCTGCATTTTGAAGAAGAAACTTGATCATCACAACACGGGTGAACTGAATCATCCAGCCAGTACTCTGAAGCTTTTTAATGACCTTCATTGCTTGAGACCTATATCAATTATTTAAGATATCACATAAGCATCACATAATCTTTATATACAGTGTTAGTTATTCAGGAGAGTATCTGACCGTGTTTTTCCCAGGTTGACACTGACTCCTTTTCCCTCATAACAACCAAGATGTCCACACAGCGAGTGTCTCTCTATCACAGATTGGTCATTAGAGCTTGTGACAGAGTCTTCATTCAGAGTCTCACTTTGTATCACAGAGTATTTAATGTTGTTCTTTCCAAACAAATTCAACATCTGTTCACAGAGAAAATGAATACTTGTCAAATATGATAAAATAGGCCTACATGTCGTTACCAGTGAGACTTTGCAGTTAAGGTTCACCTGGGATGATGTCCTGTCAATCTTTCTAATAACCGGAGTTGTAATGAGAGAATAAGCAGCTCCTAAAGGCATTTTCTATAAATGTAAAGCAACACTTATTATTATTATTAATAGTAGTATTTGTAAAGTCACTTAAATTTGTATTTTAAAAGTCAAACAAATAATTTAAAAAGCTTACTTCAATGTCTACTTTATCATGGCTGTGATATAGTTTCTCCAGGAATGTAGATGCTGTCCAGTTCCACCAATCATCTTGTCTTTCAATAGAGTGAAATGAATTATGAGGGCCCCTGTTGATACAAAATATTGTCAATTTTATACATTTCTGTCAATTGTAGTATAATAGGTAGTTATCTGGGCATATGTGGTGTTTACTTTGTGAAGTGAGTCGTTATAGCATGATTCAAGCGGTACTTGAGGTCATTGTCAGACTTTCCGTAGGTGACAAAGAGAATCAGTGACAGCATGATGAGATGTACCATCAAATCCCTGTAGAGGCACAACATTCATTTTGAGGTCCTAGGGGTTAAATAGGAAATTTGAGAAGGATGAAACATTAAGACCTTGCAGTTTTGTGAAGGAAAGTCCTTTTCTTAATCTGACTCCTCATTGTCTTCAGCTCTCTTGGATTTGGTGGGCGCACCAGACGGAGGTACCTGGCTCTCTGACGGGCTGCAAGCACCTGTTCATAATGCAGTGTATTAGTTCATAGATTTTAACCAGATAATTATTCTTTATTAGATGTTGCAATTTATCTCAACATGTCACTCCAAAAGGAACAAGTTATACCTTTTGAAAATGTGTTATTTTCCCCTGTGTTTGTTGGTTTTGGTTAAACAAGTCATTGTGTGTTTTTAGGCCACCGTATCTTAGTAACTCATTGACTGGGCCTTTAACACTTAGACTGTGAAACCAGTCCAGTCTCTCTCGATGGATTAGAGACACAATGATAGCAATTATGAGTATCTGCACCAGGAAAAAAAACCAAGTAAAAGTTAAAATTTGGAGTGAATTACTGTAACTCTACTGTACTGTAATGTATTAAATTGAAGCCATATACAATTACTCCGCATATCAGCGTGTGCATTATGTGTGGTAACAAGATGATTTACCATTGCTGGGTGTAGTACAAAGCCACAGCAGACAAGCGAAAAGAAAACTGAATGAATCCACAGAAGAGCTTTTGTTCTGCTGTACCTGAAGCGGAAACAAATTTAAATACTAATTTTCATACATTTGTAAAACAAATTTGTAAAACACAAACACATGTTTTTAGTTCAAAAATCCAACAGATTTAAGTAGTGAAATGCGACCCACTTTATTCCTAAAGACGCAGTGATGATGATACACATAAGAGAGAGGGAGATGCACAGGGTCCAGCCCAAATAATGACAGCAGGACTGAAGGTTACTGATTCGACGGATTCTGCCAACACAAACCTGATGTCTCTTCAGGTCTTTGTGAATGAGATGAAAACAATAATTCATTTTACAGTATTAAATATTCATAGTATTGCGCTCCTGCTCCAGCAGTGCAAAATGGGTTCAAATCCAGGGAACACACATACTGATAAAAACGTATACCTTTGGATTAAAGTGTCTCCCAAATGTATTAATGTAATGTATTGTTTAAGTAGCCTATATATAATAAATCTTAGACAGTGGGAAAATTATTCATACATTTAAAGTAAGAATTGGTAGAAATAATTTTCACTATCTTATAAGTGTAAAAACCTCCTGAGGTGCATGATCTTAGATCCCACTGATTGCATTTGCTTTTACCATGCGGTCTGTTGTTGAAATCTGATCCACTTTTATCCACAATCTCAACAATAGCATCAGGATCCTCCTGCAGTTTTGATGCAGACGTTGAATCACATGCTTTTTGATTCTGAGTACCATACTGCAGGACACACATTTCCATTGTGTTTATTATATTTATCTTATTGTAAGCTTAAGCATATCTAACTGATAGCTCGTATGTTTTACCTTATGTTCCTTTCTCTGGGGTAATCGGGAGGAAAGATTAGGCTCAAATGTGCAATCATTCATCAGAAGAGCATCATGGTGATCTACGACAAACAAAGTATGCGATAATTTGCATAAAACTATTAAGACTGAAATAATAAAAATAAGAGGCAAATGCAAAAAAGTACCTTCTACAGAGTAGACATCAGGCACTTTAACCTTATACTGCTCTTCTGATAAATGTTTGGATATGCTTGCCTAAAATACAAATTAAATGAGTAGATTGACTAATATTACACAGAGTAATTAAGAATTTAGCACAAATAATGCATCTAGCATCAGATATTTAAATGTGGCAGGGAAAAATAAACGAGCACCTTGCTGACACGAAACACCAGAGATACCAGACTCCCGACCGGCATCACAGCAAGAACGCTGCACAGCCCTGTTACCATGGAGACCGGTGAAACATCGATAAGGCCCATGTCTAAGAAGTGCTATGGATTTGTGTACAGTAGAAAACAAAAGACTACGGTGAAATAAATTTGCATGCACTGTAGCAGACTCTTATCCAAAGCAACTTATAACAAAATAAACTTGTAACAATCAGTAGAAGTAACTTGCACTTTTTATATACTGATATTCTGTAGCTCAGCTGGTATAATATTGCATTAGCAGTGCAAAAGGTTGTGGGTTCAATCACAAATACTGATAAAATGTATAGATTAAATGCACCGTAAGGCAGTTTTTATAAAAGCATCTGCTAAATATGTAAATGTACAAGTTATGATATATGTGTGTTAATTACCTGTTCTTCCCAAATATGTATGAGTATAGTGTTGACACACATGTAACCCAGTAAAAGCAGCATACACACACTTAAACGCTGCACACGTGTGTATGCACTGTAGGATGGACAACTGTAGACTGAAAGCCATGGATGAAAGTCACTCAGGTACTCTGTGAGTTTTAAATATAGGAGCTTCTCCGAAACATAGAAGTGATAAAGACACAAGATTTAGATATTGGAATATTATATGATCTATATTCAATTTTGTGGTGCTTGTATGTAAATGGTCAGTTTTGAATGTAATTAATTTAAAACGTACAATGCAATTACATTTATATTTACTTTGATTGTAGCAATAAATGCTTATTCTTATAACATGCACACACGCAATGCTGTATAGAGACAAGTAAACATAATTAACCTGTTTAAATGTCAGGCCGTATTTAGAAGAAGTAAGGCTCCTCTCCACCTTTCCATCTCCTTCGTCCACTGCCAGCCAGCACTGGCCGAGAAAGAACCAACAGGATCCCTGCACCAGGTCTCGGACCACCACGTGACTCAGATACCAGCTGGGAGATGAACCTCCATTATTATGCCATAGATGCACCTTCCATACTCGACCCAGACTCTCTGGAGTGCTTGACAATGAACCATGAATGAGAAATAGTGAACAAAAGGTGCCAATTCAGAAAAAAGGTATAGTTATGAGCCAACAACGAGTTCAGTTGAACAATAAAGTAAGTATAGATAATTATTTAACTTCTAAACGTAAGTGAATAGTCATTTAATTTTATTTTTGTAGTCTTGCTTTTCATTTATATCTAAACATCCTTACAATGTACATGTACCTGAAAAGTAAGATGCTTTTTCAGTAACATGCTATTCTCGTGTTAGATTTCAAGAAAAATGTCCTTGTGCAAGTGAAAAAATGTGCCTGTAGTACACTGTAAAAAAGATTTGTTGGTTCAACTTAAAAAAGTGTGTTTGTAAGGTTGCCTTAACATTTTGAGTTAATTTAATTTTTTTATATTAAAAATAAAAATGATTGTTAAATAATATTTTTAAGTTGAATTAACTCAAAATTGCAATACAGTGTATGAACTCATAAACATGTAAACCGGTGTTCATATAGCTCAACTGGTAGAGCAAAAGGTTATAGGTTCAGTCCCAGGAAAAACACATACTGTTAAAATGTACAGTTTGTTATGGACTTATAAGTTCAACCAAATGCATAAACATAAATAAATTAATTATAAACACCTACCTAAGAATAAAGGTATTCCTAGAGTTGCAAGTAAAAAGTTTGGAGTCGAGGCTGCTGAGCTCTCTGGTTTGTGAGACACCGTCATCTCCATACAGAACAATGTGGACCTGACAACATTGTCCAGAAAAGCGTACATATATCACAATAAATCACAATCGCAGTTTAAGCCACTTATTAATTTGATTCATACCTGTGCTGTCATCGTGGTCCTAGATCGAAATCCTGTTTTAATGGTGACAGCGTATAGGAACTGATCTGAGGGATTGTTTTCAGGCAACAGGAACAAACCTGTAGTTTTCTGCATTGAAACATCGGCACGCCTACAGATGACCAGCATCACCACATATAGGATCAGGAATATTACCGTCACAATGATCAGTGTGTAGTTTGCATTAGAGCTGTAACACAGAAGGAAAAAATCTGTAAATGATAAAAGCAAACAGAACGTGTCAGATCTGATGAATGTGAAGAGGTTGGAGGTTTACGGGTTAAACTGTGAAACATCTGCTGAGTTGTAACTGCTTGTGATTTTCTCATGTGAGACGGCAAATGATGCCAGGTGATTGCAGCTGAAAAAATAAGACAGAAACATATCTAAGTAGTTAATATAAGAAAGGCCTTTATTTAAAATAATTTATTAAAGGGGAAATATCATGAAAATCGGACTTTTTCTAAGTTTAAGTGCTATAATTGTGTCCCCAGTGCGTCTATCAACCTAGAAAATGTGAAAAAGATCAACCAAGTAACTTAGTTTTGGTAAACCATTTTCTGCAAGCATGTGAAAAATAGGTCATTGAAATTTGGCTCCCCTTGTGATGTCAGAAGGCGATAATACTCCCCCTTAATCTGCACTATCCATCCACGGCACTGCCATTTAGTGCAGACATCAACTCATTTGCATTTTAAATGACACTTTTGCTTACACCTACAAAGTGGAAATTTTAACATGCTATAATAAATTATCTATGTGATATTTTGAGCTAAAACTTTACATACGTACTCTGGGGACACCAACAATTTATTTGACAAGTCTTTTGAAATGTCCCCTTTAAATTTTTGAATTATTTTAATAAGAATTTTATTTTAAACTAAACATTTAAATTACAGCAGAGCTTCAATCAGCTCTAAAATATATTGTATTCATAATATTGTATACTAAAAGTTCTCACTGGGACAGTAACCTTACAAAAGATACACTTATGTACCTAAAAAGGCATATTGGTATCAAATGTATACACATATGTACTAAAAATTACACATTAGGAACTTTTTAAAGGGTGTCGTCCCAGTACAAATGTTGTACTATTTTCCATCATTTTTTGTTCTTGCAGCTTTTTGATATAGACCTAATCCAATTTATAAACTTGTATTGAACCTTGACTTTCTTATCTGCACCTGCACCACACTGCTTTGTTTGGAGGAATAACTGTAAAGTCTGAGGTAACTTGCCAAGAATAAAAAATACATTAAACATTTTCTGTTCAGCCACCAGGTGGAGCATTTATGCATTTGCATTAGTGTTCCTGTGGCTCAGTGCATTGCATTAGCAACACAAAGTTCATGGGTTAAATACCAACATAGAACATACATACTGATAAAACAAGTATATAGCAGAGTGCACTGTAAATCGCTTTGGATAAAACATCTGCCGAACACAAATGTAAATGTTATTGGGCTTCAAACAGTACTCCTACCTGCAATTGATCTTGTCTGGGGAAACTCCACTGTGAGTAAAACAACCACTGGATTTCCACTCTCTCACACCATCCCATGACAAACACTCCACAGACTCAATGTTAAGAGTGTAGTTTACAGCTCTAGCAATGTACTTGTTACTTAGGCTTTGATTATAGTCAGCATTGAGAAGCATCAGGTAGACAGAGCCAGCAACTGTCAATAAAAACAGTTTGGTTTTTATAATACATACATATGGAACAGTTTGTAGTTTATTTTGTGTTAATCAAAATGTGTGTATGAGGATTATTCAAACCATGCAGAGAGGATGCTGGGATAAACATGTGTGCTGTCTGCCCTTTCCACTGATATACTTTCTGCTCATTGTACAGTTTAGGTGTTGGCCTGTGATACATCCTGTAAACAGAGGTCAGACTTACAATTTTATCCGATAAATAATAAGATCAAGAGTGGATGCACTTCAAAACAAATTCAAAACTGATCTGGTCATTTAAAGGTATGAGACGTATACAAGACATCATTTAGATACGTATCTAGCTTTACGTTTTCTTTTTTAAAAGAAAATTTCAAGTGCCTAACTCTAAATAAACCTTAACGTTCCAAATCATATATTATTTTTTTCTGAGTTTGTCACACCACACAAAAATGTGTTAAGTACCCAACCAAATTTGAATGATTGAAAAAACGGCAAGTTAACAAAAGTTATTAAAATCTTGAAAAATAGGCAGCATTTTCTGCTCTCAAGCGGTAGGGGCGTGTCCTCTGCGGCGCTGAAACCACGCCCATTCGCGGGAAAGCTGCCCCTAGGCTTGTTCGTCTTCATGCGGCGCCGCAAGAACTGACATCCGGATGACTTAAAAGTACCGCGAGAATTATTCAAGAAATCATATTTCGTCTCGCTCTCGCGATACTTTGACGTCATCCAGCTGTCGATTCTTGCGAACAAGCCTATTGTCTCTGGCCGTTTCTCATTCGACTGCATATTAATGCAGGTTGCTTGCGTCATCAAGCCTGGTTTATTTAAGTTACCTGAGCATTATATTCGCAAGTTATATGCATATTACAACAATTTACGATTAACTAAGAATAACAGTCTACGTTATAATTGTTTATATTCTGAAATAAGACAGTCTGATGGCGTGTGCAGCTTACATATGCGACTTCCGGAGGCGCAGCCTTCGGATTGAGAAACGGCTTCTATCAACTTTCAAATCCGCTGCAACATGAATGGGTGCTCGCGATTGTGTTAGGGGCGGGGCTCAAGTGTGTCTTGCCCGCCAAAAAACTCAGATATTGTGAAAAACTGCCTCATAAAACAATTTAATTTGGCATATCACAGTACTGCATAGTTTACGGTCTTTGTGTCATGTTTCAGCAATACATTTCTAACATTTAAAATGTGTTTAGAAACAATTTTTAAGATTGACTTTGAGACATTAAAAAACATAGCTCTTACCTCAGCAATAATAGGATTGGAAAAGGACGTTCAGCTGGTCTGCTAAATCGCACAGTAATGTGAATGGCTCTCTGCTGGATCTTTGGTGTGATGTTGAACTGATGGGTGTTCACCTGACTACGAAGAACAGTGAACGCCGCATGTCTGCTCTGCTAGAAAACAGACAAGAAATCAGGATAACGAATAGTAGAAGAAAATTATTTGGCCTAATTTGTAATCAGTTGAAAAATATCTACATTTCTCTCCTCTTTCCTCTGAAACTCAATGGTGACCGGCGTGAACAGGTGTCGCACTTTGATTTCTTTCTTGGTGGTGCAGTTGTAGAGCCGAATTTCTGCTGCGTTTCCAATGGGCTGCAACGTCGCATTACATTACAATGCAATTTGCGTCATGGGCAATGTGTATACTTAAGCTCAGCCATGCATTTATAGTGCAGTATACCTGTGAGGAGGGTTTAGCCCAGGTGTATGGGCTCCGTCTGTACTCTGAGATCCAAATAATAAAGCAGGGCTTGTCTTGGTTGCTACTCCACTGCTGAAATTGCATCTCCAGAAAGTCACTGAGGTGGAACGTGGTGAAGTCGAATGGTTTCACTATAGTGTGAGAGTGATGGTCAACCTTCCAGACTAATGCTTTCATTGAAGTGGTGCTCACATTGTACTGTGGGACATTGCTGGACAACATAAACCTCTGCAATACAAAACATGTGAGGGTTAACCTTAGATTCTCCAATGGCCTCTATGTTGTATCACTGAATTACATTTTAAGCATTCCTGTTATTTTATCAGTATGTGTGTCCCTGGGAATCAAAACGGCTTACCTTATGATGACTTACAACATCATTACATTTACTAGAACTTATTAGAGTCTGTCTGGAGTTCAAAGTATAAAACACTATAGGGTGGTTTCCCGGACAAGGTTCAGATTAATCCAGGATTAGGCCTTAGTTATAGTAGGACATTTAAGTATAGTTTTACAAACAAACAAACCTTACAAAAACAATACTGAGACAAAACAATGGCACTGATAATGTTAAGATACATTACAAGGTATTTTTAAATTAATGGCAGCTCAAACATGCATTTTAGTTTGGGACTAGGATAAACCTTGTCCAGGAAACTACCCTATAATTTTATTATAATAAACAACAGACAGATCCCACATTAAAATGTATAGATTGAATGCAGCATAAGTCACTTTGAAAAACGCATATGCCAAGTGCATAAATGAATCAAGTCTTCAGTGAAAGTAATAGATTTCTTACCAGTACTAAATTATTGATGGTATAAAGGATTTTGTTTATAAGTTGGTGTCCTGGTCTGAAAGAAAGCACAGGAGCGTCCAGGACAACCGATAGGAGAGAAACCAATGCATTCACCACCTCAATATCCAGGCTGTGCCCTGTTGGTTTGGACTCATGTTTGATCGACAATATGTTATGTACATACTGGATTACTTGATTTGCACTATCAAACATCACCTGTAACAAATATAAAAATGTATAAAATATTAACTTATTGAATTTCTCCATGAAATCTTTTAAGTTTGGTACTTACCTGACTAGAGATTTTTATTAAATCAGTAAGCATGTGAATGATTTCACATAAAAGTCCCTAAGACAGAAAACACATCATGTTTAATTCATGTTATATACTTGTTTTTCAAATCTTCCAAATATCCAGTTAATACAGAAACCTGGTCAGTGATGGTCAGCTGACAGATGGCTGAAATAAGAGCTGCGCGTGTGAGCGTCAGAAGATCTGTGGAGGACTCTTGGTTCAGACTCAGGCGCTTTAGCACAGTGCTCAGAAGATGAATGTAGTTGATGACGTCTCTGTCACTGCCGATTCGGACTAGACTGGTTAAGTTACCTATTCCATATATATACCTAGGAAAAAGAATCACAGTTGAAATAGTTGCTGAACAGACAGATGTAAAACCTTACTGTGTAAAGTGGTTTCTTTGTGTCCGCACAGTTCTTGATCAGGGCTAAGATGAGAGGAGGAGTTCTTCTGAAAGCTTGGCAGAACGGTGACGGTCACAGGGGAATGTTTGGTCGCTGCTCCGAGTCTATTCTGTATTTTCACAAAGACTGTGACTGTGGAGAATAAGAAGAGATTTTCAGAGAATAAAAATATATGAAAATACATAAGCACAGTGGTCAAAAGTGATGGGCAACTTTGAACAGTTGACATCTTCACTGTTTATTCAAATAATATTTTTAAAGATGCATTACAGATTTTGTATGCATGCTACATTGGTGTGGTTGGAGTATAAACTGAATTTATACTCCAATTTACAGGTAATCTTAAACTAATTTAAGATTACCTGTAAACTTTCTCTATGCATTTTTTATTCCAGTAAAACCAAGATTCTCTAAATGCTGTGGTATCCTGTATAAAAAGATTTGTTGGTTCAACTTAAAAAAGTAAGTTACCTGTTTGCTTTAAAATTTTGAGTTAATTCAGCTTAAAAAAATTAGTTAACAAAAAAATTGTTGTCAACTACTATTTTTAAGTTGAATTAACTTTTTGTTACACTGTATATTTGTCTAAAAATGTATTTTTGCCTTAAATGTTTTGTTGAATCAACTGAATCACTTTACAAGTCAACTTACTGTTATTTATCTTGACAAGAGATTAGTTGCTACAACTTATAAAACAAAGTTGACTTTTTTCAACTATATTTTATAAGTTATAGCAACTCATCTGTACACTGTAAAAAATACTTTGCTGCCTTCAATTTTTTGTTGAATCAACTCAATTTTACAAGCCATTTCAACTTACTATTATTTATCTTGACTGGAGATGAGTTGTTATAAATACAGGTGAGTTGTTATAACTTATAAAATAAAGTTGACTTTTCACAGCTATATTTTATAAGTTGTGACAACTCATCTCTGTTGACATGACTTGTAAATCTGAGTTGATTTAACAAAAAAATTTATGGCAGCAAAGTTTTTTTACAGTGTAGTTATAATAACGCATCTCAAGTGAAGGTAAATAATAGTAAGTTGAAATTACTTGTAAATTAGTAATTTTTGAGTTGATTCAACATAAAAATTTAAGGCAGCAAAGATTTTTTTTACATTGTACCATTTGTTTGTGTATTTTGTAAAAAGTAAAAAAAAATTACTTTCATTGGTAACACCGAAAAAAAGTTTAAGTTTATTCAACTTATGGTTTCACTTTAGGTGAAAAATTTAAGTTGAATAAACTTTTTTATTAAATGTAAAATGTTTTGGTGTTACCAATTGAAGTAACTTTTAAACTTGAAACAATTTTTCACTTTTTGTGATGGCACTTGAGGGGGCATTAAGAGCAAATACTGTACAAATTTCCCCCTCACCGATCGATCACTTTTGCCCTCTACTGTGTAGATATAAATGTGAGAATACTCATGAAAAATTGTATTAACCAAATATAAGTTTGGTCTATAAATTAGACAGTCTAATTGAAATTTGAGCACTTTGTCTATGTTGCTATGGCTTCTGTCAAATGTACCTTTGTAATCGTGTTTGGGATCCCCACTAGGAAGATTAAAGTAATGTTGGAAATCTCTTCCCTCATAAAGGAGTCTCCTCTGACCATTTCCAACACTGTAACTGTACTCAAACACAAGATCCTTATCACAGAAACACAAACATGATCAGATCAAACTTAAGAAAAAACTCTTAAATAAAAAAAATAAAAAAAATCAAATTCTAAAGAATATTAGAAAATGCAGTAGACCTCTCTTCCAGAAGAGCAGAAGATGCTGAAATGAGTGTGGATTTCAAAGCCTGTGCTGGGCTGAATTTGGCAGCTCATTCCCTTGGGAACGGCATGCGTATGGAAGAACAGCTGGCTCTTACCCTGCTGCCCACCCTCACAGCCTGAGATGATAAAAATGCTTACAGCTTTTTGCCAAAACAAGACAATCTATTATAACATGAGTGGTTTTTATTGTAAATTATTGCTTTAATTTATTTTAATTATTGATAATCTGGCCATTCTAATAATTGATTGTGATGATGATTAATTTCCAAAACAATCCCTTACTTGCAGAAACCTCAAGCATATAGAGACTCTTTGGTTTAAGCATAAATGGTTTAAATGTGACAACTGAAGAGGAAATGCCTAAAGGAAAAAAAAAAGAAAAAGTAAATGTAAGAACAATAGGATTAAATCATCAAATTTTTACAAAAGCACATAATATGTGACATACCTGTGAAAGTGTAAGACTCAAATACAGTCTGATGAATGAGCTGTCTGTGAAGATCCAGCAGGGTCTTCTCGGATACCACTTGTCCAAGCAGACTGGGGTCCACTAGGTTATCACCCTTATTGTCATATGAGTGAGGGTGTAACTCTCCTTTCCAGCTAAATCCCATTAAATCGATCTCTTAAGCAAACCAAAACACACTGTTAAATCATTTGTGTAAAAGCATGTTGTTTAAATATTAGCTATGAGAACAGAAAACAATGCATACCTGTTGGTCTGCCAACTGGGACACCACCAGCCTCTTCAATTCCAGAACCATAGTAATCATAGTCTAAACAACAATGACACTCGTATAAACATCATGCAAACCATTTTGTATAGTGATGATGATAAATAGATATCTGGTATTGATTATACAGAAAACAATGTCAAGTTCCAAAACCAAATCTACCACCAGGGGGCGTCTAAACTCATCTTAATGCACAATGATGAAAAATATGAACAAAGCAAAGCAACACAAAACCTTCTAGCCTGAAAATGTGACATTTTTACATTTATTAGCAAATCTACAAAACAATGTTCACATCCACTGTCACAGCATCGAAGATAATACCATACCTGAAGTTACATCAGTCAATGACACACTATCTGAGACTGGTAAAAAACCCTGGTACTCCCACTGACCCCCAGAAGACTCAGTTTCCTCAGGAAAGGGCAGAGGGAAGGATGGGTGTGAAGGTGTCGTTGGAGGAAAAGATGGATGCTTGAACATATTGGGATTTTCAATAAGACTATGAGTGTTAATAATATCATGTGGCTTTGTATGAATCACCGATGTCAAGATATTATGTGTAATTGGGGCTGAAAATCCAGTGTTAGATAAAAGATAAGGAGACACCGGAACTGAGGGCTCAGTTAAAGGGGCTTCAGTGAAAGGTGTCACAGTCTGTTGGTAGAGATATAGGTTTTCTTTTATTCTGAATGGTAAACCTAGATCCACACTGCTGAAGAATGGGACTGAGAGAGAGAGAGAGAGAGAGAGAGAGAGAGAGAGAGAGAGAGAGAGAGAGAGAGAGAGAGATTAATATTTGTTTCAAATCACCAACCAAACAATTGTCTTGGTAGTAAATATTAAATGACTATATTCTTACTCTCTGTATTAACTTTGCTTGAGGCATTAACCAGGTAAAGTTTCCAGTAATAGGTGCCATTTTTGGGATGGAAACCACACTCATTATCGAAAGCAGATATTGAAAACTGTTCATTCCAGTTCACTGAATTTCCTTGACATTGTTTACAAGACATATGAATGTTGCTGGATAGAAAAATAAAGAAAATCACCTTAATAAATGCTGTACTTATTGCATTTCTCATTTATATAGTACAATGTGCTGTATTTGTTTGAAGTAATATAAAACTTCACATTTACCTGACTTCTTTTGATGTAACAGTGATGAACATCTCAGACAAAGACGATCGATTCCCGCTGTGCACAGTGAGAGTGAATTGAAACAGGTCGATGGCAGATTTTAAGGAATTTGTGGGAAACTTGAGTATTGCTGAAGTGGTCAGAATGTTTCTATTGAAACATTTACTCTCCTTTGTGTTCATAGGTCGGCATGACCAACTGTAACTAAAATAGAAACAAAAAATATAAATTAGCTATAAAAATGACTGACAATATAATAAAGTGGTATCATATGGTATTACATTACTTATGCACCTTAAAGTATTATTTGGGTAATCTGGGTCATATGATTTTCTTCCATCCAGTGTAATGATGGTACCACTATGACGACTGATGAAAATGTTTGTGGCTTCATTAATGACACTCACAGGATGACTGAGCATCACCTCAATAACAACACTGTAGTTACTGTAGACCACATTACCGACCACCTGGACCTTATGGGAGACAACAATTAGGCCTATTATATATGCTAGAATTTTAATTTAAAAAGCAGAGTGGATAAAAGGACATTACCTTTGCTATAGCTTTATATGTTCCATAATACAGTGAAAACTTTGGCAGTTCAATATATTGCCTGTCTGTTTCTGTGTGTGGGATGAGCAATGGCTGTCCGCTCGTGTCATATATAGTCCATCTATACACAAGACCTCTGGAAATGTTACATTGAATCTGGGCCTCAAAAGTCACAGCAAGACGCACATTCTGATACCGCCACAGCTGGAAATAAAACAAACAGCACAAGTAATATATTTGGTAGATGGTGATATCATGATATTTTAATATCATGATAGTGAAAGATGTTTTTAATGCTCTTTACAGTACTAAAAAAAAAGGAAGGTGCTGCTACAAAAAGTTATTCAGCCAGTGGCGATGCGGGAGGGGTGGCTTAAGCCCCGTGTTTCGCCAAAAGCCCGTGATCTTTTGAGAATTGAAAACGTTTTAGTTCACAAATGTAACAGATTTTGTTATTGTTATTTCTAATGTGTTTTCCTTGTATACAAATTCCTCTGTTTGTGGTGGATCAGCGATTATTTTACGCGTGATTTATTCCGTTAAAAGCAACTGTGAAGCTACGTGTCGAGTTGATAAACAGTACAGTATCTGTTCCGGCCTGCAGGTGGCACTGTTGACAACACAGAGTCAGTCATTAAACATCAGGTAAAAATAAAAACAACAGTTCCGTCAAATTAACAACTTATTTCTCAGTTCCTAATAACTTAAAATCTTAATAACTTAGCTTACATTGTCAATGCGTATGTATGTATGTAAAAATTAAATAACTTTGATTAATAAAATGAAGGCCTATGAGAAATATACCCTATAAATGCACAATGTGAATCAAATGAAGGCCTATGAGAAATACACCCAATAAATGCACAATGTTACTTAAAGCTACAAAGTAAGGGTTGATCATCATGGAAAATGACAGGCAGAAATGAGAAGAAACAAAGAAAAACAGCTAAATTAACAAGACAATCACCATGATAAGACCAAAGATAAGTATGCTTTTTACTTGTTTTATGTATATATTACAGTTTTATATCATAATAGTAAATAATAATATATATATATATATATTAAATAATACAATTTTAAAACAATAATGTCTGTGGGGTCATGTTCTCGGGGGGCTATGCCCCATCCCATCTGATAGAAATGCCCCTGTGAACCATTTTTGGTTCCCTAAATCAGTAGTTCTCAAAAAAATTCGCTGTGTGGCCCCCCTTGTGAACTGTGTATCCCTACGTGCCCTCCCCCAAAAAATGTATGATAAAACATTCATCAAAACTATATTTAAATTAAACAAAACATATTAAATTATACAATAAAGAGTTTTCATTACACAGAATTTATGATAAATTAATTTATTTTATAAAATGTCATAAAATCGATACCCCAGTTTGATAATTACTGCCTTAAAAAAACACAATTTTTTTCTTACTTTTTTATGGTCTAAAGCAGTGGTTCTCAAACTGGGGGCCGCGAGATGGTGCCAGGGGGGCCCCAGTTTTATGACATTTTATAAAATGAATTCATTTATCATGAATTCTGTGTAATTAAACCTAAAAAAAAAATAAAGCTACTAACCAACAGCAATACTTTGTATAACTTCATATGTTTTTTGTTTAATTAAAATGTTACATTTTAGAACATTTTTTTGTCATAAATTTTTTTTGGGGGCCCGCGAAGGAATGCACCCTACACAAGGGGGGGGCGCACGCAGAAAAAGTTTGAGAACCACTGGTCTAAAGAACCTTTATCCACTACAAAAAACCTTTTGTAAAACAGAATGGCTATACAGAAAAATTATTCTTTCATGACATTGTGTAGCAATTTAAGTTTTATGACTGTATAACTTTGGCATAATACCTGTTTCATACCTGTATTTTGTTTTGGCCCATATTTTTTACCATGGGCGGCAGACATGATTCTTCAACCACAAAGATGTGTCCTGTTAAGGATGCAGAGCTCACCAGGTTGGATATTATTACCTCAACTACATATTCTCCAGTTCTTAAAACAAAAACAGATTTTACAAACACATTATGACTTTAGTGTACACTGTAAAACAATTTCTGTAAAAATGACAGTATTTCTGGCAGCTGGTTGCCAGTAACTTACTGATTAAATTATTTACTGGCAACAGTTAAAGTTAAATGAACACTAACAAGTCTTTGTCTTTACAGAATAAAACTAAAATAACAGCCTCATGCAAAGCATTCTGGAAAACAAAATCTAAAAAAAAGAAAAACAGAAAAGGGTTGATGATGATTTCTGGTTCCCAGAATGCTTTGCATGAGGCTGTTTTTTATTCTGTAAAGATAAAGATTTTTTAATGTTTAATGTTCAATCAACTTTGAACAAACAGTAAATAACATAAATTTAAATCTACAGTAAGCTACTGACAATAATCAGCTGTAAAAAAAATCTGTAGAAATTGCAGCTGGGTTGCCGGTAACTTACCGTAGATTTAAATTTATGTTATTACTGGCAACATTTTGTTCAAAGTTAAATGAACATTAAACATTTACAAGTCTTTGTATTTACAGAATGAAACTAGAAAAAACAGCATCAAGCAAAACATTCTGGGAAACAAAATCTGAAGCAAAAAACAGAAAAAGTTTGATGATGATTTCTGGTTCCCAGAATGCTTTGCATGGGGCTGTTATTGTATAGTTTTGTTCTGGAAAGATAAAGAATTGTTGATGTTTGAAGTTTATTCAACTTTGAATAAACTCTTGCCAGTAAATAACATAAATTTAAATCTACGGTACACTGTAAAAAAAATCTGTAGAAATTACAATGTTATTGCAGCTGGGTTGCCGGTAAATTACCGTAGATTTAAATTTAAGTTATTTACTGGTAAGAGTTTGTTCAAAGTTGAATAAATTTTAAATATTAACAAGTCTTTATCTTTACAGAATAAAACTATACAATAACAGCCTCATGCAAAGCATTCTGGGAACCAGAAATCATCATCAAACTTTTTCTGTTTTTTGCTCAGATTTTGTTTCCCAGAATGTTTTGCTTGATGCTGTTTTTCTAGTTTCATTCTGTAAAGACAAAGACTTGTAAATGTTTAATGTTCATTTACCTTTGAACAAAATGTTGCCAGTAATAACATAAATTTAAATCAACGGTAAGTTACCGGCAAACCAGCTGCAAATTTCTACGGAATTTTTTTAACGTGTAATTTACCGGCAACCCAGCTGCAATACCATTGTAATTTCTACAGATTTTTTTACAGTGTATTTTTTACAGTGTATGTTATGTACGTTATAATTCAGGTGTCCTTTTTAAGATAAAACAAGATTTAATTTAGGAGGACAATGCTTTTACCTGTTAAAAATGTGATGTTCAGTAACTCGTCCATCTCGCTCTGTTCCATCTCCAAATTTCCAGTGATAGGAGACATCAGTGCCTGAGTTGATCCTGCAGGTGAAGCTCACAGTGCTGTTTAATAAAACAGAGGGTTTGTACAGAAGTCTGTTGGGCTGCACAGCTTTCTGAATCACAATAGGATAAACTTCTGAGATGACAGAAGTGAGACCATCAGATACGCTAACAGTCACATTGTATCTGCAAAACAAAAAAGTAAATACAAGATTTTGGGATCAGCACAACAGCACAGGATTAATACAAAAATGTAAACATTTTAATTTATTTAAAAATCAAAGTTACCTTAAAGTGCTTACAATGGAAATTAATTGGAATATTATAAAATATAAAAATGTGAAATGTCAAAAGTAGATCCACCAGATATAACCATTTCATTAACATGATTTAAGTGAGATATAATTGCCTGCTTTCTGTGTTTCAAGTTAAATCCCATATTACTTAATGCATATTAGGATAATAATTTTATCACACTAAAATTGCATTAACGTGTAATGTTTACATTGTCTATACCTTTATACAAATATGGCCTGGTTCCATTTACTTCTATTGTATCCGCCACACTATATTCTTAATTGTTTTGTTTTTTATTAAATATACAGGTAAGTCAAAATTATGTTTTTGTAGTTGTATATATATTTGATAAAATCAAAAAATGTACTTGTCTGGAAGGCGATATCTCTTAGTGAAGGTTCTGGAGGTTGTCTTTATCTCAGGTCCATCCCCAAAATCCCAAAGAAAATATAGCGGCTCTGGTTCTTCTTCTGTTATGGCAACGAATGTTACATCTGCCTCTGTTGCATACGCTTGTTTGTCAGCATGGATCCACACAGCTGGAAAAGACATCACGCAAACAGAATAGGAATATAAATAGTGAAAGGTTTGTAAGTGTGGCTTTGTTTCATGCAAGGAGGGGAGGGAATCACACCTTGCTTGTGACTGTGGGTGAATTCTGTGAAGGTTTTTTCTTGTTGTCTGTGATCTGCCTCCGTGAGCAGAGCAGCATCGGTAGGGATATCCTGATCTGTCTTGGACAACTTGAGATTCAAATACTCAGTCCCAGAGGGAAATGCTGTAATTTTCCACTTGGTTGAATACATGTAAATCTTGTCTGTAATGGTCACATCTTAAAAAATACAAAAACAAATGGTGGTTACAAATGTTGTTTTTCATGTTTATTTATATTAGTAATGAGTCTGGTAAACATACTTAAATGGTACAATCCAGCAGCAGGTAATGTTGCATTTATATAGCAGGTAAAGCATCCACTGGCCTTAACAGAGATATTATGCAAATACTGAGGACCAGAGTCCCCACCAAACCCAAAGAAAACCATAAGAGTTTCTTTGCTCAAAATCAGAATGCCTGAAAGAAACAATATGCGTACATGAGGATTGCATTGTATTGCATTAATAATTTTATATAAACAAAGAAATTGTGCATTTATTAAAAGGAATAGTTCACCCAAAAATGAAAATTCTGTCACAATTTACTTACAAAGGAAGATGTTTTGAGCAACATTTGTAACCAAACGGTTTTGAAGCACCATTGACTTCCATAGTATTTGTCTTTCCTACTATGGAAGTCAGTGGTGCTCCTGTTTCCTGCAAGAATACAAACATCTGCCTTTGTGTTCAGCAGAACAAAGAAATGTATACAGGTTTGTAACAACTTGAAGCTGAGTAAATGATGACAGAATTTTCATTTTGGGTAAACTATCCCTTTAAGCTGTCTGCAGTCACATTAAAATGAATTCAGTTAATTGCTATTACATGCATATTAAAAACAATATGTGGCTTGCTATAGAAAGCAGCTGAATAACCTGAAATTTCCAGAAGAAGAGGCTTTCCAATCTGCACTATGTCAGACAAAGCAGATACAGTGGATTCATGAACAGAAGGCCGTCTGCCACTGTACGCTGCCAGCCGGCTTGTCTCATTGCCATGAAGAACACACACAGAGCAAGAGCATCTGCAGGTACATACATATGGACCAGACATCTTTAAAACATAACTTTAAAAAAAAGAAAAACATCTCAGCAATCAGACTTTGCTTACAATCTGTTTGGTATGCCTAAATCCTGAATTGCTACATTTTGCTGATTTAATTTATATATTTGTTTATAAGTGTAGTCTGGAGTCATTTCAGCTCACTAGTTTATATCTTGATAAATGAGAGGTTGCTGTAACTTATAGAAAGGAAAAATTGCTTAATTTATTTTGATGAGTAATGTAAAAACATTTGTTGTCAAGACTAATTGATCACATCATCATTACAGTCTAGAAAAAACGTTGCTTATTAAAAAATAACTGGTACCACTTTAAGGTTTAATTTGTTAACATTAGTTAACTAGTTGTTAACATAAACTAACAATGAACAGTCTTTCTAAGGCGTTTATTAATCTTAGTACCTGTTAATTTACTAATTTAACATTTACTACATATATTTAAAAATCAAACTTAGCACCTGACAAAATGAACTAAAATAAATAATATTAACAAAAAATAAATTACTCACTCTCAGTTCATGTTAGCTATGCATATACTAATGTTAATAAATTAGACATTTTTGTAAATAACAAAATAAATAAATACATTTCAATGACTATGTAAACAAAATGTAGAAAAAAAGAAAACATCATACCCTTCATTCATATACAGTTTTGAACATAGTGGAGAGTCAGTTTCCTGACATTGCAATAAATCCAGTGAGCTGAATCCAAGGTTCCTCTGAACAACTGTGAAAAGTTTATATTATGAATAAATCTCTACTGAATGAATTTATTGGCTCAAGCGTTTAATCAGAAGACCTTATCATATTGTTTATCAGTATACATACCATTATCCACATTCCCCTGTCCATAGATATGTCTGAGACCAAAAATGAGTGGCAAAATAAAACACAATTCAGAAAGTCTTGTCAACAGCAACATCGTAACAACTGTAAATGTCTTTCGTTAGTGCAGCAATTTCTTGGGCTCTTGTTTACAAGTGACGGCGAATAGTAGGCGTGGCTTCTTGATTGACACTTGTGCTTTCAAATGGTAACAGTGATGGAAGCGATTAGGCTATATGTGCCCTTGGCAAGGATCACTAATTATTCATTATTTTATTATTATTAACGACAGTATTTGTGGTTCTTTCACTAGCTTTCGGGGTCAACCCCCGGATTAAACGGGTAACACGACTGGGGTCAATACAACTGCAAATTAAGCTATTCTGTATATCTATATTAATATGAATATGAAAGCTGAAAATTGAATATAACCTATTCATTGCTTTGATGCAGTAATCTAAAAATTTAAAAATCTCTTTTACCAGTGAAGTCTTCTTGATTAAAATATTTTTTCAGTGCGTAAAACAATGACTTCAAGTTTCATACAGAATAACCAGGAACCAAAACGACACCTGCTGTGAATATATAAAAAACAACCCATTATTCTCTGTGGGAATGCAGTGAATAGCCTACAATTATGTGCATTTTCAAGTGCAATTCAGATTCAAATTTAGTTATTTAAAAAAAATGTACACAAGGAAATATATGTCAAACCAGACTAAACTTGGAAATTCATGAAGCTTTTTGATTACTGACAGACACCTTTAATAAAGAGAAATCTTATTTCAAAAGATTAATTGAATCTGTCTTTTTCTGCATGATGAGAAACACTAACCCGAATAAGCTTTTTGCAATTGTGTATTCATTATTTGTTGTGTGTTTTGAATGAAAAGCCCATGTTTGTTTATGCAGAGGTTTTGTTCTCTTCAAGACAGAGGATGTAAAACGTCTCAGGTGAAAGCTCTGCATAAAGCCTTCTGACAGCGTCTGATTGATCACATGCAAGTGATGTTTTCTGGCTTCAAAGGCTTGTTGAAGTGCGGTCGGAATTAGTGAGAAATAGACATTTATAGGTGAAGCATGAACACTTTGTTAGTGACCCAAACAATGATGACAACTGCAGGCCCAGCCAACGGCAACATACCCCTGAGAAAACACAACCTGCCACTTCAAACACTCTCTATATGTATTTATGTTCCACAGTGATGAATGAAAGCTTTGACAGCCATGGGGACACAGACGCCCAAGGGCAAAATGTATGACATGGTTAAATGGATGACAAAGTTAAATGAAAATAGCTCTCATTGAGTGCGAAGAGTACATGCTTATCATTTTCTAGACATCATCAAACTATAACATATGTATGTAATAAATGTAGATTTTGGATTTGTCAGGTGCCAGTGCACGCAACAAGATCGCGCCCCTTTGTGTTTTACTCTTATTAATTCGGACGGCCAACAACTGCTAAATCGACAAGTCAAGCTAAAATTTCTTTATTTTAATTAATGGTTAAATCGATGGTTTATGAAGTCAGTAACAGTCAAAAATACAATGTATTTGTTTGATGTAGCAATAAAGATGTAATGTGATCCGCGTTGATTTTTCTTGCGTGTCTCTTCCTACATATAAATGTTAGAAAAAATCCATATTCTCCAAAATTGGGAACGCACCCTTTAATTTGCTGCTTAATTAAAACTCTTAATAGCAGAAAACAGCACAGAGATATCTCATTTAGTTAACCTAATAGTTTTGCATTAAATATAGGCTAAATAAACATGACAAAAATAAATCATGTTTAAATAAATATTAAAATAGCCTATTGGAAATGACAGCAATATAAAACTGTTCCAAAAAATGAATTGGCTTTGCAGTTAATCTATTTTTGTATGCAAAAGTTCAAATGTTTTTGTAAAAATATTTCAAACAGATTCTAAAGGATGCAAAAATCATATGATGACATTTATTGTCAGATTGTCCCAAATGCATAAGGTAAACGTATTTAAATGTATGTTATCACTGTTAGTTTTTATTGACTGCATAAAACGTGTAGTGTGTTGTACACAAAAAGTTTGTGGGTCGTCTTTAAAAGCCTCAAGCTCATGGCCTAATTATTTCAAGGCTTCTTCCGATTCTTGCGCATGGTAGTGGTTGAAAGCGTTATCCCACAACTGAAATGTTTGTTCAAACCTTACAGTTTGAGATGACAAACATCTTGAGAAAATAACGGTTGACAGACCATAGACAATAAAAAATATAATACATTTTAATTTACAATTACAAGTCAAAAATTTCTTTTTTTCGATTAGATAACCTATATATTTAATTATATATTTATATATTTCATCTCAAAGTTTTAACATTCAGTGATATGGCATTCTGGCTTTATCGGTGTTGCCATTTGGATTAAGCTGGATGCAGACGAAGAGCATCGAAACAATGTCAATTGAGAAAGTGACTGACACCAGAAGAGGAACCAACAAAACAAAGAACTGGCTACCATATGTTTAACAGCTGTTCTGTAATGTATACTTTTATGCACAGATCAGACAACAGGGGGCGATAAACTTTGAATGCGTAATTACAAATTAAATCTGGGCCCTGTACCAAGGTGGGAGGGTAGCCTACTGTCGCTCGTAATAGCAATAACATTTGTCTACGTCGATTAGACCTACGTCGTTTTGTGGAAACTACGTAGTTGATCATACATTGATTAATTAAGCATTTGCATATGCTTCTGGCTTTTATACAGAGTGAATGCATTTAGTGTGTACATTTTTATCAATGTGTGCCTTCCTCGAACCCATGACCTTTTCGCTGCTATCATTGTCAACTGAGCTAAAATTGTTATAGCCTATTTACATTACATTTATCGCATAATAGAATATCAACAGCGTTTAATGATACTAATGTTCACATATGTGTGTAAATATTGCAATGCAATGTATTACCTTACAGGACCTTGAACTAATCTCCTTTTATGTCCATACCACTGTACTCAGTGGTTCCCAAACTGGGGGTTGAGATGGTGCCAGGGGGCACCAGTTTTATGACATCTTGTAACACACATTAATTTAGGCCTATCATTCTGTGTAATTAAACTTCAAAAAATTAGGCTATTAACTAACAGCGCTGCATTGTATAATTTAATGTTTTGTTTAATTCACAAATTTCATGAATTTTCATTGGAGGGAAGCACCATACAATGCCAAAAAGTTTGAGAACCACTGCTCTAGGTTATTTTGAAACAGGCCGTAATTGCAAAATTGTCCATAGGCCTGTTGTCGTATATGCTTTAGGCAACCCTTCAGATTATATCAGTATCTTATAAGGATTGAACCTTCTCCAAAATGTCCGGTAGCAAATGCTACATTAAACACAAGACCAAGCCAGACACATTGTCTTTATAATCATAAACCCCTTAAATGGGCTGGCTAAATTTATAAGCAACAAGTGCTTTTGAAAGCTAAGAAACCAGGTAAACCTAAGGCAGCAGGTTAATACTAAATCATTAATTTAACAGTGTAGGATTATGCCTTTATTACAGCAAGACAAACTAATAAATTTTTATGGGAAACGAAAGTGTCTGTCATATAGTAGCTCTATAATAAAAAAAAATGAATCAGATTTCAGCAGATAATATTTGAATTATCCTGCTTTTGAGACATCAACTAAATAAACAAAATGTAATTACTTAGACTGTAAAAGATGATGATGATGCATTCATTTTAATATTACACCTTTAATATAATAGATTTTGCAGATGTGATTAGTGCTACAATAAGTGTTTTCATTTAAAAAAAATAAAAAAGTTGCACAGGATCAAACTGGTTGATAGTTGTCAATCCTTTCCAGCAAAGCCTCGGAGTAACCAGGGGAATAGTACCTGTGGGAAAAGAGCAGATCAGTGGAAATGCCACACAACATAAATTAAAAACCTAAACCTAAGGGTGAACAGCTTTATTAAAACATTTTGTTGGTTTAAAAAATATTTTGGCATGGTGCTTTTATATGCATGAACCTGACAATCTCCTCGGGGTAGCAGCTGTTAATTGCATCGATATATTCCTGAATTGCAGAACCGGGTTCTGCTTTGATCTCCTGTACTTTCTTCAGACCCCCACTGGTAACAAACAAGCGACGTGCCTTACTGTCATGAGGAAGAACCTACAAACGTAAAATATGTGGAGAACAATATGACTCTATATAATACCAATAAATGCGGCTTTCATTTGTGGTTGTAAAATGTCCCATTACCTTGCTAAATTGACATATGACATGTTTAAGAATGTTGCTGGGAGCTTCATAGAGAAGAGGCTCTAGTGCCGGCAGATAAGTGCACTTTTGAAGGATGCTCTTCAAGGCCTTCTTGGCCTGATTCAAGTATGTAAACAAAGCAAAGAATATAGACAATGCCATAAGCAAAACATGTAAGTTTTTGGTGAAGCTGCTTACCTTGACCTGCAGGTCTTCAGAGTTTTGAGTGTTCAAATACAAATGCAGGAGTTTGGGAAACACATTGGCCACGGCAACAGCTCGTGCGTGCTCAGGTGTGTGGCGACCAATCTGGCCGAACGCCCAAGCTGTGGCTGCCTTGATATGATCTTCCCGTTCTTCCTCCAGGCAGATTGCCAACTGTGGCACTCCCTACGGTAGTAGAGAATCGGAGAAGTTGAAGAGAGCAGAGATCAATATAATACTGTCAAGTTTTACATACAGTAAGAGGTGTTAACAGACCTTAGATACAATCACAGCCATGGCTAAATTCTCCGTGTGTGCAGCCACATAGCCCAACATCATGATCCCCGGGAGGCGTACATTCCCTTTGGATTCCCCAAGGTAGTCAATCACAGCTGCTACGCCCCCCACATGCACTATTATCTGGGCCAGCTGAGCAGGAAACACACCGACAAACCACGGTGACATAATAGCAAATAATTAGGCGAGAGTTTAAAGAGACAGACCAGCAAACCATTTTTAGGCAGGTAAAAAAAAGAGTGATGCAATGACTTTAGATGAGGTTTCCAGTTGTCTGTTTCCTGTGCTGCAGTGGTGATAAATAACAGGCCCACATTCTCTATGCTTTACAGACCGGTTGCCTCTCACCATGTTATTTAAACAGAGGGCGTCAAAGAGCTGATAAAATGGAGATTCCAGTGTTACCCGAGCATCTTGAAATCATTTAGCGGGTATGTTGTGTGTGCGGTAGGTACCTCAGGGCTGTGTTTGGTGATTTCTCGAATAAGAGTGGTGACATTCTTTCGAACATATTCATCTGGGTCCTTGAGGGAAGCCAGTGCAGCGGGAAATATCTCGGCCTCCACCACCATCTCTGCTAGGTCTACAGAATGCTTGGCAATTTGGCCGAGAGCTGAGAAAACCTGTCTCTGTATCATGCAAAGAGACAAAATATAGACGTGTGCATTATTTTAATACATTTTTATATTATTAATTGCAATGTCTCAGTGTTACCCACCTTCAGTTTGGAATCAGGGTTTAAAATCATCTGTGCTAGGTGAGCGATGGCTCCCGTCTCTACCACTGTATGAGCCAGCTCAGGAGAGTGCTTGGCTATGTCACTCAAAGAAGAGGCGGCAACCCTCTTTAGGGCGATTTCAGGCTCCTGAATACATAAGACGAGTAGAGGCGCAACTCCAGCATCTACTACTGCCTGAGCCAGCTCTGCTCAGTTTTGAACAAAAACAGACAGGATCTGTTTAATTAGGATATTTGGATTAGGCAAAATGGGCTTTTTGATGCAAACTTACGTTCATTGTGTCTGGCAATGTAACCCAGTGCCCATGCAGCAGCCTCTTTGACCCCAGGGTCAAACTCCTCCAGGGAAATGACAAGAGCGTCCAGTGCTCCACAGTCCACCACGGCCTGGGCCAACTCGGGGGAGTGCTTAGCAACAGCCCGAAGAACGAAAGCAGCAGCTTTCTTGTAGAATCGCTGCATTTCTCAAATCCCAGTATGCCAGAGGAGAAAAACAATAAGAAATTGAGAATAAGCTATAATGCTTATGATGAATTACCAGAAAAGCATCTTTAATAAGTCTATATATCACATTCTGAACCATTCACTAAGAAAAAAATTTTTTATAAGCATCTCTGAAAATATAAAAGCAATCCAACATTTACAAATGTAATGACTTTTATGACAAAACCTTTGCTTCATTGAACACCTTTCTGATTTACAAAAGGTTATTTACAGGGGAAAATTGTGTATCAGGGGTTTTTAAACTTTATAACGCAAGGACCCCCAAATATAATAAACCCTTTGCCAGGGAACCCCTTCCTCTATATATTTATTTGTGTATTTTATGAACGAAGAAACATTGAAATTGTGTTAAACAAATAGTAATTGATTGTGATATTATAAAAACAATCTATTGTTTCTAAAATTAAATAACTGGCTTGGCTACACAGTAGACTTTTAAATGATATGCTTTGTCTTTCTTTAAAATTTTCTTTGAACTTTCTATGGGACCCCAGTTTGAAAACCACCGGAATAGACTTCTTTTAAGAACCTTTTAATAAATGGTTCTGTGGGGAACCAAAAATTACTCTTATATGGAATCGCTGTAAAGGACCTTTTGTAGCACCTTGACTGTAGCTTAGACCTGCGGGCTGCGGAGCTGACAGCTGCTGTGAATGAACTACCATTGTTCTACCAAATTTCAGGACTTCCCACTGCTAATCTAACAAAAACTTTGTTTAAAATCATAGGTGTGCCAACAGAATGACTATATAATGAATTAAACACATTTACATCTAAATCACAAAATAAAAAAATCAAGCACTTAGATCAGTCCTCAAAAATAAATATTTTTAAATTTAAAGGAAAATGCAAAGACAAAGTGTTTGCACAACACACCACTGATCTACTGGCCATCCTTCAATGTGATGCCCAGCTGATGCCTGACCAACGACCACCAGCGAAACCCATTTAATCTCCTTATCCGTTTACATATATATACAGTATATATCTCCCAAGGGTTTTTATCCTCCTAGGACTTTATTCCCACCTGGCTAAAAAATTGGGAGGTTTTTCTCCTAGGGGGGTTTTTCAACCCCGGGGAGTCAGCCGACATTGGCTTAACTTAGCACCCTCTTCTATACGTAACATTATTAATACACTCGCTTGTAAAGTTTATTCATAGCCGCTGTATTTTGCTATATATGTTGTATGTCAATTTTTCTGTGTTTTCACCTGCTTCTATTAATGTAAAGCTGCTTTGAAACAATTACCAATTGTGATGTACAATAAATAAAACTGAATTGAATTGAAGTTTGCTTGAAACATTTAACAGTGTTAATGGAACATTTCTGCATCTTCACAATGCAATTTTTGGTATTCAAATTTTGACACCTAAAGGGAAACCTATTCATTCAGATTACAGAGGTTCAGCTAAGCTCTTACGTTTTGCTCAGCCAGGGAGTACACAAGCTGTGGAAGAATGTCTCCCTTTACTACAGCCTCAGCCAGGTCATCGTTATAGTTGGCAAGCCTTCCGAGAGCCAGAGCTGCTGTCTGCTGAATAGTTGGGACCGCATCCAAGAGGAGAGGCCTCAAAAGGGACATTACACCTAAGCCAAAGAGAGCGAACACATTTGAGCAGGGGATAGAAACAGGAGTGGAAAGACACTTCAGAGCAGATGAAAGAAATGTAGACATGATTCAAATATAAAAAAATCTTTAAAAATAAGGTTCTTTATAAGAGGTTCTTCATAGAGATGCCATAGAAGAATCGTTTTTGTTCTCCAATGAACATTTTAGACAAAGGTTCTTATACGAATAATTTCTCTTTCATACTATTTCATCCTTTTACACTACAAAAAACCTTTTGTGCAACAGAAAGGTGCTGTGGACCTTAAAGGAATGCATTTAAACCTTTTTTAAAAATGTGGATGAAATGTAAATGAAGAACAGAGGGATATTTAGATGTCCCCTTTAAGTGATTTGAATAAAAGTTCTTTGTTATAGTGAAACTGATAGGGATTAAGATACTGGTAAAAAGAAAAACTGGCCCCTCAAATCTCCCCATCTGTGTTGAGTGTTTCAATAAAGATTTATAGTACTGTGTTTCTATACAGTACATTTTAATGTAAAGGTTTTGTGTGGGAGAGACGGTCAATTTATTTTATGTAAGTTAAATAATCATTCCTCTCATACAATTACTATAGTATGTTTCTTAATTGCTATACATGACCTATCTATAATTTAATAACATATCTAAGCACCTAAGCATGTTGTTATAAAATATTTGGAAATTATTCTCATAGTTCTGTAGGATAACTGTTATACATTTAAATTTCATTAGATCATAAGCCATACCACACTTAATGTTGTAAATCATTTACAAGTCCATTTAAAATCAATTTTTCTACTCACCAGCATGTTGAAGTGTTTCGATATTCTGTGGTCTTGTTGCAAGATCTGCTACAGTTTGCACAAATTGTGTTCTTGCCTTCTGGTACTGCTCAAATACTGGGAACAATTGATTTGTCATTACACGTTTTATACATTTTAAAACAATCTCCAGCAGAATATACTTTCTTACCTTGCAAAACCTGGCGCTGACTCATATTTGTATCAGTATCGCAAATTGAAACAATAAAGATAAAATTATATGTAAGCGTAACAAAAAAGAACACGTATTCCCATTAGGAAACAGCGTTTGTTGTGACTTTGGGTTTAGAGGCGGCGTGAAACTGTTGTCCTGGCAACAAACCGGAAGTGATATGCAACAGCATTCGCGCAGTCTCGCTGTTTGGTCTGCCCTGAAACGTGCATTTCTGCCTAAATCATTGTTAACGCGGCACTCAGTTGATATCCAGATTGACTGTAGGTTTAATAATCCCTCATTGTCATCGGATATTTAAACGGGATTCACGAGCTTTCTCTGAATGTTGGAAATCGGAAAGTAGCAGCTGCAAGGGCGAACAGCTGCCCCCTTTCTACCGCGCAGAGACCTCCGCAGTCATTGCAGCAGTGAGGTTTACAAATGAACAGTCACATTTTTGTTTTGTGGTTGCAGTGTGCTCAAATAAATGCCTAATCATTTAAAAATTAACCGAAAATACCAGCCAGTGCAAACTGAAAAAGTTTTAGGATCTAATTTACTACGTTTCAATATTTAATATAAGTGTCAAATCATAAAATATATAATTACTTTATTTACTGATGGCAGGTAGGCATAGCCTATCGTTGGACGTTCAATCGCTTTCTTCATAAAACTACACGATAGTAAACGTTAAAAAAAAATTACAAAATGCCAATTACTGTAAACAGCGCTAGTTTGACTATTTCGGTCTGTAATATTAATATTTAACGTTAATAACACCTGCATTTAAATGGGGAAAGGTCTTCTTAATACAAGATTGTTACATTTAGTTTGTGCCATTATTAGACATTTATTTATATGCTGGCTGTTAATAAATGGGCTTCAAGCTCAGTGTTGAGCAGCATTTTATAACCTCAGTGTAAGCCCTGCTAAAGGCATGTTCTCATAAGCCTGTAGATTTATCATCACACCAGTCCTTGCAAGGCAAAGTGTGCACTGATCTCTTCTGTGGTTTACATTTGATGAAAAAATCTGTCAAATAGGCTACACTGTTTCAAAATTATTATTTTATTTAATCATTTGGAATGCCATGAAATCATACCTGGCTTTGTTCGTGTACACTTCTATAATACTAATAATCAGCAATGGCATTTCTTTATCTGTCCTCTGTACTCTCTAATGATTTAATCACTTTTAAGAAATGTTGTATTTCTGTACCAAAATGAAGTTTATTGGCTATTGCCTAATTACTCTGGTTGGGCTACTGTTATTACTAAAACCCACACTTATTCATACAAGAAGTACCAGTGAGTGAAACTGGTGCAGACTGAAGAACTTCCCTATAGGTTACAAGAATTGATCACTAAGTGGACTATACATGATGAATAATACAAAAACTGTTAATTAAATTGTGTTCATAATTTTAATTTTAGATTCAGTACGTATCCCGTCAAAACAGCAGTGTTACCGCATTTGAAGCTAAATTTAACTTTTCAAGTTTGTTCTTTCCTCAACAGAACACTTTCAATTACTAAAGACCAACTGTAGGCTTTAAGATTTTGAGAATTTTCGCACCCTGCACCGGTGTTGAACATAAATGTTATAGCAAACCTCTTCAAAGTATTCATTAACCCGTGGTGATATCTTGGCATTTAAAACATTCAAGACAATGTAGTGGATGATAAACAAGCCACAGTTTATATATTTGTAGCAGCAGCATCATAATATCTTTCTTGCAACAGACTGCATCTGACATGAAATCAAATGGACTGGGTCACAGGTTAACCGGATGAGCTACACGCAAAGGCGGGACTTACCAGACGGGTGCAAGTGTGAGAACCTGCGTTAGATAACCCTAAACTCTAGAAATTAGATAAAGCCCATATAAAATGTACTAACATTGTTCATTCAAAAGCTAAAAATTTAAAATTTGATTTCTAAATATTTAAATACCTTGTCTACTTTGCATTGGTTCACAAAGCTACGATAAATCTGTATATACCAAGCATTTAATAAATGGTTCCCGCTAATAGGCTATATTTGCGCGAAATACATTTTTATACATTTTTAACCGTTTTCTATCACAATCAGATCTTCTGTGCTGCAATGTCTTTTATCTAAACGACCACACCTAATTAGCCTACGTGTTAATTGTTGTTATAACAATTTTATAATAATTTAGTTTACCAAGGCTTCTGAAAGATAAAGTTAAACGTTCCATCTTTAAAATTCCGTATCGAGTCGTTTTGCATATCAATGCTAAAATGTTTAATTTTAAAAGGAAGTTTAAAAGCAAATGATACAGGAAGCCTGTCGAATAATGTGGCTGGGACACAGCAATTTAATATACCGTTTAATATCTGTCTATGTAGATGTTTCTATTCCCTTTCTCTTATCTGAAGCAGTAAAAAAACGCAAACAGGCAATGAGAAAGTGTAAAATTTTTTATTTAGATGTTTATACTGTGCAACAGTCACAATACAATAGCTGTCAAAAGTCTACAATCGACCAATAAGACAAATGAACACTGACGACATCAAAACGTTGTCCAGAATGAAAAGTGGGGTGATTTTCGTCTTTTTTTTTGGAGAATGTGTATGTGACCTAGCCTGAAAAGCAATCTTAAAGCTGTATGTGCGTGCTATACCGACCAAGAAAATGAACTTCAAACCAACCGTTTCGTCTGTAAAAATAACCATCGCAAACTTGCACATTGAAGCAATTCACTTAACTGCAAAAACTAAATTACAAATGTCCAAAAACTTCAAATAACATTTTTTGCGCCCAAAACAACTTAACCACTTTTCTTTCTCCCGCAGAACACCTGGGCCTAATACAGTTTTTTGTCCTTTAAATTTGTACATATACATTTTTTTCTTTGATACATTCTTAAAAGCCAGCTGACTATACCAGGAATGTTTAGCAACTACCCAAGAAAGGCGAACTAAAAATCAAAAGTACATGTTTTTATGCTTCAAAGAACGTTATAATACACACGTAAAATACAAGCAACATACAACGTCTCCATTTGTTTCAGAAATGTCAGCCTAAAGTAAAAGTATATAAAAGTTGTAATTCAGTCATGTCTGCAAAACGGTTTCGTGGCTTTTCTAAAAAAAAGGCCACAACCTTTGTAACCCCTTATATGGTCTTCACAATCTTATAAACTCCAGCAATGCATCAAATGAAGTGCGTCACGTTCAGTACGTTAAAGGTTACATGTTTAATAAAGTGATAATAATGATAAAAGAAAAGAACCTAAACGACACTACGTTGGCATGGGAATAGCTGGGTTATATCTGGCGTTGGCTTCAACGTGTAGTCCCTTATCATCCCGATGATGTGGAAGATCCGTTAAGCGCTGTTTTTCGCACTTTGTTGCCAAAACTGAACTGTCGGTTCGGACTTGTCATCGTGGAACCGTTAACAGGATTAGGCATATGGGTAAAATGAGCTTGTGAAGGCTGCACCAGTGTACTTGGACTGGGTAGTGGTGAAGATGTGGACGGAACTCCAGCGGGGCTGCTGGCCTTATCGCTGGCGGAGTCGCTTTCTGAGCGGATTGTACTGTTTACGCCATCTTGCGGGTGGCTGATCTTCATCTTCTTACAGCTGGGCCGCACGCGATATTTTAGAGGCAGGGGTCCGTTCTATGAAATGTGCAAGAAACGTATCATTAGACGCTCTGAAATTTAATCTAACATCTCTATATTTTCATTAGCATTAGGTTTTAAGATTAATTTGATAAACATTTTTGTTAAAATGTAATGATTTAAGTAGTGACACCATTTGAATAAAACATACTCTTCTCCATGTGTAGATGTAGGCAATGTCCATTAACGTGTAATAATCCTTCAAAGGCTCATCCTCATACATAACTTCAACCTATTGAAACACATATATAAACAATATATAAAACAAGCCTTCCAAAAAAGCCTGACTGTTATGAAAGATAAAAAACACACATATGCAAATGAAAATGTTTTTTACTGACTTGCCAGTACATGGAAATAAATTACTAAAGAATCAAGGGAAAGGGCTTTCTAGCATCTGCAACTGAACTATCCATAATTATACAGATTACATTACCTGAAAGGTGGGCGGTATATCCATTTTGCTTCTCAGAAATTTTCTCAAATGCATCACAGTCATGGCAGCAGGGCACTGCAAGTATCTTTTATGATTGACCTGTGCATGCAAATAAATAAAATAATACATTATTTATATAAGCTTTAACACGCGGAGGGGAAAAAAATCAGGCTTTCAGCAGCAGTAAGTACCTCTTCTTTTTGTCTCTCATCTGTGCCGCCTTGGTGCTGTGTTCTGAACAAGTGCAATAGTTGAAAAATAAGTACAACTAAACGTTCACGTGTAACAATCTTTTTTACACTACACATGCATAATGTGCCACTTAAATATATGTACCGTCTTAATAGGAGGGAAAAGTGTAAAATGTATTGACAATAGATATATTAAACACATACCTTTGATCAAAAAACTCGATTGACAGACTGATGATCTCATCATCTGTGATGATTCTTTTATCCTCATCAGCAACTTCCCCTCGATCTTCATTGGATCCATTTGCAGCTTTGTACAAAAAAATGAAACAAAATAATAAATCATGACTTAAATTAAACTAATATCAACTTAACATTTAGAATGATTAGTTGTACAACAAAGTCAAAATGAATAACATTTAAATTACTAAAGAATTGTTTAAGAATACCATCAACTGAAGGGTGTTCAGCATAAAAATCTCTCCGACGCTTCATCTCATCTACAGAGATAAATTCATTTTCACATTAGTGCATTCATATAATAAAAAAAAAATGCTTTACTTTATCACCAATTTACATACTTTTGAAAAGACCAGGGACCAACTTGTATACAATGTCCTGTAGAGTTTTGTCAGATCTGTGAAGCAGCACATTTTTGATAATTGTTAGGTTCAATTCATGTTATCATGTTGTGACCAAATCACCCATAATATATCACATTAATATTCACATATTAAAAGACATGCAGACTCCTTAGAAAAGTTAAATTGTAAAGCAAAAATATTATTTTCCAAGTGGAAAGATGGAACAAAGTGATTTAATTGTTACCTTATATTGAGAAGTGGCTTTGTTTTGTGGACCTGAACATCACATATTGGACAGTATTTACTGGTTTCCAAGTAGCGAACAATGCACATTTTACAAACTGAGAACCAGAGAAATGGCACAGGATAAGACACATCACCTGTAAATGTTGCATGATGTAATAACAGAAAATGATGCAGCCAACTTCAATTTACTCACATGAGTGCAGGCATTCAATAATTGTGGTTGCATCTATGAAATATCCACCACATAAGACACACATCAAATGGGGATTGAGCTCTGTAATCTTGATCCTTGTAGTACGATGCATTGTCATGGGATGGAATAGACCCTGCAGAAGTATTAAGATCAGATGAAAAGTTTTGCACCGAAAACTGCCAGAGTAAAATAAAATAAAAATACTTTTGACATCTCAATCAACAAAGACCTTAGGTAAAAAATCTGATGGGCTACATGTTTAGTTAACAAGAGGGTGTAATAAATAACCGTAGCCTACTGGTTAAACGATGCAACACAGCGGTAACCAAATGCATAATTCAGTTATTAGGAAAACCATTAACAAGTCTTACGGTTTCTATAGCAACTCTACCTGCGTTACATGGCAACGCGCCGAGCACTGTTATCGAACATAAAGGTACTTTAAAAGCAGTTAAATCTTAATTTAAAACACAGATCTCGCCAATTGGTGATATTTTATTTTTGTGTCAGTTAGGTAACAGAAGACCTCCAAAAATTACAGTCTGTGTCATTAAAAAAAAAATGAAATAAAAAAAAGAATGGTGCACTACACTTACACCCGTTTGACATCATGTTTGTCGTCATGCGATGCTATGTACTCTTAATTATTTCCTTTGTTCGCAACCGATTTCTGAAACACCTTATTACGTCAGAACTTTCTCGTTTAGAAGAACCAGGTGCTACTGATTTTTTATTTCATTTAAAAATCAGCAAAAAAGTTAGGTAAAACCCTGAATCGTTTAATTCACTTGACACAAGGCTGATGGATGCGTGCCAACAAATCCACTGATTACTGCTGGTACTGAAGTTATAAAATGAGTTTGTAAAAGTAATTCGGCTGCTTGTTGTCTAAGATAATCTTGCATTAAAGAAGTTTAGAGAAAAATTAAGCCATCTGACAACATAATTTAAGCGACAGGTTTAAGCATCTGGAATAACAATTCGGATGTTACTAGAATGGAGAGACGGTGCATTTTGTGAGGTTATTAAAAACCATACAGACCATAAATCAATAAACAAGACAACTTTTAAACAAAAATCTGCAGAGAAAAATGTGGGCCTTTGCCCTTGAGTATTCAATTAAATAAAGGATCAGTAAAGGAGTTCATGATCTTGAATTTATTTAGTAGGGCATTCGCCAGTAACAAGTAAATAAATATTGTACTATTGCTTTGCTCATTAAATGTTGCCGGGGTGACGTGACATTCTTAACATTGCAATTAACGTTTCAGTTGGTTATATAGGCCTAAACAAGACACGGACTAGACAAATGAGATTGCCACTCTCGCTCCTATACATAGAAAATATATCGATAAATGACAAAAGGCCTCCTATTAAAGAGACTAACAATATACGAAGCAATGGGAAAGCCAAGTGAGCAAATATAACATAAAATGAGTCTGGTCAGCAACGCCCTTTATTTAATTTAGGTACCACATTAAAATTCCACCAGGTCAAAGAAATCTCAACAATGCTAACAAACAAGGTCAAAGTCATCACTCCATATTAAGTCACTTACAGATTTTGCTTTGACGTTCACAACTTAAGTTAGCAAGTAATACAATAGGCAAAATTATTCGACATGTCGTACAGTTTAAGTAAAAAACATGAAAGTCAGAGCGAATAGTACAATTGTGCAACAATTATTCAAACAAACCGCAGACTAAGCCTAATATTAAAATAAATTACATGTGACAAAACAAACAACTGTCAGATCACTTAAATGTGTTCTGAACTATTTACTGAACTTATATATTGTTTCTGTTAGTTCGTTTTCTTACTTTAAAATGTAAAATCATTAGGTAAGTAATGCGTTTGTCAAAATCCAACAAAATTTCCTTTAGTTCCATACATGCGTCTTTACAGTGGCATTACTTACAAAAGTTAAATAAATTACACTAACCACAAAAAGACAGTAGAAATAAGTCCACCTATTATTTAAGTTTATACGTTTATGACACACATCATCCGTAAAGCGAAAGTCTGTTGTGAAAAACTGAAAGCTTCGCCCTGTAGCCTACCTCCGACAAAATGACTGGGCTAAGTCACCATCTGAACTTAAGTTAAAAAAACACACAAATAAACACCATTCAGCGCAACAATGGTTCAATCATGTTGTAAACACCACACGGATTGTATATCTATAAAATTATACAAGTACTCAACAATACAACAAACACAAAATCCTTTTGAAAACAGCCTTACACGAACAGTCGACCCGTCTGGTCTGCGACTTTGCGCACACGCTACGGTTCATTAATAACTAAATCGTTACATTTAACCACGAACAGCGAGTAAGCATGGTGATGTTGTAAACTGAATATCATACCACCAAATAAGAATTATTCGATCGATCTGGCCAAATATTCTTAGATAAAATAACTAAAATCTGCAAGCACGCGGAGAGACAGAGACAATGTTGTGTGCGCGAGCCTGTCAGTTCCCCGCATCCACTATAACACGTCTCCATTTTAAGCTCACAAAACACAAATACATTTAGCACAACGGGTCTGAAATCACACATTGGTAAGGGATGATATCGAAGAACACATACCTTACTGAGCTGGGGTAAACGGTCGAGTCTGGAGGTGGATAGACAATGAAAGTTAGAAGTCGATCAGCAGAAAATGAATTCGAGCCAAGCGGCCATCTTGAATAGGGCTGCAGACGCTGTCAATTGCAATAAGAGAACGGTGGTGCGGGGCGCATTTCAATAATGAAAAAAGAGAAAAGGTCCGGTTCTCGATGTGTATGCCGTGCTCGGTTGACGATTTGTGAGATGCTTTGTATATGGACCTCCCGCTAGTAAAACGGTCGGCCTGATGTGCGTTTTCTCTACGCTAGCTCCTTCAGCCGTCTCTTTGAAAAATGCTGCGCTGATGGTTCAGTGGAAACTGACACCGTCCCCAAAATGGCTTGTAGTTCGACCGCCCCGTGCGTCACGTGATCTAATTCCTTAAGGGTGGCCTGGGAATATGTGTCGGTGTATTTTGCCCTGCTCACGTTCTGCACATAACAAAGAATTACGTTTCAACGTATTGTGGTCTAGCTCGTAAGGTCTAAACGACAACAGTGTTTATCAGTCCGTGTACTGTTTTATGTTAAGTAATCTAAATGCTATCTGTCAACAGCTTTTGAAAATCGGGATTTATTATGTTTAACTTAGTACAAAACGCAAGAAATCTAAATAATATTTATAGACTGGAAAAATTGTGCGAAGACGTTAAAAAACACTTAATGGGCTCATGGCTCAGCAGGTACGTTTGAATATGAAATCTACTCACGTTCATGTCCAGGAGTCCCCAATAATAGCCTTGTACATGGCCTCAATATATCAACCGTAAGTTAACCAAATCATTCCTCGATATAAGAATGATATTTCTCTTGTACTATAAAAAATGATCTGGAATGTACTCTTAACGTGTTATTAACCTTGGCAGAATTAATTTCGTTAAATGCGTACACAATGCGTTGTTTGTTTCGAGTACAGAATCCAATAATGTCAGCATCCTTACATTGCTGCTATAAAATGGCAATTGTCTATTAGCACAAAAATCTATGAAAAGACAGCTCTGAAACATCATTACACAAAGGCAAGTCTGTTTTATCAAAATGGTTTGTTTTATTGTAAACAAATCTTCTAAGAAATGGCAAAACATAGTACTTGTCGACATGCAAAAAAATGAATGAAAAAAATATTAATGGGGAACGGTCTCTGGTAGATATTTTCCCGTTAATTCTGGAATGCAGGTATCAAGACTGTGTTGCCCTCTCCAGACTTTTTGCTGCGTCCTTCATTTTCCCAACCAAATCCTAAACACAGTTCAAACAATCCAGTTCATTTTTCAAAGACGACATATGTTAATTCCAAATCCATAATTTTTTTCATGTTAACACTACGGGGCTGCAAGAATGTTCACGCAAGGGTCAGTTATCTAATCCAGTTATCTAATCATAAACCTAACCGACAGACAAAATCAAGTAAAGGAGTTACCGAGTTTATTAAGAGACTGTGTTAACAATATCAAAACAAATAGTAAAGATCTGACAATTATAAAAAGTTGAACATTTTTTGATTGCATGGGGCCTATAACGCTGTAGATTTGCGTACCTACACACAAAAAAAATAATTGCTGTTCTAATTAAAGTTTTATCCTGTGGCAGTTTCAGTCGGCTAAAACATGTGGGTCAATCAAACACATACATTATTACTAGATGTTGAAGAGATGTGACAATGATGGAGTGCACGAGAATTTTATGACTTAATTTCTTGGAGAATTCACCTTTGTGTCACCCCAACGACAAACACAGGCATCTGTGTAATGACTAGGATAATAAAATCCCTGAGTAGAGTTTTCCAGAGGCAGAAACCAAACATTGTAGAAAGTTTCAGGTACTAGCATATTGTGCAATTATGAGGCTATTAATTAACGGTCAATGTATTTAATTAGCGCTTTAAAATGTTAGTTCGAATCAGGTTCAGGGCATGGATTTTTCTGTGAGAAGAGGCCTACGAAATTCAACATTACATGACAAAATGTTATCCCTAACCATTGTAAAAAGTTCTTAAGCATACTGTTCATTAATAAAATTAAACAACAGCATGTATTTTACCCAGGCCTTCCCAAAAATGTTAATCAACGGACAGGCTAAAGATAATCATGTCCTGTACGTTTTAGTTAATCTTTTAACTTTCTTTAATTATTAATCATCTCTTTCCTCGAGTATGCAAACTGCAGATCTTGCAATTCTCACGTTTAAAATAAATACCTGAAGTTGTTCCATGGTGCAACAAAAATTGATTTCTGATGAATCGCCGTTCCTCTGCAAACGTAACCACAGTTTAGATCAAGAAATACATGCAAAATCAACACTCTTATCTCGAAGTATGACATACCTCAGTGTTTAAGGAAATCAGGTAAGATGGTTGATTGACTTTATATACATGACTATTCTGTCAAGAGAAACAGTGATTAAGACAATGTTAAAGTATAAGAAATATTATTTAACGTATAAGGTAACAACTTACCTTTATACAATACTCAAGGCGCCATGAGGCATCAGTTATATGAGGAGGACATCGGTCAATGCTGAGAGACAAAGATATTTCAAAATTTAATTTAGTAGGTCTTTCGTTCATCGCTGCACATCGCTCGTTCAATTTTGTATGATTCATTAAACTCTGATAATAAAACAAAAACGTGTGTGTGATAAACATGCGTTGGTAGACTATACGTCTTAGATACAAATGTGTGATTATTAGACTAACAACAAATTAACTTATTTTACAGAAAATTATATAGGCTATAAAATGACTTACCTCGACAGCAAAGATTCCAAACTGCTTTTGTTTTTCTAAAAAAATAAGAGACACATTATAAAAAAATGCATTGCAATTGGACTTTATGGCATTCATATGATTAGGAGAACAAGGCATCACCTGGTATGTGGTATAAAATACCTCCACTCTTTCACTGGGGAACCTGACATCTTCAAGGCAAGAGCTATAAGAGTACAGTTAAATTAAAAAATAGTCATGCAAAGTAGATAAGTACTGAACAATATTAGATTAAGAACTACCATCAGGACAATATCAATTTACCTAATTGTTGATTTATCTGCATTTTGTTTAACTCCTTCCAGGATGAAGGTCGTTGCGGCTGTATGGCAGTGCTTTAGGGTAGTAGGATCGATGTGCTTCAATTCTGGGTGACCTGTGACACATGACAAAAATTCTCAAGAGACGCGAAGTGTAGAGAGACAGACAGAGCGAGCGAGCGCGTGCGAGCTACACAACGATGCTTCGCGCGTACTAACAAAGCTACCTTCATTATCTATTTTAGATTAATGTTTCGGAGTCTTTCAATCATTCAAGGTTTGTTATATTTTTTCCTCTGTTTAAAGGGGAAAGGCTGTATGTGCATGTTATCACACGATAGCATAGCCAAAACGGCTACGTAGGTTTTTTTATTGGCGCTATTAGCTACATGGGCATAGAAAGCGAGAAACTGAACAAGGACAACCACATAAAGCTCTCGATAGCTTTACCACAAAAGGTACCGAACTAAGGATGAAAAATAACAGCAACAACAGTCTTAGCGTAGCCTGTCCGACTTCCTTTATGCGCGGAAAGCACCGGAAGTAATGTAGCACAAAGAGAAGGCATAGCCATCTTACCCAGAACTGTTTCGCTTCCAGATGCGACCAGACTATCGAATGCGATCTCTGTGAATATCGTAAAAGATTTCGAATCAAACAGAACTGGATCGGCCAGGGTTTGAAGCCCCTTCGCCACTGATTCCGACAACTCCATTTTGAGCCTCAGTCACATGAGCGTGTCAGCTGATCTCAGGGCTTGTGTAGTCTGTTAACAGAGAGACCCAGTAGCCTGATAGTTGATATATAGCTACATACGTGTTGTTGTCGATTATGTTATCGCCACTGATTTAACAGGAGTGTAAAAGCAATCGCCTACTCGTTAATTGCGACAGTTTATAACTGGCCTCACATGCTGTTTTCCACTGCCGCGTGCGACCTCTTTATGATCCAGATACAAACATAACAACAAGGTTACTGATACAGAATCATTATAACAGGCTAACATAGATTCTAACATATTTATTGTACTTTATGTCACGGCATAATTTGTTAAACAACATCATATATCTGTATTGTTCACTTGTAATGCTCAAATTGATTTTTCAAAGCAAAAAAAGACCCTGGGAACAGCTTGGGAAGCTCTAGTTGCTGATTTAAAACAGAAGTTTTATAATTAAATTATTTTATTTTAAATTTTGAACCTCGGTGTCTACAAATTCATAGTTGCCATACGACAAAATGTTTTCAAATTATAGCATTTTGTCATAATGCGTGTCATATAAAGTGAACATGGTGAACTGAAGTCTTATTAACATAGACAAACAATGAACAATTGTTTTTCTGCATGTATTAAATCTTGATAACGTTATTAATGTCAGTACAGTCATTCATGTTAGTTCATGGTGCATTAATTAATGTTAACAGTTACAAGGCTTGATTTTATAAAGGTATTAGTAAATGCCGAAATTAACATTGTTCATTGTTTCATTGTTGACAAATACAACCATAATGTAGTGTTACCAAATGTTGTGTCAATTTTTTTTTTAATTTCATGGTCTACATTGTTAGAATTTTTGTAAATAATAGGACAAGAACAAATTAATTTGCTATGTATTAATGAGATTGTTTGAGATATTTCTTGAAAAAAAGATACTGCGGTCAGTGAGCAAATAAGGTGTTTGTCGAAATTTAAATAGTCTATTAATTCGTTTGAATTAAAATGAATCATAAGCAGTGCTTTTAATCGGCTGAAAGCATAAATATCGAACAAATGGAAACCACAAACTGTAGAAATTATGACACGCAAACAACAAACTGCAAATGCACCTCAATACAGCAAACGCTGCAATCGATGGTGAGATATTTTATTCAAGAAGTCTTTCTTTTGGAGGTTTAATTGGTGTTAGAAATTTGACAATTGTCATCGTTGTTGAGCTGTTGGTCTTCGATGCTGGGACACTGCTGTCTTTCATCTTTTTGTTTTAGTAATTCAGTGCGATGACCACTGACATTTATTACATGTTGTACCATATTGGGAAATAAATAAAATTGTCTATGCTGTCTATGTAGGGCTACTTTCTATGTCTTTCACAAAAAGCACTGTTGCTGCATTTTTCCAGCAGATACTGTTGCCAAAGTATATATTTTTGTTGTGTGCATTCCAATGCATACTTCATTTACTTCTCTAATTATTTCTTTATCCGTTCGTTAATTACATCATTAATTCGTTAATGCATTAATTTGTTATTGTTAAATTCACCACAAATGTTTAACTTTATCTCCGAGTGCACAAAATATCGTTTATCAAAGGTAGACATCTATTCACAATATAGCCTTTATTAATAATATTACTCAAATATTAACATTTTTAAAAATTTTAAATAATAAGGATTTATTTTTAATTATTTGCAAGAACAGCAATCAGGTTATGGATAAAATTTATCAAATTTGTCTCAACAACATACAGTCTCTATCAAAAAATATCTGAATATTTAGGGCGCCTGAAATCAAACTTTAAAAGAAAATGTGGACCTAGTGTTTTTACATTTTATTTATTTTCGCATGCATTTATTTTGTTAGGTATTTATTTATCGGAAACTGTAACGTTGAGATACAACACACATTATAAAATACATTGTAAAGAAGGAAAGCTTCGATTTTATAATACGCACAAGTGTTCGACTGTAGACTATTTGGGTTACCACCCCAAGTCAAATGGTATAGGCTATAGAATATGCATGGTGACCTATATTTACCTGTTTGTTTAAGTTAAAGAATCACACCAAATATGCAAAAGATAAAGAAACTTTCTTGTTTAGGTCGCTGACGGATGGCGTACGTAATGGAAACGTTAAGATATTTCAATATAAACTTTGTCAGCTTAAACTGGTTTGCGCATATCTGTCTGATATTTTATAAGGAAGTTACTCACACCCACAATACGCTAGGAGTTAAATGCATCCAGCCACCTAAAGAGGAAAATGCAACAGGCACAAAAGACCCGATAAAATGTGTATAAAATAATTTCGATAAGGCCAATTAAGACTATGATATACAACCCGTTTGGGTAAGGAAGTATATTTTACTTGGACCCTCAAAAAGAACAGCGGCCATCTTGGGCAATGCCCGAACAAGAGGATGTTCAACAAAATGGATGTGACGTGACTTATCAAGTGCTTCAGCGAAATAAACTTCCGATCAAACAACTAACAATAAAACTGATGAGACTCTGTGGTCCAACAGTGCACGCTATGGAGAAACAATGTTGAAATTAACCTTTTGCTTTACTAGAGGTTTTTTATTAGGGGGAGGAGATTTTTAATAGCCACCATTGTCATGGGCTGTTTTGTTAAAATAACAATTTTATTACTAGTAATTATCTTCACAGCATATTGCAGCAGTTCTAGAGTCAACAAAAGAGCCCACAAAAAGTCAAAAATGTCTTTAAATTCGTTTAAAAAAAGGACGGTTTAATGTATTCACGAAAATATTTGGAGTAGTAAAAAGTGGGAATTCTAAATATGAACAAATACATATCGTAAAGTCTAACTAATCTATATGTCTTTGTTTCATTATTTGTGAAAGATCCTAGGTCAATTTAACGGGATTTTCTGGGGGTTTTTTTTAGAATTGAGAAAAGCGAAAAGATTGCCATTAGTTGCAACCTTGTCAAATCAAATGTTTAAATTTAAGTTTTAATTTATTTAGTTCATTAAATCGTTTTAATTTAATACCATTGCTCTTCTATTTGTGTAAACAAAATTTTTGTAGATTATCTTATCTGAAAGGTGATAAGAATTCACAAATATCAATAGTTCACATGCTTTTGGAAACTTTTTTGTCTGTGTCCCTCCAAAACTTTTAACATTAATCGTGTAACTTGAGTTGGTGTCTGACACATAACCAAACAGAATAATTTATTCCATCCTCAACAGTAAAAATGTTTGAAGCCTTTAATAGTTAAAAGTGTTATGTATCTTTCCTTCCAACAAAACATTTATTAATTTATATAATGCTAATTAAAAGGGAAGGCTTTTGCGTAGAAACATTTGAATTGCGTGTTAACGTTAATTTTTTTATCTTTGAACTGGGAGTGTTTTTTATATTTTAACTTCATCTGATACGCATATGTTAATTTTATTAATAGATTTTTATATGACACAACATTTCTAGGTATTTAGAAAATCAAATAAGAGGAAATTAGTCTTTAAAATAATTAAGCGATTTCCTGAATAGAATAGGGAACAAAATATGAATGTAATTTATAATAAGGAATTATAGAAACAGACAATAAACAGAAGGAATAAAATATTAGGCAGACACTCAGGTTATCTTAATAATAATAATATATGAAACACAACAGAAAATACAGAAAATGTATTTTTCACACCCAAATAAAACCGCACTTAAGATCGAAACATTTGTTTTAAACATGTTCGTTATATTTTATCTGCAAAGATTTCTGTTGTGTTTAAAACCGTATTTACTGTGTTAGAATATATGTCAGGACATGTCTTATGAGACCCAAGTGTCGATTAACATCAGCAGTTTAAACGACAATAGGTTCGTATTTTTAATCATCAGTATAGTAAAAGGAAGTTAGTTGCTGGTTATGACAGAGTTATGACTCATGGATCCGTCACCTTTAAGATGAGAAAGTCTCGTTATTTGTCTCGACGGAAATCACGCCTCAAGCAGAGTAGCCTATCATATGCAGAATTAAAACGCAGATTATAAAGTGTTTACTTGACATTTCTCGGCATATCGGAGGAAACTTTACATTTTGTCGGCCAATTTGGAATTTATCTGCTCGACTTTTCCAGTGGTGTTTAAAACATTTTCTTTTTTTCGCGAGTAGCCTAGGCTATATCATTATTTGTAGGCTATATAATTTCCTCGTTTAGTTTTACTTTACTCAACATATGTATTATTTAATTGTATGTGTCCTTTCTGAACTAGAGGATCGATCGTATGGTCTGAAAACTGAATTCAGTTGTGCACTGACGACTCTAGCCTTCATCTAAGACGAGCAAATCTTTTACCGTAACACCGCAAATATGCTTAGTCGCAGCTCACAATAATCCTGTTTGTTTTTGGCAAAGCGTTTCACTTTGGCTCGTGGGGGCTATATGTTCATTTCCTATAGGCTACGCGAAGTTGCAAATACACAATTGCTCACTTTCAACCGATGCCCCCTTAATTTTACAAACCGCTGTATTGCTTCATTCCGTGAGATGTGGGCAGTTTATTAGTGTTTTCGTGCCAACCTATTGCTCGATTACATTTAAGGAGGGAACAGTGCCAAAAGTTGGTGCGATGAGTCTCCTCCCCTCCCGTCTGCTTCTACAGTTTGTGTCAAGTTAACTAAACTCATGGCTGAGATTTGTTGTGTTATATCTCCGTGATGCCACAATTAAATGTCAGACCATCGAATGTCCACAGACCAAAACCGTTTTCAAGACATAAAAATATAGCGCCATAATAATAAAAATAGACTCAATAGATTCAAGCTTTAAGCTTTAATCGACAAGTAGCTTCTTTAAAATGTACTTTAAGTAGCATTTTGATTGCTAGACTATGTAGACAGTCAGAATGCATAAAAAACATAATAGCTACGACATGGCTGAAAGTGCTTCGCACTGTGTCGGTGTTGTTTGGGTCTGGATGTGGTTTCCTTGCAGACTGATTCTGCCCCCTATAGGAACAAAAGCATTCTCTTTGTGTTTGCGCTAAACTCAAGTATTGATAAAGGCCTTACGACGCCCTTACTGCTGAAAAGAAATGTATTTTTTTACGACCTTGGTGTAAACTTTGCACAAATTAAAACTTAAATGTAAAAACACTTATGATTTACCTAGAGTAAATCAAGTGTTGGTCAGCAAAGTTAAGTGGAAACATTGACCTTGAAGTCTTTGCGAGTTAATTAATAAATGTAAATGTCTTTATGTCGTTTGACTTTATTTTACACATGTCACTGAAATGTAAAAATCACCTAAATACTAAGTTTGACAGAAGGAAATATTTATAGCAACAACATAAACACCTTTAAGGATTTATCTACATCCATTTGGAAAACCATTAACAAACTTGGTCTCTGTAATCATAAGGGGACGTAAGTTTTCACAGAAAAAAAAAAATCTTCTTTCAAGAGAAAATACAAACACACATACTGTATCATCTTGCATGACGGAATAGGAGGGGCGCACCGGTGACCGCATGATGGCAGTCGTGGGGTGTAAGTATGGGCGTTCAGAAGACCACTCCGAGTCACAAAAAGACATATCAATGATTTCTACCAAACAGCGAGACAGTCGATAATTTAAATATGACTTAAATTCACAACCAGTTGAGAGTAAACAGTAAAGTTGAAGTCTAAAATAATAAAATTTTGCTATACGATCATTAATCGTTACCAATTCACTGTACATTAATTACAGATAGATTCTTAGTAGATACGCCGCCTCGAAGCTCGACTTTTTTGTTGCTGCAGCTCCTTTACTCAGTGTTGATACCGTGCTTTATACCTTGTATTATATTAGTTAATTTAGCATTCGTTTGTATAGTGCAGAATTAGGTTAAAGGACGCATGCGTACGCATTCAGTTAATATTTTATTATTTATTTGTTATGAATATGAGTATTTAACAAAATTTTAAATAAAAATTAGAACGGCTTCTTAAAAATCTTTATAATACTTAATGTTTCGTATATTTAAATATTTAGTTTTAAATAGTATTTAATATATTAATTTATTTAAATATTATTATTTTATTAAAACATTTATTTATTATTATTGTTATTTAAATGTGTGTATCATGGTTGTTTGTTTTTTTCCCACGCCAATACTCCTTTCCAACCTGAATTTATTGCATATGTGTCCTGTAAGGCTGAGTGTGTGGCGATATTCCTGCGAATGTGAGTGGGAAAAGCAGCCGCTCGAGTACACAATAATACACAACCCGCTGTTCCTTTACATCCGGCTGAACGAGAATTCAGGCGCCATTGTGTCTCTTTTATTAATTTTGAAGTGTTTTGCTCTTCCTTCCTTCATCACATTCATCCAGAAACTGTCAAATCAACACAAACAAAGTTCATTTGGGTCAGCTAGCTAGTGTTATTCCCTCTAATGATGTTACTATCAAGCAAACATATAATAGGAGTTATACGGCGAAGACCTTCACAGTAAAACTATGTGGTTTAGTATCAAAGACTGATTAGTCTTTAATTTCAAATTTTATATAATTTCATGAAGACGTAATGTATTTCTGCTGCAGAACCGTTTATCGGCTAAGAATAACGTTGGTACGCAGTCAAAAACTGCCTGCAAATAAATAAAGTTGATTAGAACAATATTCAATTCACAAAGAAAGGTAATTATATTCATTCAAATTATTTTATAGTGATTGTTTTAGTTAACCCAAGCCACTCGTAATGTTATTTATAGACAGAGGCGTGTTGCGATGTGCTGTTATTAGGTGTCTTGTCGAAAAAGTGGTCATTTTCAAATGCATTTAAAGTTATTTGTTTGTTTGTTGTTACTAGGCCACAATCTCTGTAAATTAAATGGTCAGTTTAAAAGCATGGATTTTTTAGATTATACCTTTAAAGTTTAAAAAGTGAGTGTAAACTGAGTAAAGCAATTTATGATTAAAATGACTTAATGTTACGTTTTTAATTTTAAATTTAGGACACTTTCAATCTGTAAATCCTCGAAGTGCACATAATACTGCAGAGGTCATCGGTTTACTATGAGTTGGGTTTTTTTGCGCGTGCGTTTAGATTATTTTGGAATACTACATCAAAGAGAAAATTGGATATTTACCGTTCACTTGAATGGCTGACGTGGCCTGCGATAAATGAGCACGGACTGGATGCTTTTTTGTTGTCAGCTTGTATTTAACTATAAAATCTACCAAATAAACAGCGTGCCGATTGTGTGTGTGTGTGTGTGTGTGTGTGTGTGTGTGTGTGCGTGCGTGCGTGTGTGTGAGAGAGAGAGAGAGAGAGAGAGAGAGAGAGAGAGAGAGAGGAGGGGAATTCAGAGGCTCTGAAACAAATATAGCTAACATTAATAATATGGAGGCTTTCCCTTACCTCTCTCCTCTCCGTCCCTCACTTTTTCCAACCCACGCACCAGACACACTTAACCGGTCGATTTTACCATGTCAAATGTAAAAAATACAACTTGGTGCTGTTTTTATTGTCAGTTTATGTTTACCTGTAAAAACATCATGCAGATAAGTGTGTGTGTGTGTGTGTGTGTGTGTGTGTGTGTGTGTGTGTGTGTGTGTGTGTGTGTGTGTGTGTGTGTGTGTGTGTGTGTGTGTGAGGGGAGGGGAAAATCAAAAGCTTTATTATCAAGTTTTTTTATCAAGTCAAATGTAAAAATAAACCCACAAAAATAGGCTTTCTTTTCTAAAGACGTTCTGATTGACGCTGTTCTTTTTCTACTGCTAATGCGATACAAATGAAAGCATTTTACAATCAGGCTCACGGCGACCACGAGATCTCAAATTCCTGCTGCTGGAGGTCCGAGCCGCTGGGATCGGCTTTCATATGCGCGCATTAACGCAAGGCGATCTCTTTGTTACCCTCTTTTAGCCCTTTCTTAAAGTTTATCTTTTTTAAAACGTATCTGTGAACGAGCTGCTCTTCTGAAGAAAAAATAATAATATAGATTATATTATTAACAAAATATATTTTTGTAAAAGACCTACATATTACATAAGCACTGAATACTATTATTAACCATAGTTACAAAATGAACACACACACATTTTGTTGTAGAAATAAATTATAGACCATAACTCTCTTTCTCTCTACAATTCACACAATGTTTAAATCCCCATCTTACAACGCCTATTACTAAAGATAAAGTGGCATTGCTGTTCTCCTTCCCCTTCTCTCAGTAGGCCTCTCCAATGCTACACCAGGGGTTTGGGGCTCTGATTGACAGGCCATGCTTTGTGTTTCTCTCTCCACTGCATGCATGCCCCTGACCTGACAAACTCCTGTTAAACAAAACGTGCGACTCACAACACACAAAACTACTGCTTTTGTTTTCTTTTTTTGTTTATTATTTAAAAAAACTTCAAAAACGTTGTCACCAAAAGGTAAAAAGTTTATAAATATATGTAATATAATTGTTACTTTGCTAATATATTTTAGATTTATTGTATGTATTCTGTTTCTGCTATATTATAAAAATTAGTAATTTCTGGAAAATACATTAAAAGTGTTTGGACATTTAAAATGTAAAAAAAATTATTAAAATGAACAGTTTACTATAATAGTACTTTAATGTTGTATTTGAATACACTGTGAAAAAAAATATAGACGAACCCAAATTTGGGTTGAAATCTGTTGGATTTTCCCCTTAACCAGAATTATTTTTTCTTCTTCTTTATATTTAATACAAAATATACATCATGCCACAAATGTATGCTTGTGCAATTATACAAAGTTTCTTATGTCTATGTGGCTATGTATAGTTGTTAAATATGTTTTCAACCCTCCCCCTATACTGCCTGTGCCTGTACTAATCCCCTGCTTTATTCCCTCAATAGGGTTACCTGCCTCGAAGCCTCAGGTGTCCAGGGCTCTCTCTGTTTGCTTAAACTTAGCCCACACAATCTGCAAGGTGTCACTTGTGCTTTCAAGTCATACTGCACAAATTTAAGTACCGGGGGGTGTGAGAGAAGAAAAGTGGATGTCATGTTTAAGCGAGAACGAGCTCCGAAATGGTCATTAGGCCTCAGGCTTCTCCGCTTCCATTGGGGATAGAAGAGATCAAACATACACACACATGAGGCAATTATCTTCTCTAACCATATTTGACTCAAAATGTTGATTTCATGCTGGTTTGAGAGAAGGCATTCTATGTTTTGATGATGCGGACCGAATTACTTGTGTTTTGTCATTCTCCCATGAGTGTCTGTTTATTGTTGGCAGTCCTCTCAGAAGACGGATATAAAACTTACATTTTCTGGATTGTCAAATGAGAACGCATGTGTATCTCAATGTGCAACAGGCCTAAGAGCGAGTTAGTAAATGCTTTGACTTTAATCATATTATAATCAGACATTTGAGTTGATTTGTCTTGCATGATCACGGGACATTTTCTTTGCTTGATGACCACAGACACTTTTTTCTTTTAGTCAAATGTAAAAGCCCTTCTGACTCTATTTCCTCTGCACTTCAGGTATTGATTCTCTACCCTGCGTGTGTGCATGCATTTCCCTGCCATCCACTGATTTTAAGCCATCTCTCACTGTCTCTCTCCCCTTCTGTCTGTCTGTCAGAGAATGAGGAGTGATGAAATCTCTCTGTCCCCGTGGCAACAGGCGGTACATGGATTGAGGCCAGTGCTAGCAGATGCCTAATCTATGATAATGTCTATTGATAGGAAAATCAATGTAGCATTGATCCTCAGGCCTGTGTGCAGGGAGAGTGTGAAAAAGAGTGATTTAAAAGAATTGGGATGTAAAAGCATTATCGGGAATTTGTGTGAGAGTTAAGAAAAAAGAGAGGGAAAAACATTAACTAGAGGGGATAAGAGGGAAATGCTGAGACTTGTTCAGATGTCTTTCTGTCCTTGTAAATTCGGTCCTGATGGCAGCCAGCTCTGAGGGCCTATAGATTAGAATGGAGAGAGGCTATAAATGGAGTTCGAAAAGAAGAAGGGTTGAAAGGGGAAAAAAATCAATTTTCTCCGAGGCTGAATCGACTAATGATGATCTGGAGAAGTTTACATTTTTCCCCTAATTGCCTGTTCCTTGAACATTCAGGTCGGTCCTTAGACTACTGGGTCAACAGACCTTTTCACTTAATTGGTGGAATATAATTAGAAATAAATATTTTTTTATTTATTACAAAAATGTTTTTTTTTTTTTTTTTTGGAGAAAATGCATCTCAAAGGACTAAGTGCAAACACCAACAAAGCACTTTATTTCAAAATTAAAAACTGAGTTTTTTAAATTGTTTTTATTATCCATTATCTCTGATTTGATATAAATACATATACATATGTGCTAGAGCGAAAGTTTCTTTGTGTGATCGACGAGACAGAAGTTGCTGTGGAGAATAGCAGGATTGCGTGGCATCTTGATCACTATGGCGACGCATGGACAGTCTCCCCGCTGCACACTCTCTCCCTCCCTACTTCTGAAGTGAAAATGGGTACCATAGCAACGGCACACACTGTTTACAATATGTACTCTCACTTCGTCACCGGCTGTTGATGGCTTCAATTTGCATGTACATCTTCCACCAGCATAAAAGAAATATAGAGATTCTTTGAAGTGAAAGAAAAGGGGCTTTGTCTAAAAAATGAACAGGAATTAGAATAGGGACAAGACAGGAAATAAGCAGATCCTGTAGACATATAAATGTTAAAAACGGATAAATGGACTAACCTAATAATTGTGCAAGCCAATTATGCAAACATATTCACTTACAAGTTACAAGTCTTCCTGAATCTTGTTTATTTTGTATATATTCTATAAATGATAAAATTACTTATAATTCAATTTTAACCACTTTCACATTTGGAAAAAATATCAAAGTGAATACTTTACTTAATCGTTGGTGTTAACCAAGTGCACTTGCCAGAATCTTTTTGGAAACTTTGCTATTAAATGGAGGCGGTGAAACCATATTTTCTTCCTATTAACTATATAGAGTTTAGTGGGGGGGGGGGGATAGTACGATGCTGGCAACTCCCTGGACCTCACGCTGGGTACACTGTAGGGAAATGGATTCCTTACCAGGAAATCTATTAAATTATGGCACACTGCCGTGCCAAGCTTGGAGCCCCTCTCTGTTTTTAAAAATTCCCTATTAGCTGTAATTCAAAAATTATAATCAACATGGCTTGAATATAAAATTGATAATAGTACGAATAATGACGGTAATAATATAAGGGACAGGCAGGCAGCTGGCATTGGGTCTGAATGGTGTTCAAAGCTTCTCTACGTCTGTTCAGCCTGATGGTTAATCTAGCACTATGTCCATCGTAGGGTTCTGCCCCTAGGGGGAAAATCAGGGAGGGAGGTGAAAGAGAAAAAAAAGAGGGTAACAGATAGAGAAAGAGTGTGCATATACAGAGGTTCCAGAAGAGGAGGGGGAAGGTTAATTTGCACATATTAAAGAGGGCAGAATTTCTCATTAAAAAGAGATTGAAGTTGATATATGCCTGTGTGTGCCTGACACACTGTACATTCTGATTGTGAAGTCCTTGACAGAACAAAGACTTCCCTCCCTTTCCAGTGACCACAAAAGCTGCCATAGTCCGGGGTTTTGATTCGGCACTAACCCCTCAATCCAAAGGTCCCAAAAACTGTCGTTAATTTAGAGAAAATGATGCATAATTTTAATTTGAGCTACAATTAAATTTGGCTGCACAGAATTGTTAAGTTGGTTTAATTAGTTGGAATGAGTAAATCTTATGACTGTATAAGTTGCTTTAAATCTGCTGATTTATATTTTGTGATTTGCTTGATATTTTTTGAGCATTTTAAATTAAACTAAAGTGGTTTGAATTTACTTTATTTTTATAACTATTTTTAATTTGGGAAAATATTTAAAGTACTTCACGACCAAATTCCTAATGGTGCGGGTAATACATTGGTTATTTTGTTTGAGAAGTTTGGAAACGTTCCAATCAAAACAGACATTTTCTAGGGCCCATTACCAACTCCAAGATGATTGTCATTGTAAAGAGTTATTTAACGTTAACCCCGGAGCAGTCTAATCCATGTAAAAATGTATAAAGTAAATTAATTGTCCTAACATGATTGTAGGCAGTTTCAAAACAGACCGAATCTAGTTCATTAAAGACAAAGATTTGGCTGGTGTATTTCTCTAAGTCATTTTCTATTACAAGTTATGCAATCACATCCTAGATAGGCCTTTCACATATTGTGGGGAAAGCCCATTTCAGCCCGGGCCTCATTGTTTCTAAACTGAAAAGCGGCGTTTCTTTCTCTCGATCCCTCTCCTCGTCCTGACAGTGGCCATTATGTGCCCTGTGCTGCAGCTTGGTGCAGACAAAGCACAGCAAACACAACTAATTGTGGGTGTTGTGTAGCTGCCAGTGTTCGTACAGCCCCTCTACCTTAACCCGAGAAGAGCACAGTTTCTCTCTGTGCAAACCAAACAGCATCTGAACCACTGACACTCTAAATAAAATGTAAAATCAGGTTTTTATCTTTGGTCTCGGGCAACATGGACTAGATTTGGTCCCTGTCTGTTATGTGTCCAACACTTACCATTACAAACTTTCTTATCAGGCCCAAAAATTAATGAGACATGCCAGGGAAGACACAGAAAACTTATTACTCAGCTAATCCTTCAAAACTAGTGTCTTAAAATACTGGCCATGTGGCTCAACAGATGTGTTTTGCCGACGAACCTTAAAGGAAATGCAATTCATCAGACTTCCTTTTTATTACAGATGTAACTGTGATTGGGAAAAGCTGTAGCCAGCTGAGAAAAGTTAAGGGATGAGACTTTGGTTTGCATCTATGTTTTTATATTTATTTATGTTGCACTGTAGTGGTGCTCCGTTAACAACTTGATTTGCTGCTTTAAACGTCAGTGCTGTTATAGGTCAAGGAGTTTATGGGAGGTCTCTGCTTCATAGATTACATTGATAAATGCACACCTGGCATTCAATGACCTCATCCTTTTAATACCTTATGCTGACCATGTTAGAGTTTTTAATGGAAAGTGCTGTGAAATTTACAGGGGGTCTGGAATAACAGAGCATTTGTCATACAAGGCACATTTTCTTTTTACCAAGGATATATTAATAACACGACTTACAATACCATCACTTTTAACATTGCCTTGCTAATTTTGCCACAACATTTTCTTATGCAAATTGAAACTATGAAAACACTAAAAATAATAATAATAATAATTCAGTCATTTTTACTCATTAATTATAACTAAATTATGACAGAATTTTTTGTTTTTATGTCTTAAACTATTTATTAAAAACACTATAGCCTATTTATCACGTGTTGCTTCTAAAATCGTCAGTAAAATAAACAGTCTCAAAATGCACAACATTGTTTAAAAGCAAATGATTTTCCCATGTTCCCAAAACACTGAAGGCCCATCCTTCATACAAAAACACACAGGCGGTGAGTGAGGCCTCGACACGCAGGCTGTCAACAACAGGTTCACTTAATGCGTGATCCTACACCAAACTATTTTACCCTACATTTTTTGTACTAACTTTTAGCTACAGCAGCATGATCCGCTTACGTGTCTAAAACTAATATCGGCGATTTATTGTACAGATTTTTAAAAATTCGCCTCTGTATATTTAATTTTTTGTTTTTTATTGATGTGCTTATTTTATTTGTGTTTATTTTATGACTACAACTTTTTTTTGCAAACTTTGTTATCGTTATCGAACCGATGAACGCTCCCTAACGCAATTGAGCTCCAGGAAAATTAAACAGAAAATAAAGCATTACAAGTATTCAATATTTAGGCCTATTTAAAAAAAATCTTGACGCGTTTCTTTCACCATAAAACCCAAATGTCAATGTTTTGTCAGGTCCCTATTCAACTAAACTATGTTCGGCTCTGATTCATCAAAATACCAATCTCTCCTTCAACCCTGACTGACTCAAATAGCCGGGACAGGCCTCCTCTCGCACTCCAGGCTGCCCCTATACTAACATACGCTATAGCCTATATACATAACATGCCTCCTTCTCATAAGCTCTTCGTCCTCCTCATTTAAAAAAAACTACAATTATTTCTGTCGCCGGTGTCATAGCAACGCATCACCTCCACCCTGCATACAGTCAGGTAATGGTCTTCTGCTGGGGTTACCAGCATCATGTCTCTCTGAAAGTTAACGGGTTGAATAATGAATGAAGTCTCCAGAGATGTGCAGTGGCCCAAAGCAGCCTCTGTCCATGACATGCATGTTCACTGCATGGCTTGAAATGAAAGGCCTGCTTACACACACACACACACACACACACACACACACACACACACACACACACACACACACACACACACACACACACACACACACACACACACACACACACACACACACACACACACACACACACACACACACACACACACACACACACACACACACACACACACACACACACACACACACACAATGGTGACAGCTGATTCCAACTCACATTTCCATAATTAACAAGCTGGCGGCAGGTGAGCCTATCACTGCATGTCTCTCCTGACCCTGAACAAAATGAATAGCTCTTCTTGTATCAAGAAATTATATGCAATTTACTCCTTCTCTGGACCATTATGGGGAATAAGAATAATTTAAAGTACCCCTCCCCTTGACTGTTTTATTAATTATTATAGGGACTCTACAGATAATGAACTGATATCTATTTTTACCCGATTATTATATATGACGTTTCAACACTATATCATGTCACATTAATCACGTTTCCAGGAATTTTAATTTATCCGCGCTAAAGATGATGGTTTTTATTTAAACCAACTCTTTTTATTAATTTTATATATTATCTAACCATATTTAAGTATTTAATTTTAAATATACGTATTTACTATATTTAATTAGACACCTAGCTCTGCTTGTTAAAAAAAGTTAAATGCAATATTAGATAGCTATATACAAAATATTTATTTTATTAATGTGTTATTCGCGTTTGTCCTATTTTAAATATTATATATAACATAAAATATTTTTTAAGTGTTTACTGTTAACCGCGCAAATTATAATATTTTTACGATAAATCCCGCTTACGTATCTTTTAAACAGCTTGGCTAAAATAGCTCATAGCTACATTACTTGTGCATATACTCATATAAAATTCACGTCTATTTTATGTATATCCTATAATTTAATTTTGTACATTATATGTTTTCATTGCATTCGACATTTATGCCTAATAATAACTGTGTCCGTTTGCGTGCAGCGGTTTGCTGGGCTCATATTCCTCACTGCTGTTCAGCGCAAGCAGCTGCAGTCAGAGTCGGCAGGGAAAATCAGCACACACCGCTGAGAGGCCCACTGTGTGTGTGTGTGTGTGTGTGTGTGTGTGTGTGTGTGTGTGTGTGTGTGTGTGTGTGTGTGTGTGTGTGTGTGTGTGTGTGTGTGTGTGTGTGTGTGTGTGCGTGCGCGCGCGCGTGTGTGTATGTAAGTGAGTGAGAGAGAATGAAGAGAGAGGCTGTATGCAAAGTATAATTGAGTATTTTAGTAATTATCATACAGTGCATGTTTTTGTGCATGTGATGTTTAGCCTACACAAAAATAAACAAGAAGAATTAAAGTAGAATAGGCCCAAATAAAATAAACCCTATTGATTTGACGGATATACTTCCTGTGCCGTGTGTTCATGTGTTGGTGTGGGATTGTCATAGGCAGGGAGCACAGAGACAGGGCGACACTACAGATTAATGTCACACAGGGGCCCGGTCCCCTCTTTCCCCCGGCAGAGGTCACTTCCCTTCGCTCTCACTGTGCCTCCAATCGCCTGGAACTAAACCGCTGGGGAACTTCAAGTGGTGCACGTACAGTTAAGAATATAAAATGGTTCGACAATGAAAGAGTGTAATTTTATATACAATAGTCTAGTGTTTATTTTTGCACAATTATCAGCTCTCAAATCATTATAAAAATATGAGTTGTATGGTAGAAGAAATCAATAAACTTTAATTATAAAACAAAATTATTTGGCTAAAAAGCAACAGCGTATCAGCAAAATGGTTTTGCTTCTAAAATAAAAAAAACATTAATTACAGTTTTATCAGTTAGCCTCTTAGCATTTTGTGGATCCTCTCTTTCTTTTTTAAAAGTAAGTTAAGCCATTACTGGACAAGCTTTGCCCAATATTTTTGCCAAGCATCCTTAAATTCGTTTGAGCTTTGTTAGAATTTCAAGCACAACTACATGACATGCATACAATATTTTTTAAACATCTTCAAAATATCGTTAATCTTTCTTACAGGTCATCGTTTTTGGACACTCCTGCAGCTATAGGCTAGGCCCAATCCTCGCGCATTTTTTTGTTTCGACTGTCCATTCCTTGTTACAAGCCAAGACGAGGCATGTCTTTTTCAACTATTGATTTCTTTAAACCTATTTTTGTATATATTTTTATTTCTCCGTCCCGTCTGACCATCGGTTTAACGGGGTTTAGAAATGGGGTGCGGTGTTACCTCGTATAAGAATAAGCTTGTCTGCGTATGAAGAGAGATGTGGCTCAATCCCACCGGGCCACACTGGGACCATTATCCAACAGGAGGGAAACCTGTGGGGGTCCACCGCGAGCTCTGGGAGGGATCTGTGATGAGTTTTGGGGGAGGACTGCAGTCCCTGTACCCTGTACTAATCTTTCTCAATGGCAGGGGAGGATTCGTACTGTAAGGATCGAGAAATGAGGAGTAAAGATAAGGCCCCTCGGGCCCCCCGGAAGTGCTCGAAACTACAGGATACTGCACAGGAGGAATTCAGAATCGAATCAGGGACTTCAGAAATGCAGAGAGGGCATTTTTTTAGAAATGTTTATGAAAAATTGATAGAAAAATATATCACATGAAAGATTTAATTTATAGACAGCGTTTTCCTGCAGTTAGCTGTAGAGCATGCTTGCGGCACAGAGCTCGTCATTTTGGGCATCAATTATTTCTTAAACTTTAATTTAATTTTTTTTAAATGGCTTTACTTAACCAATATTAAATATATCAAGGTTTTATAACGAAAACAGAATTAAAAAAAATACTTTAGCTAGGTTTTCTTAATTTTTTTAACAAATGACAAAACAAACATCTGCCAATAATTAAAGGTATAATAAACAATGCATTGTAGGTTTTGACTTGAATAATTTAATTTAATAAATTAATAATTTCAAATTACATTTTGTTTTTCTTTTTTTTAATACCACAATACATTTGCACCACTTACAAAAAATATTTTTGTTCAGGCATCCAGATGGACAGAAGTGGTCCTTAACTAGCTACCCAGGAGAGCCAGGGCTGCTGTCCCCATAGGCCCCTGGCAGACTGATTGAAACCGTTGATGTTGGACAGGAGTTCAGCTGGAAATAAGGGGGATGGGACTTAAGAGGGGGTGTGTCCAAATGCCCAAGATGTGAATGAATAAGCATAGGAGGAGGGGTGCAGCCGAGAAGTGGAGAAAGATAAAGCATAGAACAAGCAGGAGGGAAAGAGAGAAAATGAGAGAGGGGAAAGTTAGACAGCAAGCCTTAGAGAAAAATAGAGAGCAAGTGAGAAATAAACCGAGAGGGGGGTTGGCCGTGACGTGTTTAAACAACCAGTACATGATTGACAGGTCTGATAAGGCAGGAGAGAGAAGAGTATGGAGGGGGGGACTCTGAGTCTGACTGGGAAAAGAAAGTGAGCTATTAATTACTAAAGCAGAAACAGATGTAACAGAATGGTGCCCAAGCAGCTGGAAATCATCAGCATAAATGAAAAAGGGAGGAGAATTGAAGATGGGTGGGGAGAGAAAGAAAGAAAGAGTAAAGAGAGGTGGTGCGCTGTGGGATCCTTGCACAGAGATGACAGGATATGCATTAGATGGGGATCGAGCGCAGAAGGCAAGATATCTGCTTGGGGTGTGATTATGGTAGTAACAAAACAACAGCAATTTTAAGATGACTCTTGATGGTGCTTTGAACCCTATTCAGTATGTCAGTACATACATGACAATTATAAAGAGGAATAAAGGAGGATTCTGAATTGTTTTAAGCTAGGAGTAAGATTGCAATGCATGGCCAAAGTCGGTCCTCCTAGAAATTATTTCTTTACACATTTATGCATTTGGCAGATGCTTTATCCAAAAAGTGACTTACAATGCATTACAATCTATACTTTTTTTTTTTATCAGAATGTGTGTTCCCTGGGATTGCTCCCACCACCTTTAAACACAGTGATCTCCCATTTGAGCTACAACAAATGATGAATGAAATGAAATTTCACAGTGATTGTATGGAGCCCAAAGCAGCGTCATCCTGAATGGCCTTTCAACAACTTTATGTCAAACCGCACATTTTTATTGTGGTGTAATAATAATCTTTCATTTCAATTTGATATGGCCATTCAGGTTTACAGTTCCAGAGAGAATAAGCGGAGACCGTAAATCACCTCCCCTCCAGCTCTGTCACTTAGCAGCTTTTCTTACCTACCTGTAAGCTGAATCCATTCCTTACAGGCAGCGGAGTGAAAATGAAGCGTCCCTGAGGATCTTCTGGGGTTTTTTTTTTTCGAATCCCCCTCCTTCAGTGCACCTGGTGGAGAGGCTCAGTACCCAGCCTCCTATTACCCCATCTGCTCTCTCTGAGCAGGGTATTAACACAAAGGCATCACTAACTAGATGAGAGAGGGCTACTGAACTAAGCATTTAATTTATCACTGTAGTGCTGCTAATGGAGTAAAAATATTATTAGCAGCTTTCAGGAAAATGTAGTTTGTGTTTTTAATCACGGAAAAAGCATAGTGGTAATGGTAAACGTGACGTATTACAAATTCGTAATAATGGATTCATCTGATTAAAATAAAGTGAAGATTTTTCAGATGTGTGAATGCTGTCATTGGCTCCATTGTGTGCATGCCGTTCTGAGTATATCTGGCTGGGGTGGGGGGGTCAGAGGTCAGTGGGTGGTCAGTAGTGTGGACAGCTTGATGAAGATGAGGGGAGAGAAGGGCCTGCTGTTCCCACAGCAGGGACACTCTGAGCTGGGCAGAAACAGTGGGCAGGGCCCCGGGGGTCATGCTGAGAAATGGGTTCCATTCACCCAAACAGCAAACACAAGGGGTTCGAGTTTAGGAGAAAAAGGAGAGGGGGGCTCTGTGTTTTTGATCTCAATTTTAGCTTCCATATTTGGCAACAACAGTGATATTCATACTACTAGTTAAGGGTTAAATCAAATAAGATGATTTTAATTACAATTTGAAAGCATTCGGTTGTACTTAATGCTTTTTAATTTAATTGTAGCAGAAGTGTTTCAGAATTGGAAAACTTTTACGGATAGTTTTTATGCTATACTATATAGAGAAACAGAAAGTCTATATTAGTACAATTTATTGTAAAATAAATTATGTGGAAATAAATAAAAAATGGAAGTTAATGTAAAAAAGGGCACATTTTTTTAATTAAGATTTATACATCATTTGAAAACTGATCAGTTGATGAGTGGTTTGTTAGGATGAGACAATGCATAAATTTGCTATTTGCAGAAATACAACTATTTTGAAAATCTGAAATCTGAGGGGGCAAAAATCTAAATATTGAGAAAATCGCATTTAAAGTTTTTCAAATGAAGTTTTTAGCAAAACTATTACTAATGATAAACACATTTTGATATATTTACAGTAGGAAATGTACAAAATATCTCCATGGAACATAATTTGAACAAGATTTTTGGCATTAAAAATCGATAATTTTGACCCATACAATGTATTTTTGCCCATTGCTACAAATGAAGAGTTTTCTTGAAAAACGAGATAACTCCGTTTTTAACATTTTTGTCAAAACATGTTTATTATTATGTTATCATGTTATTATTTTGTTTTATGGTGCTACTTAGCTGTATTTTTTTAAGTTATTAAGGTTTAAATCAAAACAAACCAACTGCAGTTGAATTGATATTAATTGGAATGCACAACCAAAAAACAAGCAACGAAACTCTTTAAATATTTTGCTGTAGTTAAACAACTGTGGTATAAACTACAAAGACTCTTCAAGCATTGTAATAAACAGATTTAATTTCTTATCACTGAAAAAAGGTCAACACTACAATCTCAGTGTTGAAAATTTCTGAATATGAAGCAGGATTTCACTTTTCGTTGATGTTTTAAATACAAACTTTAGAGAATCTGCATAATTTCTGTACATATACATGATAACGTGGACAAACCACAAACCACTATTATAATGGAGTATAAAACCACGTCAATAAAATGGTGCAAAAAAAGAAAGAAAAAAGTCCCTGCACATACAAAAATAAATTAATACTTTATCCAGTCACCAGTCAAAGCCTGTTGGGAAAAGATTCGAACTCACTAACAGTGCTTTAAAACAGTCCTTCACACCACTAAGTGAATCACAAATATTTATTTACAACAAAAAAGAGGTAAAACTGTGCTAACTAAATCTTATTTATTCCGACAGCTTATTCTTAATCCAATATGCATCTGTTAATTTACATAGAAACGAGAAACCAGGCGTATGTACAAGACCACAAGAAACGTCATTGTCAAGTAGGGTTTTTCTTTTTCTGTTTTTAACTTCAAACACCAGACACGTTCATCAAAATGTTTACAAGACTCAAAAGAGCTGAGACTTCTTTTTTTACAGTAGTATAAAAACATTTCGCGAGTTGGGCGTTAAAATATATTACCTTGTGCCCAACATGCAATGAATGCTAATAAATAAAAAAGAAACCATAAAGTTGGCTTGCAGCACAAACATTCGAAATCAGACAGGTTTCAGTGTAATCACTGTACGGGCAGAGATGTCTGGGACTCTCTGAACAGCCTGAGCGACGCTGATTTGTATTCATTTGATAAAACTGGAAAGAGAGGAGAAAAAAACAGGGAGACTGGCAGCGTCTCTAGCGCGTGGCGCCAGCTAACAACTTGGAGAATGGAGCCAGGCACTTGGGTTTAGGGCCTGTTTTATGTGACCTGACTTGAGAGGTAGTTTCTCTTCAAAGAGTGCAGCCGGGTCAGTGAGAAAGTTTGTGTACCTTTGGAACGGGGGAAGCTCAAGATCAGGACGCAGAAGGCCTTCACGGTGCACAAATGTCCTATTGATTCAGCATTTGACCACAGACGAACAAATACGATGGGGGTTCATTGAAATTATCGCGACACGTTTCTTGTTAAAGGGGTAACGGAGAGGTCAGATGATCCCAAAGCATGTGCAGATAGCAGATAAATCCTCCTCGACTTTTGAACCATCCGGCAACTCCAGTTCTCATCCAAGATCTCCGCCCACAGCAAATCACACCAAAGTGTCATTTTTATCACACTGTCAGGGTGAGAGAGACTGCTTGTGCATGCACATATGTGTGCAAGCCCCTACGGGACCATGAAATTTACAGCAAGTGATTTACTCAAACTCAGTGCAACATGTTTTTTGCCAGATGGGCATCAAACTGGCAAGTGTGTGTGTGTGTGTACATATCAAGGCTGGTGCTAGTGTGAGTTTCGTATGGTGGGTGAATATTCTGGTCTTGCTGCTCAGATAGTTGGCCTCTTGGGATAAGCAGATGAGAAAGATCCATACGGCAGAGCTCCTCCTCCTCAGTTTTGTTTTTTTGCATCAGGTCTTCTCCTGCCCTGTCGCAGATACAGCCTTGTCTCCTAGCCGCTACATAAGAATGGGAGAATACATCAATACACCACATACAGTAAAATATTAACATTTTTGGTGCATTCAAAATATATATATTTTTTATTAGTATGTTTGTTCCCTCGGAATCAATATGACATAAGTTCTGCTAATTCAGTGCTTGATTAAATCAATCATTTAAAGGATTAGTCAATTTTCTTAAAAAAAAAAAAAAAAAAAAATCCAGATAATTTACTCACCACAATGTCATCCAAAATGTTGATGTCTTTCTTTGTTCAGTCGAAAATAAATTATGTTTTTTTAGGAAAACATTCCAGGATTTTAATGGACTTCAATGGACCCCACCACGCAACAGTTTCAATGCAGCTCAAAATCGCGGTTTCAAAGGACTCTAAATGATCCCAAACGAGGTATAAGGGTCTTATTTAGCGAAATGATAAATAAGAAAAATAAAAGATATGCACCTCCAAACCACAACTTCTCGTCCTTCTGCGGTCCTGTGACGCACCAGCGTGACCTCACGTAATTGCGTAATGCCGTGGAAAGGTCACGTTACATATATGAAACACACATTTGCGGACCATTTTAAACAATAAACTGACACAAAGACATTAATTAGTATCATTCCACATACAACAACGTCGGAACGTTCCTCTTTCTCCACACTTGTAAACACAGGGGCGTAGTTTTGCATACGTCATCCGTGACCTCTTGACGTGATGACAAATTACGTGAGGTCGCACTGGCGCGTCACGGACCGGAAGACGAGAAGCTGTGGTCCAAAAGTGCACACTTTTTTATTCCTCTTGCCCTTATGCGTTTAGAGTCCTTTAAAACCGCAATTTCAAACTGCATCAAAACCGTCAAGCGCTGGGGTCCATTAAAGTCCATTAAAATGAGGAAAATCCTGAAATGTTTTCCCCAAAAAACAGTTTCTTCTCGACTTAACAAACAAAGACATCAACATTTTGAATGAAATGGTGGTGAGCAAATGATCAATGAATGATGGACGTTTTTTAAGAAAACTGACTAATCCTTTAACATAACAGGAAACTAGTAGTAAGTGCACTACTTACTCCAGTTTTGGGAGCGCTGCTATCGTGCACGGCGAGGAAGGGGTTGCTGGTCATGGCCGGCTGGGTGCTGGGCAGCAAGCTGTTGATGGGCAGCTGCATGTCATTCTGCTGCTGTTGATGATGTTGCTGCATTAACTGATAGAGCAAAACCTGCTGCTGCTCCTGTAGACAGACGGACAGACAGTGTGATGAGACGTCTAGACTCAGCCTCAGATGGACCATCTGATGCATATTACACACAAATAGTGCAATATCTCGTTTAACAATGCAATATTACAGCTTGCTCAGCTGCAATAAATGTATATGCTACTGAAAAAAATCTATGAATATTTGACAGAAATGTTTTGATCTGTAGGCAAACGTCTGAATGCTTCAAATTACATGTGTCAATATGTTAATGTCTCTCTCAAAAAAAATCAGTAAATGTTTTTGATATGGATCACTTGGCTCAAATAATGAAGAAAAAGCAGCCAATAGGAGCTTGGAATAAATGTGAAGGTCTCCATAAAAAAAGCATTTCAGGGTGAAACTAGAGATGCACCAATTGCAATTTTCTCACATTATATATGCTGCTGGATAATGATCGGGTGCTGCTTCCACTGCGAGTGTGCTTGTAGCGTGACATTATTGCTTGCGCCACTGGCAACAAAAAGACCGGCTCAGTCTTTCAATCATGAAGGTTAAACTACTTGAAAAGAAACTACTTGATTAAGGCGACTATACTGAAGATGCTAAAATATAACATACTTTTTTCTTCAGTCATCGTCAATTTCCATTGTTCAATTTGTGTTAGTCTACAGTCTATGATCGTGTGATGAATTTATTAGTGTTTTAAAACTCTAAGCTTTGAACCGAACGGAGACTGTGTAGGTGCTCATCATACCGGCGTGGCTTGCTGGGAGCTGAAGAGCTGCTGCAGTTGGTGTTGATGGTGCTGATGAAGCAGGAACTGCCTGTGCTGCTCTGTCAGATGTCTTGCCGTACTGCAAACACAAATGCAGAGAGCCCATAAGAGAACTACATTCACAATATCATTTCAGAAAACGTCCTGCACAGACGCATCATTTCCCATGGCTGCACAAACACATTAAAGTTGCACCGAACACAAAATTGCATTAGAAAGTGTATTTCCTGTCACCTATCACACACAAAACGCAAACCACAAGTGCAGCACACGTCATTGCTTTGGAAAATGCAATTTTCTAGAGACAAATCAAAAAGGAATTGGGATACAAAAAGGAGTTCAAATACAAAATAAACAAAAACAAACCAAGAACAAATAAAAACAAAAAAGTTTAAAGGGGTCATATTCTGATTTTTTTAAGATGTAAAATAAGTCTTTAGTGTCCACAGACTGCGCATGTAAAGATTTAGCTCAAAATACCATATAGATAATTTATTATAGCATGTTAAAATTGCCCCTTTGTAGGTCCGAGCAAAAATGTGCCGTTTTTGGGTGTCCTTTAAAATGCAAATGAGCGGATGAAATGCAAACACTGATTGCAATGATGGTGGTTTGTTGCAATTGAAACTCAATTGTGCTGTCAAATATTTTTTCTCTGCACTAAATGGCAGTGCCGTGGTTGCATAGTGCAGATTAAGGGGCGGTATTATTGTAATTGAATATGCTACCTACCTCACAAAACAGGCAAAATCTGAACAACCAAATTTTTCATATGCTTGCAAAGAATGGTTTACCAAAACAAAGTTGTTTGGTTGTTCTTTTTAATGTTTTCTTGGTTGATAAAAGCACTGGGGTCCCAATTATAGCACTTAAAGGGGCCATGGCACAAGACTTTTTTAAGATGTCAAATAAATCTTTGGTGTCCCCAGAGCACATATGTGAAGTTTTAGCTCAAAATACCATATAAATAATTTATTACAGCATGTTAAAATTGCCACTTTGTAGGTGTGTGCAAAAATGTGCCGTTTTGGGTGTGTCCTTTAAAATGCAAATGAGCTGATGAAATTTAAACACTGATCACAATGATGGTGGTTTGTTGCAATTAAAACTCAATTGTGCGTTTCCCTGCACTAAATGGCAGTGCGGTTGGATAGTGCAGATTAAGGGGTGGTATTTTAATAAGATCTCCTTATGACATCATAAGGAGAGCCAAATTTCAACGACCTATTTTTTCATGTGCTTGTAGAGAATGGTTTATCAAAACTAAGTTACTTGGGTTGATCTTTTTCACATTTTCTAAATTGATAGAAGCACTGGGGACCCAATCATAGCACTTAAACATGGAAAAAGTCAGATTTTCATGCCATGGCCCCTTTAAACATGGAAAAAGTCAGATTTTCACACTATGACCCCTTTAAGATCCAATAACAACTATGCAGGGTGATGCTGTTGCTCTGGATTGAGGGAAAGTTAAGCTTATCTAAACTGAACATGAGTTGTTATTTTTAATACAAGGTGCATTTTTAAAATGCCAAACAAAATCAGCGTACAAAGAAGGAAAATGAGAGAAATAAGATGGATAGATGCGAAGCACACAAATCCTCACCTGGTTTTCACAGAGGTCACGCTGATGAATCCCCCAAAGCGTAAGCGACAGAGAAAGAAATGAAGAAAATGGGCATGTGTGTTACATAACACAAACCAACATGCAAAGCCACATTTTACACTTACATTCAAAAACCAACATATGAGGAACTCAGATGCAAAAGCCACTAAATGCCATCTCTCAATCAAAAATGACAATGATATAAACCGAATGCTCTCGGCACGCATAAAAAACATTCATTAAATACTTTCACTTCAACTATGCTTAATCCTGGCCTCAGGCCATTCAAAAACAGTTTTTTTGCAAAATCCATTAAGAGTCTGATAAAACACTAATTTACAAGAAAATATGTCGGATGCATTTAGAGGGTTTTGCATCTGAGCTCTTTGTATGTATACAGTATACAAAAAATTAAGACCATATAATTTACGAACTATTAGGAACTATACTCTCATTCTGGCGCAATAATCAAATACCTTGCTGCTGCAACGTGGCTGCAGGAGGCGCAATGATACCACGCAGTGCCCGAAAACAGTCCCCTGCCATTGAAAGTTACTAAGGGGACTATTTTCGGCTGTTGCGTAATATCATTGCAGTCATGTTACAGCTGCAAAGTCCCTGATTATTACGCCACAATGAGAGTATAGTTCCTAGCCATATCAGCATAGAAAACACAACTTTTAAATTTCCGTCGGTCTTAGTACACGATGTAACTACAGAAGAGTCAAGTTTTAAATAGGAAAAATATTCAAACTCTGGTTATCTTTCAGCGTGATGCTAATGGTCTAATCAGATTCAATGGATTATGCTAAGCTATGCTAAAAGTAGTACCGCCAGACCCGGAGATCAGCTGAATGGATTCCCAAACATTAAAAATCAAATGTTTACCTCTAGGGGAGCTGGAAAATGAATACATTTTCAAAAAAAAGGTGTCCCTTTAAAAAAAAATACAAATGCCTAAATACATGCGAAAGTGACCGTGTACCTATTATTGAGACTGCTGGGCAGAGAAGCGCTGGTAGCTGCTGAGGGATGAGAGGTCAGGGGGCTGGTGTTTTGGGTCAGGTTGGGGGAGGTCTGGATCACTCCATTCAGGGCACCCACGATACCGCTCATGGCCAGGGGGTTCCCCTGTAGAGCGCCCATCAGACCGGTCACCCCAGCGATGCCAGGCAGGGATGAGTTGGCATTGCCAGGCTGGATGGCCACCCCGGCCATGCCGACTCCGTTGACCTGCTGCTGGGGGGGACTGTGTGCCGCAGAAGGAGGGGTGGAGAGAGAGGACGTGCTACTTCCACTACTATGGCCACCAGACAGGTGATCCTGAGAGACAGAGAAAGAGAGAAAGCACAAGAGCGTGAGAGTGAAAGAGATCACGTGAACAGCCGTGATTACCTGTTCAACCCATAAAAGTCATTTAACATTAAAGGTATGCTGTAACTACATATTACACTACGTACAGATATACATAATATAACACTTGACTCAACTAAACAGGTGCTCAGTCCCAGCAGATGGCATCTGCAGAGCAGGGGTAGAGGAAGTTACCTGAGTGGGCAAGGGTTGAGAGGAGTCTGTTAAAACACTGCTGCCTAGCTGAATGTTCTTGCTGTGCAGCATGTCTGGAGGAGAGAGAGATTTTGCAACTTGACATGAATGTGGAGACCAGATTAGCTAGAGTTGGGAGAGGAGATCCGTGAGCAGAACAGAGGGGAGGAGGGGTGGTCGGACGGGTGTGTGCGTGTAAAGGCTGGGCTACGCTTTGGTGTGCCGATACGTCTCGCGCGCAGCCTTTGTTCAGTTTTGAGCACGCTTTATCGTCAGATGCCCTCATACTGCACGCGAGACGTATCCGGCACCGGTCGGCCGAAACACACTTGGGACTTTAGGGAGTGAGGCGAGAGACGGGCTCATGGGTTAGACGTGCGCGTATGTGTGAATTACTGGATCGGGGGTGTTTAGAGTTGGGATTAGACTGTGACGCTCATGTTGTCGAGCTTGTATGTATGTTACTGTGCTGTGTCAGTACTGTATGGGTAAACAGGAGGCAGAAAGTAGCAGAGGTGACGTGTGTGTCTGACCTGTGTGAGTGTTGCTGGGGTATAGAGGAGAGGAGGCAGTGGTGGCTGTGGTGCTCGTGGGGGTGAAAGGCACGGCGAGCTGAGCGCTCAAGAGCTGCAGTCTTTCCTTCTTCATGGTCAGAGTTCGGATCTGTTCTTCCAGGCGTCTGTTTTCCACCTGCAGCTGGTGCAGGGATTTCAGCATTCCTAGGACTGGATGAAAAAACACACAGATTATATTCTTTACTAGTTGAATAAAACTTCGAACCCATTACCTGTATTATTGTTACGCAAATATTTTTATCACATTTGATTGAATCGAACAGTTCGCTTGGTTGTATAACAGCAGTAAACCCACAAGAGCGAAAACTACATCTGTACGTTTGCAGACATGCAGATCAAGACCTCCAGAAGGAACAACAACTGCAGACTTCCTCTCTTTCCCGTGTCAGTTTAATAACATGCATTTAAGCACTGATCGGGGGCCAGCAACCCCCGCTAAAATGCGAACCAGATGCACCGTCACCGAAACCACGAGACTGGTCTCCTATCAGTGGCAAACAGAAAGTTCTCTCCACACCCGCAAAACACAACCGCCGTACCACTTCCTGTTCAGGCCGTGCGTTTGTCAGCCTCCCCCCGTTTCCAAAAAACCTTTATCACAACAGAAACAGCTGCTGCTCATTTACACAACCCTGACGATACTGCTGCTACTGAAACTTGCTACTATTTCTATACTAGCGGTACTTATAGTTGATAACTGAAACGCTGCACTAGTTTAGCACAGGACCTTTACACAGACAAAACTGATGGCAATGAAGCTTGTAAATACTGTGGTAAATACAATTAATTAATAAATCAGTTACATGATTACAGACTTCGAACTTTTAGTATTTGATTGACATGCGGTTTAATACGGTTTTATTTTGTGATTTTAACAAATTATTGCTATGAAATAGAAATCTTGAGGAAACGTGTTAAATTCAAGGTTTAAAGACGTGAAATATACAGAATATTGCTATGATTCAATAATGACTATAATTAAAGGATTTTAATAAACTAAAACACTTATTGCCTTCCCTTTAATTTTTTTCCCTGAAATAACTTGACTTAATCTGTAAACCTTTTCATCTAGATTCTAGACTATGAATTTATAACAGGTCTTAATAATGACATTGTACACTTTTTGAAGAAAATGAGCAATAAAAAAGTAGGAGCAATAGCAATATAAAGATTTTTAAAATAATTTTAAAAATAGTTTTTTTGAATAAATAGTAGACATGCACCGATATATCTGCCAATAATTGGTATTTATATAAATACAAGGTGTATAAAGAATGTAAAGAAACATCAATAGTTTAATGGTCATTATATGAATGAATAACATTCAGAAAATGTAATCTTCAGAATCTCGTTAATGTAAGTTAAAGTGCACCTATTTTATTGCTAAAACCAACGTAATTTTATGTATTTGGTATAATACAATGTCTTTGCATGGTTTATAGTTAAAAAACACATTATTTTCCTCATACCGTACATTTTTGTAGCTCCAGATATCCTGCCTTACTCAAACGCATTGATTTTGTACAAAACTCATCGATCTGAAAAGCCCTGTGTCCCTGATTGGCCAGCTAATCTGTACGTTGTGATTGGCCTGAATTTCTCTGACATCAGCCGGAAATGTGACGCTCATTACCATGTTTGAAAGATTTGCTCACAATGAAATTCTAACAGGAGTTAAAGGTGGAAAAGAGGATGTTTGTTTAATACATTTTTGCAATAAACTCTTTATTAAATGATAAAAGACTATTTATTAGGTGCACTGAAAGTAATAATATTAATATATGTCATCTGTGCATAAGGTAGGGCCTTAAAAACACCAGCCAATCGTTGACGCAATAATCGCGTCAACGATTGGCCCTCTGGCTTGTCAATCACTGCCATTACATTTCTTGTGAGAGAAGTGGACGCAACAGTAACTTTACACGAGTGACGCATAGCGCATGAAACACCATCTTTAGTTTCGGTTTGTTTTCATTGTCACTCCTGCTTTCCTCCTCGAATTTGCACCATGGAAGAGAAGAAACCCGAAGAAGGACACAAAAGAAAGACTTTTTTTAAGTCGCTGAGAAGAGGAGAAAATTGTCAGAATAACGTAACCTAACCAGAGTCGTTATTGGAGAAACATTTCAACGCTGGAGAGCAATAAAGTAACAGAGAGGTGTCAAGACAGACGCGCAGTTCGCAAAAATTCTCCTGGACAGGTAACAGTGATTATTCTTTCTTTGTGGAATAATTATTGTTGTACTGTTATTCAGGTGTATCGACGTTGTTCTTGTACTGTTGTTGTTAGGCGACCAGTCTGCTACATGCTAGTTGAAATGGGAGTAGCGTCAACTGATCTAACTTTACGTCTTATGTGTTTATTATCATATCATTTCACATAATGAATCCACTGATGCGACACAGCATATGCCGGTGGTAAACAAACACTCGTGTTCAAATACTCGTGCACGAGTTTTGGAAGGCGTTCCCTAGAAATGAGCTGAGAAGGAGGAAGGCTGTTCTTATGCATGCGCTCATTTAAAAGTAACGATCTTTGGATTCTCAGTCAAGTGAAACATCCTCTTTTGCGCCTTTAACTTACAGGCTATGAGTCCAAGCAGGAGGAATTAAGATATGTCGTCTTGTCTACATCACCAATCCCAGGAAGTAAAATGTTGCCTACAATCCGTGTGTTTGCCGTCGTCCAAAAAAAAAAGGGATTTACGCTGGAAACGATAAATCACGTCATAGTTTACCTTGGGATTTGTACCTTTGCATATCGTTAACATGTACTAATACACACTTACAAATCAAAAGAAATGTAAAATCGTGAATCGGACGATAGTTGCTCTTTAATATAACCACAAAACTATCAGTATCGGCATAGGCAGATATCAGTCTGAATAATCGGCTATTGGTATCCTGGGAAAAAATTGAATATTGGTGCATCTCTAATAAAAATACCAATAATAGCTACCACTAGTAACTACGACAACACCCACAGCATGCTAAGAATATAATAAGAAACCCTAACGCTGCATTCAAACCTGCTTACTTCTATACTATATAGTAGGTGAAAAGTTGTAGGCGAGGCGAGTAGTTTGTCTAATATCATAGTATTCCAAAAACAGTAGGCGAAAAGTACCCGGATGACCTACTACTTTCGGCAAGATCCCAAAGTGTTTAATCAATGGACACTTTACTATCCCATGAGCCCCTGGAGAGCAGTTATCCAACAAAGAAGCAGCAGCAGCATTTTATTAAAAAATGTCCAAAAGTGGTAACGCAGCTCTGTTCAGATGCAAATACATATACATATATGAAATATTAAATTGCGCTAGTTTAATGTCATTCCAGTTCAAGACAAACTTGTTGGGTTTTGGCTAGGCCTGTGCCGATACATGGCGTTCCCCATTAAAAAGACCTGCCTGAAATCAATTCTGAATCGCAAGGCTCTGATTCTGTGTTTCATGCACAGCTTGTGCAGGTACTATGGCTCAGTAGGAAGTCCTTATCAATCTAAAATCACTATGAGTTTGAGTCGTTTATAACGTGCATTTAAAAAAGCAACACTCGTCAAACACAATCATTCAAAATATTTTTATTATCATGAAATTCCTGAAACAATTTGAAGAACAGCGATATAAATATTCCTTTAGACATTTCCTGGAATAGTGTTTGTAATACTACTTCTTCTTTGGCACAAATGGCGTTTCTACACGAGAGCGCCCTCTGGCTATTGGATGTGGCGGCATTTTTTCCGTAATTCATTCTTTGAGAAAACGTGCATTTGCACAATTATTCGGCACAGCCCTAGTTTTGGCGACGCATGTCATGTGATGTATAAACATGGCGGATAAAGTACATCCCAACTGATTCATACTATCCATATTCATATTCTAATTCAGTACCTACTCTCACAGTATGCGATTTTGGATGCAGCCAAACAGTCATTTCATATAGATTTTGCTTTCATTTAATTTAGCTTTATGACCAGAAACACAAAAGTAGCATTAACCTTCATAAAGCATTTAAGCTACGCTCTCCAACTGCATTGCTCAACATAATTTACAACAAGATCAACATTATGACAGGTCCAAACACCTCTGTACCCGAGTGCATGAAAGCAATATGCATTGTGTATACATACGTGTAAACACTTGTGTGCTAAAGATTATTGCACTCACCATCTCCCTGTGAACCTTGTTGTAGGAGGAACTGTTGTCCTTCATTCCATTGTCTTTCCAGCAGCTGGTCGATGCTGGTGGCCACAGGGGGCAGTGAATCCGTACCGGAGCCGAGCCCCGGTACCAACGGTCCTGACGAATCATACCGGATATGCAGGCCACTTAGCGGGGACCTAAAGTCATTTACAGACAAAAAGTGAGACACGATCCATCCAAGATTTCCTGTAGCTCAACACATTAACAGCGTGTGATGGTTTTGATTCCAAGGGAATGCATAGAGTAATAAAATATATAATTTTAACTGCACTGTAAGACGTAACCCTAAGCGTCTGCCTAAAGCATCAATGTAAATGTATAATGTAATAAAACAAAATTTAAAAGAAAACTGCTGAGCTTGTATAAAAGTGTAGTTTTTCCCATGCTATAAATAGTCAGTTGTTGCCTAGACAACAACAATTTCTGAACTCCTGGTCTGGCGTCATGCCCTCAGACGGAGACACGCTGCTTAGTAAAGACAAACAGAGTTCACAGTTCTCCTGCAAACGGCCGGTGAGAAAGCACGGGTCTGCTTAAGCGTCCGACACCATAAATCTTAGCGTGCTCTTGTCAAGACAGACAGCGATCTGTGTTATCATGAATGCATCATCCAGCTTCAGGCTCTACATCATGGGATACTCGATAGACATGAATCTATCTCTGGTGTCATTACGGATGGGCTGACTTCGGACACACAAGATAATAAATCTCACTAGTACAGTAGTCAGAAGTCAAAATTCCCAGAGCGCTAGCTCCGGTGAGAACGTAAAAAAAGATGAATTTTAACGAAGTTTCAAAATATGCCGAATTTGTCATTCACTGAGATTTGTTGACATGCACAAGCGGACACTATCATTTTCGGTATGGATACCGTGAATGGAGCGATGTAAAGTGATACTGCGCGTAATGTAATAAACTGCGAACGCAAAATTTTAACAACCATGCAAATATGAAACTGATAACATCTATTATAATAGAGAAAAACGGCATACCTCTACATCAATATAAAATATTACATCCCGTAGACCGTTTGACGAACAGGAAATCACGCAAAGGATGCGCAACATAAAAATCCATATTATTTTTCAGTCATGGGGCTAGCTAAGCAAAAAGGCAAACTATTTTTCAGCATACTGAAAAACCAGCCAGCAACTCTAATATCAGCAACAGCTGAGTTTTAAAACTGCCTGCTGTTTGGAAGGCGAGTGAGCGAGGGAGGAATGAAACGAGTGGGCTGGGAACGAGGATTGGGGGAAAGGTGGGGGGTGGGAGAACGAAATCTCTGAGCCTGGAGGAGGGGAACACAAACTCAGGAATGTAAATAGGACTTACCGAGGGGAGAGGTTTGCCTTTGGTGAGTTTCCTCTTCTGGAGAAGCCAAGAGCTCCGTCTCCCAGCTCCTGATCTGAAAGGTAAATAGAAAGCAGTCGATAAGGAGCCTTCGTGCCAGAGGAGTCTGGGAAAAGCAACGACCGGCATATGCATCCACGCTGCGTTCTGCAGCCGTCAGATATCTCTTAAAGAAATCCATCTTAGGACTGAAGAGTTCTCGCTTGTAGCTCAGCTTGCATACTGACACTACCGAGTGTGTCACCGAGTCACCTCTCTCTCTCTCTCTCTCTCTCAGATGCACTCTCTCTCTCTCGCCCGCCCTCCCTTTTCACAAGCTGTCCATTCTTCCCCTCACCCCTGCTTTTCTTCCCTGTGGAGGCTCCTATTGCCCTGCCTCTAGGCCTCATGCCAGACACTGCTTTTCATTTTCTGCAGTGAAAGTAATGAATCACATATGCGCCTCACCGGGCACAACCCCCTCCCCTCTATTCTCTCTCTCTTGCTCTCGCCGTTTTTCCCCACCCCCCTTCAGTCACATTTAGCCAATCCCATTTTTCTCTTTTTCCCCCTTCCTTCCTTTCATTTCCTTTCCTCCTGTTCTTTTTAACACTTTCCAGCCCACTACCACCTCGAGCACAGGCTGCGGCAAGCTGGCTCCTGCGGGGGCAAGGGCCCATCGGTTCGACCAGCTCTAGGTCTGGTCTGACTTATTATGGCGCTGACCCTTTGCCTGACCCTGGATCAGCCCTGGGGCTGCAGCGCAGAATGGACCCAAAAGCACCAGGTATCACTTTACAAAATTTAAGGAAAGAAAGAACGAGCGAGAGAGAGAAAAAGAAAGAAGAGAAAGAAAGAAAGATGCAAGAAAATGGAAAGTAAGTGTGGAGAAGTCATTGGGGCTGATATTAGGTTGGCCTTCAAAAGTTTAAATATAAATTTATTTGACTAAGTATTGATCCAAGAACCTCAAACCGGCCACATATGAGCCAATTTATCAGTTTTGCCGGTATATTGGTTTAAGCATAAATACAGCGTACCGGCCGAATGCTTTTTTGTGCCCCAAATTACAAAGTATAAACCATCATATGGTTTCCGTCAAGAAAAATCACCATATTGATATCAATGTATCGGCCTATGCATACTTTACATGCCGAGCTAAAAATGGGCACAAGGCAAGAGTGCACAAGCTTAAGCGGTGGTCTCTTCAAGGAAGGGTGTTCTTTCTCCTATTGTTAGTCAAATGACCCCCTGACCTTCGTTTGAGGAGGAGGGCATGACTGATCCATTATTCCTCAAAGGCTATGTTCCTCTTTTTCCTTTCCTGCCCTCTCTTTTAACCGGTCCCAGCTCCACCCCTACGCCAAGGTTCCGCAAGCCCATTCGCTCAGCCTTGGGACCCCAGGCTTTAGGCAGGGTCTAGGAAAAGTGTTGAGTGGGCTGGGATGGAGGGAGGGAAGGAGAAGCTGGGTCTTGGGTATGCCTGCTTCCAAAACCCCAGGCAATCCCCTCCGTGTCATCACTGCGGTCATTGTGCAGATTAATGAAATGTTTGAGTGGTATCATGCTTCATTTAACAGGTATGCACACTTTCAACTCTCTGTCCCGGGGAGTTTTGTTCTCTGTGTCTCCCTCTCTCTGCGACCGGAGGAGGGAGGGGGATACAGCTGACCACACATTCCATAAGCACAGGGGTGTGGAGAAAGACTGGAAGATGAGGAGTAATGGAACAAAAGAAAGAAGGAGGAATTTGCATCGGCAGGAGGGACCAGTTGCACATTGTGCGCCTCACCTGCTGGGGAGCTCTCAGATTGGGCGATCATGGCAGCCATGGCCGAGTTCGGGTTCAGCCTGTTTCCGAACATGTGAGACGGCGCCAAGTTGAATCCGGGTAGTGAGTTTGACTGCAGAAGAAACACACATAAGAAAGCAGTTCAGAATCAATAACTGTCAACCTCCTATTATTCTGGATGTGCGAGTACATGTTCCCACTTGAACGTGCGTGTGTGCATGAATGCGTGTGACTGTTGGCTATAGAGCTGCATAATAAAACACCATGTCAGCTGTATTTCCTGTGAACCGGGGGAACCGGCTGAGCTCGCAACAGCCCTGAACACCACAGACCATGTGTTACGGCAGCTAATTATTTAATCCAATTAAGCTATTTCCCTAATAAGGGCTAAGATTAGTCGTGGTGCATAGTTGAAAGGAAGCACATGTTCAAATAATTATTTATATAACACTTCATATAACAGAATTCATGTGTTATCACGGTCTGAAGTTAGAATACGTTTGTCACAAAATTGTGATCGTAAACTTTTCATTACTCTTTTACATTTTAGCATTAAACTTTTAAACACATTTAAAAATGATTACTGTAAAATATAACAACACATTTTTATATTATATTTGATAACACACTAATTATATTTTTATTTGGTTGAATAGAAAAAATGCTATAAGCACAAATTTTTAATAATAAAATATAAAATTCTTCAAAACACAAATTATTTATAGCAAAACCGCTTAAATACGATTACGCGTCTGGTTCGAACTTTACTTACGTTTTTTGTACTTACGGTGTCTGAAATTGAACTCTTAAACAAATACCTCGTCGAAAATAACAAATATTTTGGTTTCCTAGGTAATCCATGTGTTGTTTATTTTGTTTGTTATATAAATAAACTACTTCAAACAGATTTTGTTGTTATTTATTCGTAAGGGCTCATTATAGTTGTGCGTAGGTCCTACAGCGTAGCCATGATGACGTAGGTTCCGCATCGGTTTTCATTTATACTTTTGCAACGTCAATTTTTTTACTTGACGGGAGGGGTTCTGGTGGACCAATCACAGCGCTTGCGGTCCGCGTAGAACTGACGCGCTGTTAATTTTTTTTAAGGAATAATTGATGATGGGCTGTTAAATTATTTAAAAATAATGCACAGACAAGGTGTTAATGCGGCACGACGCGAAGAGTAGAGTGCATTATTTACAAATAATTCAAAGCACCGAAGTAAATTATTTCGCTTATACCACGATTACCACAGATATTGCCAAGACATTGTTCTGGTGGCTATTTTAAGACATTTGACAGGTTAGGTGTGCATTTATCGAAAAATAATGCATACCCGTGGAACATTTCTCAACCAATCAGAATAAAGCATTCGACAGCCCAGTGGTATCAATACAAATATTGTACACATGCACACACACATAGACAATTTTTTTTTTTTTGACAAGCATGACTCTCATTTTGTCTTAAGTCATTCTATGTTTTATATGTTGGATAAAAAAAACAATTATGATATCCTGCACTCTCTAAAAGTGTGAGGGCCCAGTCCTCTAAAGCCAGATTTATAGTCGTAAGCTCTACACCGTAGGTTATCCGTTGCCTGTGCGTAGCTCTGCGTAGCCTGATGTGCACCTTGCAAAATTTTTTAACAGCGTGTCAGTTCTACACAGACCACAAGTGCTGTGATTGGTCCACCAGAACCCCTTCCATCAGGTAAAAAACCTGCTCATAGGTATTTCCGTTTGCAACGGTGAAAACAAAGACGAGGCAAGTTGAGGAGTGATTTAACTCAAACTGCAACAAAAGTCACTGTTTATTTCCTTTATCTCAAATCATACACAAGAAGTTGCTGTTTCTTCTTTGTTTGTGGGTTAACTTGTCAAGCTTCTTCTTCTTTGACGGTCGCGCTGCTACTGTGGTTACACGCGTGGATACTGCCTACCAGCAGTCTGCGCATGTGTTTGCACGTCGATGCGGACGACGACGCAAAAGTATAAATGAAAACCGACGCGGAACCTATGCCGTAGGACCTACGCACAACTATAACGAGCCCTTAAGTCTTTCCTTATTCAGACTGTGTGGACAGTGGAGGGAGCCTGACTGGTATGAAGAAAACCCCTCATCCCACTAACACAGCTCTCTGTCCAGCCTGTCAGCTCCCATCCCATCAGCGAGGCGAGCTCAATGTGCCCACACAGGCAAAAGAGGACCAGCCGGATTCTTTAAGGCTTAGGGCTCTCAGCACCATTGTGGAGGTTAACGAAGAGTGGGATAGAGGCAAGCCTAGGGGGTGTGTGCTGGGGTTGAAGGTCAGCACTGCCTTGCTTGCAAACACCAAAAAAAATGTTGTTCACCATTTTTCAGAGGACAAAGGAATAAAACGTAAAATATGCTTTTATTTTTGCTATTATCAGTTAAATGATCAACACAGACATGCATTCAAAAACATCACCTGTTTACTTATTAAGCTAACTACAACCTGGAACACCCCCTCCTCCCTCCATCGTTTTAAAGCTGCTATGCCATACAGCTTAGGACTAATGGGAGATATTTGCAAGCGTGCGTTAGGAGGGGCTGAGAGCCCTGCAGCATTAGGGCCATCAGTGGGTCTACTTCATCTCTTAATGTAAGGCCACCCTGCCTGTAGAGAGGGCAGATCTGCGCAAACAAAGCCCTGTTGCTTGGAGACGGGTGGTTGCTACAGCAGCGCAAGTCAGGACAAAGATGCTCAGGAGAGCAGTAGAGACGGTGCTCGGTCTCTGGTGCCCAAATGGTTTCCAAAGGGACCATTCGGAGCAGCTCGGGGGTCCCGTAAGAATTACTTTTCTTTATAATTGCGATCTAAACCCACAGCGTGAGCTAATCGTAAGCGGGGGTAATTCTGAAGTCTAAAATCTGTAAATCTAAATTTTATTCAGAGTACGTGAGGTCAACTATAGAAAGACATTTCTCTTGTTGACACCAAACGTCTTGTTTACCTAATCACACATTCAATCTATTGTAGCGCTATGACTAGCTAATGTAAACAATCACGTACACCCTGACGTTCATCCACTAAGACCATAATGCAGCTGGGTCATAAATACCCTAAATGACTCAAAACGCTGTCTCCATGAGATTAAAAATTAGGTCTGAAATGACTTCAACTGTAATTCTCACACTGACATGTTATGTAGTCAGGAACACTTAAGACGGCCTCCCTCCTATTGTTAATATACCGCTTCAACCACATAAATATTGCTTTGGCACAAACCGGGGATCTTGTAAAATGAATTCATTTACTGTGTAATAAAAAGGTCTTGCTGTGTCGCAAAAAATGGGCTACTTAATACAAGATACGTAAATAGCACAACCTAAAATGTACATTCGTGACTTGTAGGAGTTTATTACTATTTGTGCAAAAAAATGTGCACACATACAACTTATCTTGATAAAACTGAAACTAATATTAATATTACTTAATTGGTTAATTTAGTGAGAATGATGCTTATATGTGGTACGTGTTAGCTGAAAGCTCACTAAGATTTGTCGTATTAGGAGAGAGCAAGGGCGAAAGTACCATTTTTAGAAAAACGTCATTTTAAAAGAATGTTTTAGACAAAGATATAGTTTTGCTGTGGTCAATAACGCACAAGTGTGGTCTATAAATACCAGGTGGAATTTTGAACAAATGTAAAACGACTTTACTATAATTTCACTTTGAACATAAGTAGTGCATTGTTACTTTTGACCATGACAGCTGGGACGAAAGTAACACACAGTTGGGTAAAAAGTAACACAACAAAACAGAATAGTTGTGTTTGTTACACTTGTTTTTAGGAAATATACATGGCCATGACCTTGTTAATATGTAACTACAAACATATTTTTCCCTTAATCTTTGTAAAAAATAATGAAATTACATTTTCTTTTTAAATGTCAGTTTCATCAAATGTTTCAAAAGCAACCCGACAGTACAAACTTGAATTGTTAAGAATAAAACATTTTTAACAGTTTAAACAATATGAAAATTTAATTAAATCAAATGAGAATAAAATAAATTTTTAACAAAGTTTTAGCAGACGGAATAAAGTAACAAGTAACTCCTGACATTTAAACATGATTTACTTTTATTTTGAAAAACTCAGTGAAGTCAAACTTCAGGATGTGTTAGAGCAAAAATTATTTGTAGATTGATCAGTACTGTAACACATAAAATGAGAAACACAACGCGTTATAAGAAAAAAACGCTTTAGGAATCATGTTTTTTATCATGGTTGAAAACAGCTTTCTGGACCTAGACGCGCAAAACGGTGACGAAATAACACAATTGTTGTCAGCACGGTCAAGGGTTGCGTGCTAAAGATGCTGTCATAGTTTAAAATAAAAATGTAATCAGGGCTCGGAGAAAATAGCTTTGTTACTTTCGTCCCATGTTACTATCAACCTGGTTCTCCCCTACTTCGCGTCACGGGCGTCCTTTTTTTGAGGCAGGCTTATGTTGTCTTATTTAAAAGATGTCCATTTGCAAACTTTTCCAGATGTAATAAACCCTATATTGGTTACAAAACTGTACTAGGGATAGTAAAACTATAAATGTTAAAACAGCGTAGGACTCATGTGCTGAAAAACATAATTTATTTTTATCCATTTTGAAATTTAAACACAATAAAATCACCCTAAAATGCTTAAATTTAGCCTTGTGATTCAGAGTCACATTATTTTGGCTTAATATTAACTCTTTCAATTATTTCACCCACATACAATAACCAAAATCACCAACATAGAATTTTTTTTTATTGAACAACACATTTAGCACACTTTTGGGGCTGTAACTGGAGATGGGGGTCGAAGGAGATATGTATATTAAATTGAAACTTATACAAATGGCTCATTGTCATCTTAAAATGTAATCTGCAGACTTTGTTTCCAATTGTTTCCGAACTTATTTTGTATTGTGATCCAGACACATGTATGAGCACCCAAAAATAGCTGGTACGGTTGACGACCACTTATAGTGCCAAGTAAAATTCAGACCAAATACATATCCAAGTTAGATCAGACACCATGAACTATAATATCATATACTCACATGTGTGGATGAGGTGGTGGTAAACGAGGCAGCTGGGGGCAGTGAGGTGAGAGTGGGCATGGAAGTGACCACCGACTGATGAGACGGTACCTCCGAGTTGGATCCTGACAGAGACCCTCCAAGTACTGTGCTGGGCAAAGGGCAAGCTACATCGCTACTGCTGTGGTACAACCCTAAATGGGTAAATGAGTAAAAAAAAAAACGCTTTTAAAACACAAAAAGTTTAAACGACACATGAAGAGACAATGTGTTGATTTCCACAGAGTCATAAATAATATTAGCACACTCAATGTCTTGTTTATCAGCCAAAGATCTAGCACTGCACTGGGAATTTAAGATCAATCAATTTAGGGTATGACCTGTAATTTAGTGGTAAAAGCAAAGTTTTAATAGTTGTAAGGGCAACCTCTGTCCTCCAATATAACTTCACTGGTTATTCATCTATCTCACTCGTCTCTGTCTTTCTCGCTGCCCCTGAGATGAACTTTGTGGACTTTGAATGGCCTTGTGTGACCAGACCCTCATCACAGCAGACATCAAGACAGCGCACAAAGCATTTCGGAGTCCTCTCGACATGCACACTGCACCGGCCTCCCAATGACCCATAAAACGGCCCTCTGAATCTGATGACTCGCTATGTCTTCTGTAAAAATAACCGAGGGCTTTTCAGGCAGGGCCGAAATGCTGGGGAGGAGCCCATCCCATTCATATTTATGTGCCGGTTCATGACATGCACGCTGTTTGTTGCTGCTGCTGTTATATTGATTTTTTTCTGCTCTCTCTCTCTCTCTCCCTCCTCCCCTACCACCATCTCAAATACATCCAGCTGATGGCCCAGGCTGACCCTTGCAGGAACGAAAGAGGCCCCATCGCCACACAAAGGAATGAATGGCTTGCGGCAGTCTACATTCACTGCTGAAACAAGGCAACATTGTTGGGAGGAGAGGTACCACCACGTCAACCATTTACAGTACCAAGCTCCGTACTCCACATCGGATACATTCAACAGTGAACGCATGTGTGGATATAAACCTATTACAATACCATAGACATATGTCTGTGTAATCCAATATTACCAAAACTATTTGACTGGGGTATTCTTGAAGACGTGGCCTACTCAATGCATTAATGATTACATAATCTTTCAAAAAAAAAATCATGTTGATCTGGTTAATAATTAACATTTCAGTATAGGTCAACCAGCAGAGCGTTTGATTTGAGGTTACAAGACATGCGCAGCCAAACAAAGCAAGGACAAAGATCCTGTTATCTGGTGGTGATCGAACGGGCTGATCGATCAGGACTTAACATCTCCTCCTGAAGCCCCCTTATCAAATCAGGGGAGAGAGGGGAAATTTCAAATTAGATTTGCCAGCATTTCAAGTCAAACCCATGCCTCCCTCTCTCAGCAGAAAATCCATGCGAGTTCAGAGGGAGGTTAATGACACGGCTCAGGTCCTGATAAGAATCTTCTGCACTTTTTTTACAAACAGTGAAGAAAATAACGGAGGTACTGTCCTACAGAGCAGATTTAGGCATTTGACGTATTTAAATGTAGTATTGTGAGAAGTGAACAATGCCTTGTAAAGTTGTGTTACTAGCTTAAGATATGCCAACTATTCTATCATATGAAAACGGCATTAGCGAAACCGCCTTTGCTTTTCTAATGCATTTCTTGAGAATAACCTACAGTGCATGGCTGCAGTTAATACAGCAAATGCATGCAATGCTCATGAGTTTTTCTATGAATACACACTGTGCTCGTCTCTCTCGCCCACTTCTCGTTTTAGGCGAATGCCGATTAACCAACCAGAATCTTTTTCCGCTTTCCAAATAGCACCCCATAAAGTCCTACACCCGGCTGGGCCCGAGATGGATGTTTGCATTTAATAATGGCCCCTAGTGCTCCCCCTGATAAACCAGTCATCCATCAAAAAAATAGGCTGGGATCCGTTGAGGGAGGGTGAGATAGATAGATGAGACTGAGCACTCTGCTGTAGTCCTGCATTAGCCATGGCTAAATATTTACAGTCCAGCCAAAGGCCGGGAACAGGTGAGGGATGGGAGGGGTGGGAGATCAAGCCCCAAACAAACACAAATGCCCAGATGGCCTTGAGAGAGAGGACAGGGTGATAGTGAGAGAAAAAAAGCATGTGAACAAAATAAAGACACACTGGTTGTGTGTCGACTCGTAAGGTCCCTACATAGGGCTCACTGCTTATAACAACCTTAGCAAGGGAAATCCATAGACGTTTACAAAAGTAAGTTAGTTAGTTAAGTTGTAATTTATTAAAACATCATCAGAAAGACAAAACTTACTTGGCTGATAAGGGTTTTAACTAAGTATAGACTATTTAGAAATAAATTAAATTATATTTTAAATGGCCACTCAATATTTATAGTATAGTGATAGACTTAATAAATCTTATGCACTAATGTGTCAGCAAAAACACTTACAAACTGCTCCATGGCCAAAGTCTTCATGCATTACCTGGTTTTCGCAATGACTTCTTTTCGCTATTGGCAATGTCCTTAAAACTGAGCATAAGCGCACCCTACAGTTTGGAATCTGAGCCAAGATGCCTGAAAGCCCTGCGATGTTCACTAAACAGGGCACTACAGAGGACCTGGAATGCACCCTTAGTTCTAATCAGAACAAAACTCCCAAATGGTTGCTAAGCAACAAAACCGCACAGCGGATCAGACCCTTAAAAGTTAGTGCAAGTGTGCGTATGGGGAGCACTTGTGTCAATGTGAAAAACAGAGACAAAGAGCCTGCAAATAAGAACCATGTCTGTGTATGCAAGGGATAAAACCAGTACCGAGACCAGTCAAGTCCAGTCGCCTGGATCAAGCTCAATGATCAGCAAGGCCAGTAGGGGTCAGGGCATTTCTACACACTATGTAGAGCTGCTTTGCTCCGGATCCCGAGCAAGGAGAGCGTTAGGGAGGAACAAATAAAATTTTAACTAATTGCCTATTATGGGCTCCTTTCCTCCTCCGGCTCCCTCGGGCACAACAGGTTAATGTGCATCTCTATGGAGATCCAGCGGGCCACTCTGTGCTCTCAATCAGGTAGGAATGAGGAAGCACTTTAGAGAGCACCTCCATCCACTTTCACCCTAATGAGCTTCAGCACAGACCAAAACAACATCACGCTGGTTCCCAGGACTCTTGCAGGAGAGCTCACCTCAAATGGATTTTTCTTTAATAATCACGGATGGAAAAAACGTGATTAAGGGCAAGATAAAAATGAATTACCGTGTGTTAGATATAATTTGAAAACTCTGAAACTGAACTAGGAATGCACCATTTAAAAAAATTACCACTCCACCAGTTTTCAGAGACCACTGGCTAAACAGAGGACTAGTTTTGATAAAAAATAATGAGTTAGGATCTACCAAAACATGTACCATTTATCATTACCCACGTGTTTGTGGACATGCACATGTGCTTATTAGTAAGAGCTCGTGGAAAAATAAGAGGGCTTGATGAAATCAGCCGATAGGAAAAAATTATTTCAAAAAGAGGAGCAAGTTATTTTAATGAAAGACTATGAAAACATTATAACAGATGAATAACAGATTAATCATCCACAATAAGACCAGAAGCGAGTTTCAAGTAGTGTAATAAGAACACAATTTGGCCACCAACTTTGTTGTTTTAACTGTTTTAAACGACTATTCATACTTGCTTGTTGATCTCTTTATTAAGACAGAAACAGAAATGACAAGAAATATGTAAACAAACTGAAAAAAAAAATCAAAACAAAATGGCTTCAAGGAAAAATTAGTAGGTAATGTGACCTCTCTGGAACGAAGCACAACTTAAACTCTTAAAGGATTAGTCCATTTTCTCAAAAAAAAATCCAGATAATTTACTCACCACCATGTCATCCAAAATGTTGATTTCTTCCTTTGTTCAGTCGAGAAGAAATTATGCTTTTTGAGGAAAACATTCCAAGATTTTGGAATGCTGGCGTATAACATGACCGGAGATAGACGAGAAGTTGTGGTTTAAAAGTGCATATTTTTTTATCTTCGTCTAGCCTCGTTTGGGATCGTTTAGGGTCCTTTGAAACTCCTTTGAAACTGTAATTTTAAACTGCATTAAAAGTGTTACGTGTTGGGGTCCATTAAAGTGAGAAAAGTCCTGGAGTGTTTTCCTCAAAAAGCATAATTTATTTTCGACTAAACAAAGAAAGACATCAACATTTTGGATGACATGGTGGTGAGTATTATCTGGATTTATTTTAAGAAAATTGACTAATCCTTTAAGAAGTATGAAATCTTCAGATTATAAATTAGTTTTTTTTTTATGTTTAAGAGAACCTGCAGATTCCTGTTATTTCTCAAGAGCTCACACTACATACGCAACACTTTAGTTATAATTTTATTCTGGTTTTTCACACTGCATACAAATTTCCTGTATTTTCTGGCTGCATTGTAATCAAGAGACTGAGAAATAACTATATATGAAGAATCAATTGCAAAAGCCTTTAGTCTTTATTTCCGTCAAAAATAAGCTAATGATGTTAATCGAATGATCTCAGTTCGTATACTTTCATTGAATACTTTCACTTAAATACACTTAATCCCAGCCTCAGTCATTCAGAAATACCGTTGTTGTTAGCAGAAACCATTAAAGGGGACCTATTATACCCATTTTATACCCAAGATACATGATATAAGTCTCAGGTGTACCCAGAATGTGTCCGTGAAGTTTCAGCTCAAAATACCTAACATACTTATAATAGCATGTCCAAATGCCCCTGATTGGCTGGAAGCAAAAACACACTTTTTTCATGTTTGTTCCTTTAAATTTAAATGAGCTGCTGCTCATCACTCACTTACCAAAAGGGACAGTGAGCGTTTTGAGTTAAAATAGACGTGTATTACTTTTAATAGTCTCAGACAATAGTATCTCACTATAGTACAACTCGCTGAGGGCGGAAACTATGATAATGCAGAAAGGTCAGTCAGTGGCAGTAGGCGGGGCTTTATAAGTGTGATGTCACATTTACAAGAAAATCAAAACAGCATGTCTAATGAGACTGCTTTGGTTTAATGAAAAAAAAAGAAGGAGTGGGTGGATTTTTTTTCTTCGGACATAAATTGTGTAGGGAGAGTGTGAACACAACCACTGTACAAACACCTTGTAAATGGATTTTGCATAACAGGTGCCCTTTAAGGTTTTGCATCTGAACTCTTCATATGGTCTCTATACCACTACAAAAACATCAAATCTAATTGTGGCATAGTGACCCAAGACTTTGCACAGTACTCTCTCACAATCACTTTTCTATTAACAACAAATTAAATACAGCTACCGCCATTAGGATCTATTGCTCACCTGGTCCAGCTGGTGGGGTGCTGACAGTCATACTCTGCAAGCTTCCATTCCTGAGGAGAGATGGGGACTTCTGAACCCCCAGACTGCTGCTACCAGCACCCCCTGCTCCTACACCTCCAGTACTGCTGACAGCGCTCCCACGGGAGACCATTGTGCTCATGGAGGACGACGAGGGGGACGTGGATGAGGGCATCGTGGCTCCGTGTTCTCCCGTTTCTGTGGTTTTAACATCCTGGTTGAAGCACGGTCCATAACGATTCCTCCAGTTCCCACGCTTTTTCTTCTTTACACCATCCTCACCGGTGGAGGAAGATGATGTTGCGGAGGAAGACGAGGAGGAAGGTTGGGGGCGTTTGTAGCCAGCTGAGGCCAGGGCGCCGAGCTCTCCAGCTGGGTGACAGTTTTCGTAATGCTTGCCGGAGCTGGAGCTTGAAGGATGAGACAACATGCTGAAGGTGTTGAGACCCACCATGCCCTCAGAAGCTCCGCCCTCTGAACCACCCTTCACGTGGCAACGGCCAAAGGAAGAAGTTGTGTAGGACTCGCCGGCCCTCAGGTTTGCTTCTGAGAAGCTGATGAAGTCAGAAGTGGGTTGGACCACAGATCCACTAGAGGTTGATTTACTGCTGCTGCTGCCTAATAAAAGCCCTGAGAGAGAAAAAAGATAGTGAAAATACAAAGTATGATTCTGCAGCTATAATTTTAAATGAGCAAAAGGACATGCACCCCTTCCATCTCCCACTGCAAGGTGGGCCGGTCACTTGCAGTCGGCCAAACAATTAGGCAGGTGACCCAGATCTTGGTGTTCATACAGGCCCTCCCCTTAGGCAAGGACTCATCCTTTAATCAAAGTCAGAGTAACAGCACCTACATTCATGTTTTTACTGCCATAGCAGAAAGCCGTTGGAGCTTTACTTCCCAATTTTACTACCCACACTAGTGTTGGGAGATATGCCCCATTTTGAGATCGTCCTATCGTCAGCCTGTGAAATCGCAGATAGAGGATTGTATCCGGGGGCGGGGCAGTAGTTTACTTATTTATTTGTTATTTTTTACTAATTTATGACAAGTCACTTGATTGATGGTCAAAAAGAAGCAAGGGCAACACTATCATGACCACAACCTTCTTAAAACTGATGCCATTAATCCATCCACACCATTAAGTCCAGGCGCTCAAAAATTTCCTGCATGCCAGAAACTCGCTGGTTTTAACCCTCTTCGCACCTAACAACCTCTCTAGTGCAAGGAAATGTCAGAGCCGTGCGTATTACAAGTTCAGGTGCTAGGAGGAGACCATGCCGCGCACATTCAGATACAAGCTAAGTTCAACATGCGGGCATTTAGTCCCACAACTTTATCTAGCATTCATAAATCAACAAAAATAAGACCTGCAAAGTATTACCATGCTTATTGCCAAACACAAAGGGCTCACTGTAATAAAACATTTCTGATATTGTCATCTCTCACATTCTTGGAATATTACATCC